>NC_138535.1:26922568-27055475 GCF_964234715.1 Podarcis melisellensis
CTTGCGCGTCACGCTCTGCTCCACATCACTCGAAAACATATGGTCCATGGCGCTAAAATTTTTTCTCAAATCCTTTAAGGCAGCATTCTCCGATGCCATTAAGGGTCTGATCCATTCTCTGGCACCGCCTTCCAGATGCCCTATCACAAAAGCGACTCTCCCCCCATCGTCTACAAAGTCATCATACTGCAGGTCCAGCGCGTACTGCACCTCTGTCTTAAATGCATCATAATCTCTGGGATTGCCCCCAAACTTCTGCACTAGTCCCGGTACCTTCCTTGCGATGGGGGGTGGGCTTCCCCTGGGCATCCTGAGTCCGCCTTTCATCGAGCCGCGCCGCTAGTAGAGCCAGTTGCTGTTCCAAATCTCTTTTTCTCTCCTCCAGAGTTGGTCCTCCCCTGGCCCCCTCTCCGGCGCCTGCTCCTCCTGTTTGACTCATGATGCTGCCTCTTCTGCTCTGCGCACAAACAACTTAGAAGACTGACGGATTGCTGTAATGGGAATTGGGGTTGCTTGTGCGTAAGCCACAAACTGCTCCAAGCTGGTTGTATAGCTAAACCTTTCCCTGGTTTGACAGCCCTTACAACGCGGCTGTCTCAGTCACTGGCAGAATCCGTCAGTGGGCGTTTCCTGATTTTCTTCCAACATCAAAATTCCTTGACCTCAAGTCTCTGCCTAGCTTCTCTGCGCGGAAGCTTTCTGCGCAGCGTAGGCGTGCCAAGCGGAGGTCCTGTGCTCTCCCCGCTGATCTCACTGGAAGAGTCTCGGAGCCTTCCCTCCGAAGTACTCTCAGCCTCCCTTTTCTTCCTGGTGTCACCTTGATTTCCTTCCCCAGCGGAAGCTCTCCCTCTCTCCTTGCTAGTTCCCTCTGCGGCATCATTGGGGAGCCTTACCTCTCCTCTTGGCTCCGATGGCAGTTCCCTGACACTTATATATAGCATTTCTTATTATATGATTTGAAAAACTCCTATGCGTCTTTATTTTCCCATAATTAAGATAGCCATGCCACCCAAAACGGGTGTCATGACCTTCTAGATCTAAAATATCCCAATTTTTTAATAAATACCAATCTTTCAACCAGAGAAGACATGAGGCTTCGTAATATAGCTTCAAATCCGGTAACCCGTAGCCACCTCTTTCTACAGTATCTATTAATATCTTATGCTTTACTCTTGGTCTTTTACCCTTCCACAAAAATTTAGAAATTTCTTTTTGCCACTTGTTGATACTGCTGGTCTTTCCTGTAATTGGAATCGTTTGGAATAGAAAGAGTAGCTTCGGTAAAACTATCATTTTAATTACCGAAATACGGCCCAGGAATGATAAATTTAACCTTGTCCATGTCTCCAACTGTCTTTTGATATCTTTCCAACAATTGGTATAATTATCTTCATATAAGTTAATATTCTTTGGTCTTATCCATAATCCTAAATACTTGATTTGGGGGTAGATTTTAATGCGTATTATTTGTTCTAATTCTGCTTTTTCATCTGGCAACATATTTTTAACTAATAGTTTTGTCTTGTTTAAATTCATTTTGAACCCCGCAACTTTACCGTAGCCATATATTATTTCCAACGCCTTTCTTAAACTCTGTTTTGGTTGCTCCGTAGTTATAATTAAATCGTCAGCAAATGCCCTCATTTTGTAACTTCTATTTCCTAGCATAATCCCTTTTATTTCTTTTTCTTCCCTAATTTGTTTACATAAAACTTCCAATGTTAATATGAAAATTAAGGGGGATAGTGGTCAAACGGAGACGGAATGCCACAGGCGAGACCTGGTCCACGATAGGAAACGGGCCGGTGAAACGGGCGTCCAGCTTCCGCGAAGGTCGAGAGGGGTGGAGGTGGCGAGTGGAGAGCCATACCAGGACACTGACGTGGAGTTCCGGCCCCACCTGGCGGTGGCGGTCAGCCTGGGCCTTGTACGCCTCCTTGGCCTGGCGCAGTTGCTCCATCAATAGCTGTTGCTGGGACTGGAGCTCCTGAAGGCACTCCGTCACAGCAGGGACCGCGGATGCCGGCAGCACATCCGGAAACAGCTGTGGATGATAACCGTAACTGGCCTGGAATGGGGTCTGCTGGGTGGACGCATTCACCGCGTTGTTGTAGGCGAACTCCGCCAATGCTAGGTGGTCGACCCAGTCATCCTGCTGGTAGCTGCAGTAACACTGGAGGTACTGCTCCAGCACCGCGTTCGCCCGTTCCGTCTGGCCATCGGTCTGTGGGTGGTAGGCTGATGAGAGACAGACCTCTGTCCCGAGGGTCTGGTGCAAAGCTCGCCAGAACCGGGATGTGAACTAAACGCCCCGGTCGGACACCACACGCACAGGTAGGCCATGCAGGCGGAAGACATGCTGAAGGTACAGCTGAGCGGTTTCCTGAGCTGAGGGTACGGATGGGCAGGGGGCACAGTGCACCATCTTAGTGAAATAGTTGGAAAAAACTAGAAGGCAGGTACAGCCACGAGACGGGGGTAAGTCCACTACAAAGTCCAGAGAAACCGTGTGCCAAGGACGTGGTGGAACTGGCAACGGCTGAAGAAGGCCGGGGGGTCGCCCGGTAGGGCCCTTGGCCCGCCGGCAGACATCACAACCAGCGATGTAGCGAGCCACGTCAGCCTTCAGGCGGGGCCACCAAAACTCACGGCTTACCAGATGGGTGGTCTGATACCGCCCAAAGTGTCCTGTTGCTGGGGCATCATGGGTCATCCGGAGAACCTCAGCCCGCAGTGGCCCTGGCGGGATGTACAGGCGACCGTGGTGCAGCAGAAGGCCCTGATGCAAGACCAGCCCTGGATACTGAGGGCATGACCCTTTGGACAGTTCCCGGAGTCGTTCCTGGGCCCAAGCGTCGACCCGCTGCTGTTCCAGCAGCCGAGCCTGCAGTGGCTCAGCCTCCTGGGTGGCCAGGAATGCAGCCGGTGGTAGGATTGTGGTGGGTACTGCTTGCTGTACCGTGTCTGCGTTGTCTTCAGGTTTCCGGGACAGGGCATCCGCCTTCTGGTTTTGGGAGCTAGGGATGTAGCGGATCCGGAACTGGCAACGGGAAAAGAACGCCCACCAGATCTGCCTTTGGTTCAGCTTGCGGGTGGTCTGGAGGTACTCCAGGTTCCGGTGGTCGGTTCTCACCTCCACCGGGTGTCGTGCCCCCTCAAGATGGTGGCACCAGACCTCAAAGGCCACCTTGATGGCCAGTAGTTCCCGCTCCCACACGGTATAGTTACGCTCCGCTGGAAGGAGCTGGCGGGAATAGAAGGCGCAGGGTAAGAGTGGCGCATCAGGTCCGTACTGCTGAGACAAGACGGCACCGAGAGCTGTACTGGAGGCGTCGGTCTCTACCACAAAGGGTTGAGAGGGATCAGGATGTTGCAAGATCGGCGCTCTCTGGAAACAGGCCTTCAACCCCTGAAACGCCTCCTCTGCCTCCTTGTCCCAGGAAAACGGCATCTTGGGGCGCAGTAGCCAGGTCAACGGGGTGGTGCGATGAGCATAATCTGCAATGAAGGTCCGGTAATAGTTGGCGAACCCCAGGAATCGCTGTAGGTCCTTGCGGTTCCGAGGTGCTGCCCAATCCTGAACCGCTGCCACCTTCCCAGGATCCATCTGCACCCCATCTGGAGAGAGTCGGTGACCAAGGAAGTCCACTGACCGCTGATGGAACTCGCACTTGCTGAGCTTCGCATACAGGCGGTGCTCCCGCAAGCGCTGCAGCACGGTCCGGACTTGACCCTCATGGCGAGCCGGGTCACGGGAGAAAACCAGAATGTCATCCAAGGACACCACCACGTACTTGTCTAGCAAGTCCTGGAACATGTGGTTGTGTACCGTTGGAACACAGTGGGCGCGTTGCACAATCCAAAGGGCATGACCAGGTATTCGAACTGCCTGTACCGGGTCCCGAATGCTGTCTTCCACTCATCCCCGGCTCGGATCCGAATTAAATTGTAGGCCCCCCGGAGATCTAGCTTGGTGAACACCTGCGCCCCTTGCACCCGCTCCAGCAACTCCGAAATAAGGGGCAAGGGGTACCGGTCTGGGATGGTAATTTTGTTCAGGGCCCGGTAATCATGGCAAAGGCGAAGCTCCCCACATTTCTTCTTAACGAAGAGCACTGGTGCAGCGGTGGGCGAGGTAGAAGGCCTAATGAAACCACGCTCCAGGTTCTTGCGCAGGAAGTCCTGCAAAGCTTCGCGCTCTGGCTCTGTTAGAGAGTATAAGCGACTCACCGGCAGGGGCGCTCCGGGCTGGAGGTCTATGCCGCAGTCAAAAGACCGATGCGGCGGCAGCTGGTCTGCCCCCCGTTCCTCGAACACGTTGTGATAGTCCCGGTACTCGGCGGGGAGCGTTGATGCAGCCTCCTCAGTGGGCGCAGCTGCTAGCATCTCGGACTGAGCATGGGAACATGGGTCTGGGAAGTGCACAGTCCGTTTGACCCAGTCAATCTGAACATTGTGAGCCTCCAGCCAGTCCATCCCGAGCACCAGGGGGAACCGGGGCATGGAGGCAATGTCCAAAGTTCGCATCTCCCGGTGCTGCTGGAGACACAGGACCAAGGGCTGGGTCTCCTGAGTAATGGCACCTGAACGCAGGAGCCGTCCATCAATTGCCTCCACCTGTACCGGTTCTGGCTTGTTCTGAAGTGGCACCTGATGTTACGATAATGAAGCAATGCTGCTGCAAAGTCCTAGCTTGAAGAGTAAACGTGATGGGACTGTCTGTGGGAAGCACCGGAATTACCTCAGAGTGTAATATGAGCTGTACAGGAAGTACAGGAAGTGTTTTGTCTCAACACTGCTGGAGTATGGAGAGAGCAGTCATGTTTTTTGTAACACTGCAAAGACAGAAATAAAAGCATGTAAATACGTTTCTGTCTATCTCTTTCCCCTGCCAGGGGAAGAGGGGGTGTGTTCTTCTCACATTTGAGAAGAATCGCCGATCAAGACCTTGGCTGCGCTTGCTGGGGAATGCAGCCAGGGAGGTCAACAGGGAATCAAGCCGGGTGCCTGGGACTGCTGCCAGCTTCTCCTGAGAAGGGCTTGAATTTCCCGACAGCTGGTGATGGGCAGCAAAAGCAGCGTCCATATAGGAGCGGGTTGCCCTCGAATCCAACAGAGCATGGGTAAGAATCCAGGGCCCACCTGGAGGGTATGACATACCGGGACCATAATGTTGGGATACTGCCAGGGAGATAAAGTCCATCTGAGCCCCCAAGCCGGCTGCCGGACGATCCATCGACCTCCCGTAGGTATCGGCAATTAGCGACACGAAGCCTAAGAAATAGCTTGCCACATTCTTGGGCTGGTGCACACTCTGTCAGCAGAATTCACACAGCAAAAGTTGCACTCAGGAGGGTATCATTTAGAATGTTTATTCAGCGTTGGTCAGAACAAAGAAAAGCATGACCGCCTGCTAGCGTGTTCTGGCGCAGAGAGAGAAAAAACGAAAGCAATAGCAAACATAAACATCCTGTAAAAGGAAATGCGCAGACTCTGTGACTCACAAGCCTGCTCTCTCTTAAGGTGGAACGGAAATATCCTAACACATAAGGTGTTGCAATTTCATTGGTGCGGGCCCATTCTGCGCTGTTTGGGACCCCAGGTAGCCAGGGCCATCAGCTACTGGGGTTGGCGGTTTCCCTGTGGCTGGCGTTTCTCAGGACAGGACCGGGCGTAGTGTCCGCTTCCGCCACAGTAGACACATAGATTCCCCTCCCGACGCCGCGTCTTCTCCGCGGGGGAGAGGCGTGGCCGCACTGCCCCAAGCTGCATAGGCTCCTCCGATGACTTGGCTGTGGCCGTGGAGCTGCTGGTAGAAACTGGCGCCGAGAACTGGAAGTGCCGGTGGCCCCGGGCCTGACGACGGTCCTCCAGCCGATCTTCTATCTGTAGACTCCGTTGAATGAGGGTGTCTAGCGTGGTGGGGCGTTCCATTGTGGCCAGCTGGTCCAGTATCTCGTCTGAAAGCCCCTCGAGATACTGGTCCCGAAGAGCAGAGTCATTCCAGGTCAAGTCCTGTGCCAGCAGCCGGAATTCCGTGGTGTATGCAGCCACAGTGGACTTGCCCTGTTTCAACCGCCTGATTGCCCGGTTGGCTTGACTCCCCTTCTGGGGGTTGCCGAATGCGGCCTCCAAATGATTGCAAAACCCCATATAGTCTGTCAGCAAGGGGGAGTCTTGTCTGAGCAGTGGCAACGCCCACTTGGCCGCCTGGTCCTTTAACAAACTAATCAAAAAGTGCACCTTGGTGCGGTCGTCAGGGAAGTTCCGGGCTCGCCCCTGAATATACAACTTGGCCTGGGCAAGGAACATGGGAAAGCTGGCCGGGGCCCCATCAAATTTCTCTGGCAAAGCCACTGGGTACTTGCCAGGAGCCGGGGCGTCGGCCCCAGGAGCCGGTAGGGCGTCCAACCGCTGCTGAAGTGCCGTAACCGCATTGCTGAGCTGCTGCACGGTGTGAGTCAAGGCCTGGTTCTTCTGGGCCAATGCCACCAGCGCAGCTGCCTGGTCGGCCATGGCTTCTGGCTCGTCCCGAACACACCCCAACGAAGGGGGAGTGCGGGTGTGGTGGGAGCAAACTGCTGGTCCCGGGGGGAAGGTTACCGTTGGCGTAGTCAAAGTCCGGTCCTGGGTCACTAGCCTGGAAACAGTTCACAAGGAGCGGGGCGAGGTCTGAAGCAGGAAGCCGGGCGGGGACAGGAACACTGGAGGGTCAGGTCTGGGTCCGGGCAGGAGCAGGTACTCAACGACGTTGCTCCCACAACCTGGGACCGGGCTGACTGGCCTTTATCTTCTCTGAGGCCAGGGGCGGCCCCGGCCCCCAGGAGACCCGCCTCTCTTGGCCTTAAGGCGAGCACACCTCCTGGGAGAAACCAGTTCCCTCCGCCTCTCTGCCCTAAGCCTCTGCAGTTCAGGAGAGGCTGGGGAGTTACTGGACCCAGGGGGAGACTCTCCTTCCTCTGGCAGGGCCGGGAGAGGCGCACCTGTAGGCACTGTGTCCTTAATCACCTCTGGAGCTAGAGTGGAATCACCTGGTGCCTGCTCCTGAGGATCCGGCACAGGTGCAGGCTCTTCAGATCCAAGGCCCTGCCCCAGTTCAGCCGGCCCTGGAGGCGGGGACTCCTGTGCAGGCTGGGATTCCTCCGGTTGAGCCTCTAAATCGGATTCCCAGGCCATCACAGCTATAAATGTGCCTCCCAGGCAAAAAGCCAGCTTGGTCATTGTGTATCATCATCTGGAAGACTTTTTTTGATCTTTCGGCTAAAATATTTGCATATAATTTATAATCGTTATTTAGAAGTGCGATAGGCCTATTGTTGTTAATAAGTAGATTGTCCGTTCCCTGTTTTGGAATTAATGCAATAAGGCTGTCTTTCCAAGAATCCGGCATGGTTCCGTCTTCTAAGATACTTCTTAATGGGTCAGACAGTAAGTCCTCATTTTTTTATAATATATTGCCGGTAGGCCGTCTGGCCCTGGTGGCATTCCTATCTTTGCTTCCTTAATTGCTCTTTGAATTTCGTACGATGTGATAGGGTCATTCATCAGTTCTTTTTGTTCTTTAGTACGTTTCGGAAGACAGTTCTGTTCTAAATGTTCTTTAATTTCTTCTATTGTTTCATTTCCTTCCTTATAGATTT
The DNA here is from genome assembly GCF_964234715.1 of Podarcis melisellensis. Classification (NCBI taxonomy): domain Eukaryota; kingdom Metazoa; phylum Chordata; class Lepidosauria; order Squamata; family Lacertidae; genus Podarcis; species Podarcis melisellensis. Next base: position 26,930,209 of record NC_138535.1, read on the forward strand.
CTCTAAAGAATTCGAGAAATCATTTCTCTATTTCTCTAGGGTTGTTTATTATTTTGCCTTCGCACTTAACTCTATTTATAAGCCTTTCTGCCTCTCTCTTCTTTAATTGCCATGTTAATAACCAGGCTCAGGTTCTGTTTCAGGCTGTGTCTCTGTTTCAGGCTCCGGCGCTGTATCAACCACTGTTGCAGACTCGGTTAACCGAGATCAACCCAGGTTCGGTGCACCTTGGTTTGATGCCAAATGTAAGCAAGCTAGACTCTCTCTCTGTTGTATCTACAACAGATATAAATCTTCTGGAGCTGAAACTCTCCCCCCAGAGTACTTGCAGGCCAAAATTGCTTACAAACAGGCACAGAAGTCAGCCAAGCACGAGTGGCAGCTAAGACGTTGGCAAGCGCTGATTGCTGCCTCTAAGCCTCGCAGCTCTCGCGGTTTTTGGAATTTAATCAACAAAAGATCGAGGAAATACCCATTGACGGTTATCCCAGCCCCGACATGGGAACAATTTCTAAGAAAATATTTCTCCCAGACAGATATCTTTAACACTCAATCTGATACTCTTTCAAGTCACTTGCCCATATGGCCAGATACTGACCCGGAGGAAATAGTAGATTTAATTGCTAAACTGAAAACTGATAAAGCCCCAGGGCCCGATCTGATCCCGGCGGAAGCTATTAAACAACACCCAACATGGTGGGCTAAAATTCTTGCAAAAATCTTTGATGCAATCAATGCCACGGGCCAGATACCTAGATCGTGGAAGGAGTCCATCATAATTCCTATATATAAAAAAGGACCACCAGAGGACCCAGGAAACTATCGTAACATCAGTTTATTATCAATCATCGGGAAAATCTATACTCGCTTCCTGCTAACCAGACTAACCCAATGGGCCGAAGATTCCAATCTGATAGGTCATGAACAGGTCGGGTTTAGACCAAATCGCGCTTCTATTGACCCTGCTATAATTCTATATCATTTGGCGCGGAAGTATTCTTCCCCTACTCATGGTCTTCTATGTGCCGCTTTTATAGACCTGAAGGGTCTATAAAAGGTGAGGAGCAGGCACCCGCTAGGGTGAGGTTAACACCTGAGGGCGATCTCACAAACCCTGTACCAATAAATAAGGGGGTACGACAAGGGTGCATCCTTGCCCCCTATCTTTTTAACCTCTATATTAGTGACATGAGAACGCCCCTAGCTGAGGCCCAAACCTCCATTCATGCACCCAGGCTTGCAGACTATCGCTGCCCCTTATTATTGTACGCTGACGATGCGGTGATCCTCTCTTATTCTCGAATCGGTTTGAGGAGGGCCCTTAAGATTTTTGCGTTATACTGCCAAACAAATTTACTTACTATTAACCATTCCAAATCTAAAGTCCTAATTTTTTCCAGGAGTCGTAAACTGTATAGATGGGAACTCGAGGGGAAGCCAATTGAACAAGTTTACAAATTTCAATATCTAGGAATTTACTTCCAGTATAATATGGGATGGAAAGCGCATATCACATATTTACAAAATAAGGTTAAAGCCCTTATCTATGCTCTATTACGCTTCTTCTTTACGGAGGGGGCTATGCATGTTCCATCTGCCTTAAAAGTTTATAGTGCGAAAGTGGTTGCAACTATGGCCTATGCGGTCCCTTTATAAACCCTTTGTAAACCTCTTGCCTCTGGTGACATTGCAAAATCTTTTTCTAAGACGTCTTTTGAAACTACCCTCCTGTGTAAGCAACTCTGCCATTCGCCTAGAACTTAAGATCCCCTCCCTAGAGATTCTGATGTGGAGACATGACTTTAATTATTGGCTGTCCCTTTGGCATAAATTGCCAAACTACCATCTTATTCAGTGCCTTTGGAGAGATGAATTCACCAGCCCATGGGCAACAAAAATCCATTCCAAACTGTTGTCTTATGGAATCTCTCCTTCCGATATACTTAATTTAGATCTAATTACTGCTAAAAAGGTCATCAAACAAAGATTGGAGGAGGTAGATTTGCAACAAAATCTTACTACAGGTGGAGGTACATGTTCCCCGATAAATCAGGGCATTACATCTATGTCCCAGATACCTCGATATCTGTGTACTTTATCGGCTGCGTCGCATAGACTCGCATTTGTTAGAGCCAGATTTAATGTGTTCCCCTCAAATGTGCTGAGCAATAGATTTTCTAACGGTAAAACCTCTGTTTTATGCGCATGTGACAACAAATCAATAGAATCCCTCTATCACATCTTGTTTAATTGCCCCTTATACATTGTTCCCCGATCAAGGATCCTGAGTTCAATCATTCTGGAAATTGCTGCTAAACCACCTGAATTACATCTAGCCTATCTACTCCAGGACATTGACTCTTATAGAACATTACAGGTTGCTAGATTCCTGATTTCAGTTCTTTCATATAAAAGACTTCATGGAATGCTGCATGACTATTAAAAATCCAGTAAACTCTATGCACCATCTTTATCTTCAAGGCCATAACACGGTACATCTAGAGATTGTAAGTAATGTGCGTTGAAATATTTTAGTTGATATTTTAGATTGTAAAATGCTATTTTATCTATTGATTTGTTTTACCTTGTGGGCTTATAGCCGAATAAAGTATTATCTATCTGAACATATCTTGTATAACCATCCCATTTTCCTGCAAATTTTTGCTTTGAGATTCCTCTGAGTTTGCTAGTCAATTGAGCCGTCTCCACCAATTCCTGTACGGTAATCTTTTCTTGATCATCTGGAAGGAGTGAGGTACCACCTATGAGCCACTTTCATCATGTTCTCTCTTATATTATAGCTGGCTGTAAATTTCAAATGTACATTCCATCAGTTTTCCCCATCTTTTAGCATAATTGGACGGCCCACATCTTGGGCCCACTTTATCATTGAAGCCTTAACCTCCTCATCCATTACTTCGTAGTCTAAAAGAAGTCTATAGATTTTTGCGGTTATTTTATATATTATATATGTTATATTATATAAATTATATATTATTATATAGATTATATAGATTATATATCTGGAAGACTTTTTTTATCTTTCGGCTAAAATATTTGCATATAATTTATAATCGTTATTTAGAAGTGCGATAGGCCTATAGTTGTTAATAAGTAGATTGTCCGTTCCCTGTTTTGGAATTAATGCAATAAGGCTGTCTTTCCAAGAATCCGGCATGGTTCCATCTTTTAAGATACTTCTTAATGGGTTAGACAGTAAGTCCTCAATTTTTTAATAATATATTACCGGTAGGCCGTCTGGCCCTGGTGGCTTTCCTATCTTTCCTATCTTTCCTATCTTTGCTTCCTTAATTGCTCTTTGAATTTCGTACGATGTAATAGGGGCAGTGGCGTAGCGTGGGTTGTCAGCACCCGGGGCAAGGCAAGTAATTTGCGCCCCCTAACCCGTGGATTTGCGCCCCCTAACCCTAACCCCCAGATGTTGTGCCCGGTGCGGCCGGCCCCCCCTGCACCCCCACGCTACGCCACTGAATAGGGGCATTCAACAGTTATTTTTGTTCTTTAGTAAGTTTCGGAAGACAGTTCTGTTCTAAATGTTCTTTAACTTCTTCTGTTGTTTCATTTCTTTTTTTATATATAAATTTTTTTATTGGTTTTTCATTTTAAAACAAGCAAGACAAACAAACACATACAAACATGTATATTTTCATATCCTCCTTTTCATAAGCCTTCTTTCATGAACTTCCCCATACCTCCCCCTCTCTGCATCCTTATTTTACAATTTTTCAGCAACCCCTTGGTCCCATTATATTAATAACTTATTTTTTGAGTTTCATCATAATTTATCAGACAGTTTCAGCTGCAATTCTGCATCTTCCTTCCCCTTGACATTTTAGCACTCAACAATTTTACAACTGTTCTTAAGATAAACTTTAAATTTCTTCCAATCTTCCTCCACCGTCTCTTTCTCTTGGTCCCGGATTCTGCCGGTCATTTCTGCCAATCCCATAAAGTCGATCACTTTCATCTGCCATTCTTCCAGTGTGGGTAATTCTTGCGTCTTCCAATACTTTGCTAGAAGTATCCTTGCTGCTGTGGTAGCGTACATAAAAAAAATCCTATCCTTTCTTGACACCAATTGGTCAACCATGCCCAAGAGAAATGCCTCTGGTTTCTTATGAAAAGTACATTTAAGTATCTTCTTGATTTCATTATAGATCATTTCCCAGAAGGCTTTAATCTTTGGGCAGGTCCACCAAAGGTGGAAGAAAGTACCTTCAATTTCATTACATTTCCAGCATTTATTATTGGGCAAATGATAGATCTTTGCAAGCTTGACTGGAGTCATGTACCACCTATAAATCATTTTCATAATATTTTCTCTTAAGGCATTACATGCCGTAAATTTAATACCGGTGGTCCATAACCGTTCCCAGTCCGCAAACATAATGTCATGACCGATGTCCTGTGCCCATTTAATCATAGCTGATTTGACTGTTTCATCTATTGTATTCCACTTCAGCAACAGATTATACATTCTTGATAAATTCTTAGTATTGGGTTCTAACAGTTCTGTTTCTAATTTAGATTTCTCCACCTGGAAGCCAATTTTCCTGTCTTGTTTAAAGGTCTCCATTATTTGATAATAATGGAGCCAATCTCTTACCTTAGACTTTATTTCTTCAAATCTCTTTAGTTTGAATTTACCACTTTCTTGTTCTAAAATTTCAAAATATTTTGGCCAATTAGATTCCATATTAAGTTTCTTCACTTCTTTAGCCTCCATTGGTGATAACCACCTAGGAGTTTTATTTTCCAACAAATCCTTATATCGAATCCAGACATTATATAATGCTTTCCTAACCACATGATTTTTAAAACCTTTATGAGCTTTAACCTTGTCATACCATATGTAAGCATGCCAACCAAACCTATTGTCAAACCCTTCCAGATCCAAAATATCAGTATTCTCAAGAAGTAGCCAATCCTTCAACCAGCAGAAAGCTGCTGCTTCATAATAAAGTCTTAAGTCCGGCAGGGCAAACCCCCCTCTATCTTTTGCATCAGTTAATATCTTAAATTTTATTCTGGGCTTTTTGCCCTGCCAGACAAATCTAGATATATCTTTCTGCCACTTCTTGAAACAATCTAGTTTATCCACAATCTGTAATGTCTGAAACAAAAATAGCATTCTTGGCAAAACATTCATTTTGATCACCGCAATTCGGCCTAACAAGGAAAGCTTCAATTTCGACCATATTTCTAGATCTTTCTTTACCTCCGTCCAACATTTGTCATAATTGTCCTTAAATAAATTCACATTTTTAGATGTCATGTCAATCCCCAAATATTTCACTTTCTTGGCCACCATCAGCCCAGTTTCACTTTGAAACTTCTCCCTTTCGCCATTTGTTAAATTTTTTCCCAAGACCTTAGTTTTTTGTTTATTCAGTTTAAATCCTGCAACCTGGCCAAAGAATTGAATTAGTTCCAAAACTCTTTTAGTGCTAGTGTCTGGCTCTTGTAAAGTCAATACCAGGTCATCTGCAAATGCCTTTAATTTGTACTGTCTGGCTCCGACCCGAATTCCTTTTACCAACTGGTCCCCCCTGATCATATTTAATAAAACCTCCAGGACTGATATAAAGAGTAATGGGGATATTGGGCACCCCTGCCGTGTCCCTTTTTCTATCGGAAGTTCATCAGTCACCACATTATTTACAATTAACTTTGCCTTTTGCTCCAAATATATTGCACCTATACCATTTTCAAACCTTTGGCCTACCCCCCATCCCATGGAGATTCTTCTTCATAAAGTTCCAAGAAATATTATCAAAGGCTTTCTCCGCGTCCACAAATATTAAAACTGCCTTCGTATTGATATTTACTGTCAACATTTCCATAATATCAATTATATTCCTTACATTGTTCGACAAGTATCTTCCCGGGAGAAAGCCTGCCTGGTCTTTATGAATCTCCTCCACCAGCACCTTCTTAAGTCTTTTTGCTAAAATGTCAGCAAATATTTTGTAATCCACATTAAGTAATGATATAGGGCGGTAGTTCTTAATCTGATTTTTTTCAGTTTCAGACTTTGGTATAAGTGTAATAAAAGCTTCTTTCCACGATTCAGGAGCCTTTTCCCCCTCTAATATTTCATTACAAACCTCCTTCAACGGCTGTATTATCCATTCTTTCAAAGCTTTGTAGTATCTGGAGGTTAATCCATCTGGTCCTGGAGATTTACCTAGTTGCATATTCTGAATGGCACCCTCTATTTCTTTATCTGTTATTTTCTCATTTAAAACCAACATACTTTGTTGAGAAATTTTTTGTAGTCCATATTTCTTAAGAAAGTCTTCTATATCTCGTTCATTCTCCGGCCCTTGTGCATATAATCTTCTGAAATAACTCTGAAAACAGTTGCTAATCTCATTTGGTTTGATGATGTTCTTTCCATCCACCTCCAAATTTGTGACTGTATTCAGTTTTTGTCTCTTCTTCAATTGCCATGCGAGTAGTTTCCCACATTTATCTGCTGATTCAAATGTCCTTTGTCTCATTTGCTTAACTTTCCATTCTATCTCTTGATTCATCTGTTCCATATACTGCATCTGGTAAAATTTAATTTCTCTCAGAATCTCATGAGACTTTGGTTTAGACCTCAATCTCTTTTCTCCCTCTTTTATTTTTTCCAGAATCTTATCTTTCTTCTCATTTTGCTTTTTCCTCTTTAAAGTGTTCTGTTGTATTAAAAAACCTCGCATCACGGCTTTACTTGCATCCCAGATCACTCTTTTTTCAACATCCGTCCTCAAATTTATCTCGAAATAATCCTTCAAAGTTTTTTGGGCCTTTTTGTAGATCTCATCGTCTCTAAATAGGGTGTCATTCATTCTCCATCTGAAGGAGCCAGCTGTTGTTAGTTTCATTTCCATCTTCACCGCGTTATGGTCGGAGCATGTCTTTGGGCAGATTTCTACTTTTTTTATTCTTGGAGCCATGCCACTCGTAATCCAAATTTGATCAATTCTTGTCCATGTCATTTGTGCCTCGGAAAAGAACGTTCCCTCTCTCTCAAGAGGGTTTCTAGTTCTCCAAATATCTATCAAGTCCAAATTCTCTGTCATTTCAAAAAAAAGTCTTGGGTAATCTCCCATCCTTAGAGACCACCTGTCTTTGTGCTTTGTCCATGTTAGTGGGAACCACACCATTCATGTCTCCTAATAAAATTACCTTATAATCCAGATAGTCCATTAATGTCTCATGCAGTTTCTTAAAGAATTCTGCCTTCCCTTCACTAGGTGCATAAATGCCAACTGTCAAAAAATTTTCTCCCTGGATTTGTATTTCAATTGCCAAAAATCTTCCTTGTTCATCTTTAAAGATCAATTTAGGGGCCAATTTCTCCTTTACATAGATCACCACTCCTCTTTTCTTAACTTTATCCAACGAAATGAATTCCTGTCCTAACCTTTTGTTTATAAGCAATTTTCTATGTGTCCTTGTTATGTGGGTCTCTTGTAAACAAATCCAATCCAATTGTTCTCTTTTCAGAATATGGAAAACTTCGCGCCTTTTTCTGGGAAGGTTCAGTCCATTACAGTTCCAAGTCAAAAATTGCAGAGACATCATTAATTAGTTACCTCCAGCCGCTCCCTGCGGCTGTTCTTCTTCCGTTGGTGATTTAAGTCCAAATGTCAGGTTTCCAAGATCTGTCTCAGAGGTCAATTCTACCACTCCTTTCTGTAGGTCCTCTTCGTTTCTGTCCAGAAATTGTTCTTTATCTTGTACTGTTCTTATCTTGACTTTCTTTCCTTTGTAACTAAAGGACAAACCCTGTGGAAACTCCCACCTGAAAGGAATGTTATTCTGTTTCAGCAGGTAAACCAGGTTCTTATAATGAGATCTAGCCTCCAGAATATATTTCGGGATGTCCTTGTAAATTTGCACAAAAACCTTCTCAATCTCAAGGGTTCTTTGATAGTGTAGATCTAATATTTTATCTCTTTCCTCCTTTGATCTCAAAGTTATCAGGCAATCCCTCGGAATCTTTCTATTCTGCCTTCTCCCCAATCTGAAGGCTGCCGTTATCTTAAAATCTTCCTCCTCTGTGTTTACCTGCCAGAATTCTGAAAGTTCTTTGGTGAGAAAGTCCACTAAGTTGTCCCCCTAACTTTCTGGGACCAATCTAAGTCTTAAATTCCTCTCTTTCCTCTGCATCTCCCATAAAGACAAAGCGGCCTCATGTTCGTCCAACCTCTTACAAACTGGTGCTAATTTTTCCTGTGTATTGTCTGCAGTGGATTTCGCTTCTTCCGCTATTTTTCGGGTTGTTGCATTTTCCTCAATTAATTTATTTATAGTTGCTGTGTTGGATGTTATACTTTTGGTGTTCAAGTCCAATTTTGTAGTAAGTTCTGTCAGCTGTTTGGTATTTTCCGTACTCTGCTTTGTCAGATTTTCTAAAGATTCATTTATCTTAAGCAAAGCTTGTGTCACTGAATCCATCAATATATCTGTCCCTCTTTCCTGTCCTGCTGCGCCTGTTGACAATGTACCTGATGTAGAGCCCCTTTTCTTTTGTGCGGCTTTAGCTTTAGACCTTGTTGCTATCTCCTCTGCTGGGCCGCTCATGTCCCAAGGTCGTTCCCACAGGAGCAGCTTTGAATGGAAAAATCCAGTGACTTGTTTTATTTTATTTTTTTTACAGTCTATGTTGCAACTATTGTCCTTAGGTCCTCTAGAGGGAGCAATTCAATGTATCCACAAGGCAGAGAAAAGACAAAGAAGCCAAAAGTCCCCAAAGAGGAAAATTTTTAACCAGAGTCTTCTAGTTGCAACAAGCTATCAAATTGATCTTTCAGCAAAATCCCAAAGTCACGAAAACCAAGATTGTATCAAATAAAGTCACAGTCTATCCTTTCTGACAGTCCCTGTCAAGTGTTTCACCCAGGCAGCTCGCTCCCAGAGTCAGAGACAGCGGAAAGTTTTTCCCTTTGCTTCCTTTCATGCAGGTTAAATCAAGTTCCCTTTTCTTTCCCCCCTCGCTCCTGCTTGCTGGGGGGGAGGTTCAAACTCAATGCCAGGGTTAAACCACTTTAAAAAGTTCAAAATTACTTCTCCTTCAATTGCAGCTTTAAATTCCATTGCTTTAAAGATCATGCAGCCGGGGGGGGGGGAGGCAGACTTCCTTTATTTACCGTCCCCGTTTTCAGCCGAATTTCAAAGAAATTTTATAGTCCCAATAGGTTTCTCAATCCTACTTACGGATGTTGAATTTCAGTCCAAATTTCAGGAAGAAGTCAGCGCTCTCCGCTTGTGGCGACGCGGCTTCACTCCACGGGCTGGGTAGCGACTCTCAGCACCGCGCGATCCCCCAATGCTCCTCCGGAGCCTTTAAAAAGGCTCTTTTGCAGTAAGGGGGGGCGCAAATGGTGCCCACCGAGTCTCCTTGTTCACAGGCTTCTGCGCCTGTGATTTTAGGGGTCCCCGCTTTGCCGTAGCGGTCAGACCCGAACTCGTGGAGCAGCCCTCTCTCCGGAGATCAGAGAGAAAGCCGCCATTAAGCGCTGGCGCCGAAATGAAATGTTGTTTCATTTCTTTCCTTCTTCTCTAAAGAATTCGAGAAATCGTTTCTCTATTTCTTTAGGGTTGTTTATTATTTTGCCTTCGCACTTAACTCTATTTATAAGCCTTTCTGCCTCTCTCTTCTTTAATTGCCATGCTAATAACCAGGCTCAGGTTCTGTTTCAGGCTGTGTCTCTGTTTCAGGCTCCGGCGCTGTATCAACCACTGTTGCAGACTCAGGCTGTGGCGCTATGGCTGTAGCTGTGGCTCTGGTTCTGTTTCAGGCTCTGGCACTGTATCAAGCACTGTTTCAGGCTCAGGCTCAGGCTTCTGCTCTTTATTAGGCTTTGTCTCAGTCTCCGACGCTGTTTCAAGCCCTGTATCTGCCTCTGCCTCTGTTTCAGGCTCTGGCACTCTATCAAGTACTGTTTCTGGCTCTGGCTCTCTTTCAGGCTCTGGTTCTGAATTAGGGTTTTGTTCTGGCTCTGGCTGTGTCTCTGGCTCTGGCTCCAGCTCCAGCTCCGGCACTGTATCAAGTACTGTTGCAGACTCAGGCTGTGGCTCTAGGCTGTGGCTGCAGCTATGTTTTGCGCTCCGGCTTTGTATCAAGCCCTTTTTCTGGCTCTGGCTCAGGCTCAGGCTCATGGTCTCACTCTGACTCTGCTCTTAGATTACTTCGTAGTCCAAAAGAAGTCTATACATTTTTGCGATTATTTTGGTTTTGTGATAAGGAGACGCTGGAGTCGCTCCAGTACATCATGTTCACTTGCCCCCTGTTCAATGTGCCACGGGCAAATTTGTTGGGATCAATCATACAGAAACTAGAGGGTACCCCACCAAAATTCCACCTTGCCCAAATCTTGCAGGATAAGGATACTCATACGACCCTGAAAGTGGCAAGGTTCCTGGTCGCTGTCCTTACCCAAAAGCGACGCCAAGGAGCACTACAAGCTAACTAAGGCGTAGTATGCCATTCTATTTTATAGTATTTTATTGTTATTGTGGTGTTCTAGCGGCTGTTTTTTTTTTTTGTTTGTTTGTTTGTTTGTTTGTTTTTTTCTTCCCACGTACACAAGCTGTTATTTATGTGTTGTTTTTACTTGTATGGGCCTATGGCCGTAATAAATATTGTTGTTGTTGTTGTATTTTGGTTTTACTATTCAGTAGTTCTCTTTCAAATCTTGAAGGCTCCTTTTCAAAACCTATCTGCTTATCCTGTCTGAACACTTCATTCACCTGGAAGTAATCTAGTCAACTAGAAAAGTGACCCGCTCCGATATCTTCCCGCGGGGTGGCCCTCCCAGTCCGATTCCTCTTCCTCTGACGCCTCTCCTCCCTCCTCTTCGGAGGCAGGAAAACCCACAAAATCCTCTTCAAGATTGTCCTTTCAGGGCTCTACCATCGCCATCGATCCCCGGCATTGAATGTGTTGGCCTAGTGTGGGGCTCCGAGGAGAGCTTGGCTGTTTGGCTGGTGTACCGGCCACCTAGCGCACCAGCAGCCACCCTGTCAGGCCTATTGGAGGCGGTGGCTGGCTGGGCCTTGGAGTTCCCTAACCTATTGGTATTGGGGGACTTCAACATCCATGCTGATGCCACTCCCTCCTCACATGCTCTTGACCTGGTGTCTTCCATGGCGACACTAGGGTTCTCCCAGTTTGTTTCGGGCCCCACACATCAAGCAGGCCACACGCTGGATTTGATCTTTGGCGTAGGTATAGATGTGATCATGTCTCCTTCGATGAAAGTGCCATGGCCTGATCACTACGCTCTGAAAGCCAGGATTGACTTTCCACCCCCACCCTGCTTAGGTGGCGAGCCAATTTGGGCTCGCCCGCAGAGGCTGATGGACCCTGATAGATTCCGTCAAGCCTTGCAGGACCTTGCTCCCCCTGGCGACTCATTGACTGAGCTTGTTGAGGGCTGGAATATCCAGCTCCTGGCAGCCATTGATGAGATCGCATCTAAGCGCCCTCTGCGACCCCGCAGAAACCGGGCTCCCTGGTTTACCGAAGAGCTCCGGAAAATGAAGCGGGACCTCAGACGGCTAGAGCGAGTATGCCGGGGTGCCCGTGACGGAGCCTCAAGAACATCTTATAGGGCTTTTATGAAAACCTATGAGATGGTGGTGAAGGCTGCTAAGAAGTCTTACTTCTCGGCCTCCATTGCATCCGCTAGCTCTCGCCCGGCACAATTATTTAGTATAATCAGGTCTTTAACGTCCCTTGAGGGACAGCCAAATTTAAATAATAATTTGGCACATAGCTGTGAGGCATTTGCGAGCTTTTTTTCGGAGAAGGTCTTGGTGCTCCGCCATGACCTCCCTGCCAATTTGGATACAATAAAGGAACTGGAGGCCCCTTGACTGTCCTCGGGTCCAGTATTGGACCACTTCGACCGGATATCCCCAGCCGATGTGGACAGACTCCTCCGAGCTGGAAAGGCCACCACCTGTCCTCTCGACTCGTGCCCGTCTTGGCCGATTAGAGCGTGTCCAGACGAGGTGCGGGCCCTCCTGGGGGATATCATCAATTTGTCCCTTGGCACGGGGACATTCCCTGCAGAACTGAAGGAGGCAGTGGTGCGCCCGCTCTTAAAGAAAACATCATTAGATCCTTTAGATCTATCCAATTACCGCCCGGTTTCAAATCTTCCGTTCCTGGGTAAGGTGATTGAGAGAGCGGTTGCCGAACAGCTTGGTAGGTTTCTGGATGAAACATCGGCTCTGGATCCATTCCAGTCCGGCTTCCGCGCGGGTCATGGGACCGAGACGGCTCTGGTTGCCCTAACAGATGATCTTCGTAGACAGCTGGATCGAGGCGGGTCAGGGCTGCTGATTCTTCTAGATCTGTCAGCAGCTTTCGACATGGTCGATCACGAACTCCTGGACCACCGCCTTGCCGACGTGGGGATTCAGGGCACAGTCCTTCAATGGCTGCGCTCGTTTCTCTCTGGTCGGGGACAGAGGGTGGCGCTTGGGGGGGAATTGTCATCGCGCCACTCCTTGGTGTGTGGAGTACCTCAGGGTGCAATACTCTCCCCGATGCTTTTCAACATCTTTATGCGCCCCCTCGCCCAGCTTGTCCGGAGTTTTGGGCTGGGTTGCCATCAGTATGCTGATGACACCCAACTCTATCTGTTGATGGATGGCCATCCTGACTCGGCCCCAGACACACTGACCAGATGTTTGGAAGCTGTGGCTGGATGGTTACGAGGGAGCCGGTTGAAGCTAAATCCTTCGAAGACAGAGGTCCTGTGGCTGGGACGGGACGATATGGGATTGGGGGGGGGGGCAACTCCCATCTCTTGCGGGGGTGCACTTAGTGCCAGCACCATCCGTTAAGAGTTTGGGTGTAATCTTCGACACCTCCCTTTCCATGGAGGTGCAGACTGCAGCTATAACAAAGGCAGCATTTTTTCATCTCCGCCAAGCTAAGCAGTTGGCTCCTTACCTCTCTCGCCCTGACCTAGCCACTGTGATCCATGCGACGGTCACCTCCAGCCTGGATTATTGTAACTCGCTCTACGTGGGGCTGCCCTTGAGACTGACCCAGAAACTCCAGCAGGTGCAGAATGCTGCAGCGAGACTCCTTACGGGGTCTTCGCTGCGAGACCACATTCACCCGGTGCTATACCAGCTGCACTGGCTCCCGGTGGAGTACAGGATCAGGTTTAAGGTGCTGGTTTTAACCTTTAAAGCCCTATACGGCCTAGGACCCTCGTACCTACGGGACCGCCTCTCCTGGTATGCCCCACAGAGAAACTTACGGTCTTCAAATAAAAACATCTTGAAGGTCCCAGGCCACAGAGAAGTTAGGCTGGCCTCAACTAGAGCCAGGGCTTTTTCGGCTGTGGCTCCGATCTTGTGGAACGCTCTGTCACTAGAGACTAGGGCCCTGCGGGACTTGTCATCTTTCCGCAGGGCCTGCAAGACAGAGCTGTTCCACCAGGCCTTTGGCCAGGGCACAGCCTGACTCCCTCCCTCGGCAATCTTCATGGAGCTCTGGCACAATGGTTGCCAGTGGCTTGATTTGAACCAATTTTATAATGAATGATTTTAGAGTGTTGTTTGTGCTGTACTTTTGTACTGTTTTATTGTTGTTAGCCGCCCTGAGCCCGGCTTCGGCTGGGGAGGGCGGGATATAAATAAAATTTATTATTATTATTATTATTATTATTATTATTATTATTATTATTATTCATCTGTGGTTCCAAATTGCTCCTCCCAGAATCTCGCTAGTGGTTTAGGTTTATCTGGGAACAGGCTGTGGAACTCCTCCGCAAGATACCCATCATTGATAGCCTCCGCTGGAACCCACGTGTTTTCTGACTCGGGTTCTCCCTCCCAAGCTACCAAGTACTCCACCTGGCGCCCTCACCATCTTGAATCGAGTATTTCCGTGGCTTGGTTGTGGTGTTCCCAAGTTCATCTTAAGTTCCTGGTGCAAGGCCTCCATTTATTCCACAAACTGCTCTGCCGCAGGTACGCTCCCCCCTTCCTCCCCCCTCCCCGGGAAGGCCCTGGGGTAACACCCATAATTGGCCATGAACGGGCTCATTCCCGTGGAAGCCCGCCTCGACCTGTAGCAAGCCCATGAGCTTCCTCCAGAACCGGGAAGTAAATTGTTTCCCGTGATCCGAGATGACCCTCAAGGGAGCCCCATGCAGCCTGAAGATGTGATCTACAAACAACCTGGCTGTTTCCTCTGCCGTTACCGCATGCGAGCAAGCTATGAAATGGCACATTTTTGTTAGCAGATCGACTACTACCATGACTGCTGTCTTCCCCCTTGATTTGGGCAAATCTGTCATAAAATCTATGGATACCACCTCCCAGGGTCTTCCCGGCGTGGGTAAGGGTTCCAGTAACCCTGCGGGTGCAGCCCTCTCCCCCTTTGCCCTCTGGCAGCGGTCGCACCCCCGTACATATTCCCGTACATCTTCCCTTACCCTTGGCCACCAGAACTGCCTGGTGACAAGCAACATGGATTTGTGTTGACCAAAATGTCCCGCTGTTGGGTTGTGGTGGAGTTGTTTGAGTACCCTTCCCCTCAAGGTCTCCCCCGGTACGTACAGCGCTCCCTTGTAGTACAGTACCCCTTCCTTTTCCTAAAACCCTCCCTGGTTTTCCCTTCCGTTCCGGAGTTCCCTGATTTTTGTTTGAGCGAATTCGTTGTTTCTAGTAAGCCCGGCTAGTTCTCGTTTCCCAACCAACACTCCCCCCCACACCCATCGGTTCTCGGGGAACACGTGTCTGACTTCCGGCGGTCTCTCTCCTTCCATGTACTCCGGCTTCCGGGAGAGAGCATCTGCTCTTACGTTCTCCTCCCCCGGCACGTACCGGATCTCGAAGAAAAACTTGGAGAACTCCTGTGCCCATCGAATCTGTCTCTGGTTGAGTACTCGCGCAGTCCTCCAGTATTCCAAGTTCTTGTGATCCGTACACACCTGGATCTCGTGCTGCGCCCCTATTAGCAGATGTCTCCATCGTCAAAATGCTGCATAAATTGCAAGCAGTTTGCGGTCATACACCGTGTAGTTTTGCTCCGACTTGCTCAGCTTCCTCGAGAAAAAGGCGCACGGCCTCCAGCTCTGCTGGGGCCCCGGCTGCAACAGTACCGCTCCGATGGCCCGGTCTGACGCGTCGGTCTCCAGCCTCATTGGCTTCTGCAGATCCACGTGCAGGAGCTGCTCTTCCGAAGCGAACGCCTTCTTCAGCCTTTCGAAGGTTGCTGGCACTTTCTGTCCAGACGAACTTCTTTTTGCTACTGAGACAATCTGTGATAGGCGCTGTCAAGTGGGCGAAGTTCCTGATGAACTTCCGGTAGAAGTTGCTGAACCTCTGCCCCTGGCTACGTTTAAGCGTCAGGCTCAGTTTCAGACAGTGTCTCTGTTTCAGGATCCAGCACTCTATCAAGCACTATTTCAGACTCAGGCTGTGGATCTCGGCTGTGGCTCTAGGCTCCGTCTGTGGCTCTGGCTGTGGCTCTGGCTCTCTTTCAGGGTCTGGTTCTGAATGAAGATCTGGTTCTGACTCTGATTCAGGGTCTCATGATGGCTCTTCCTCTGCCTCTGACCCAGCTATATTTCAGGGTCTGGCTCTTTTTCAGGCTCTGGTTCTGAATTAGGGTTTTGCTCTGGCTCTGGCTGTGTCTCTGGCTCTGGCTCCAGCTCCGGCACTGTATCAAGTACTGTTGTAGACTCAGGCTGTGGCTCTAGGCTGTGGCTGTGGCTGTTGCTCTGTTTCGGGCTGTGGCTCTTTTTCAGGCTCTGGTTCTGAATGAGGGCTTGGTTATGGCACTGATTCAGGGTCTCGCTCTGTCTCTGGCTGTGTGTCTGTTGCACCACAAACGGTGGTTTGTTGTTGTTGTTGTTATTTTCTTTCTGGGGTGGGACAAATGTTTAGTTGGGGCGGGGATTATTTTAAGTTTAGCATAATTGTTTCTTGCTTTGTTTTTCTTTTACTATTTTTTTAGGTTATTGTATAGTTTGTATTTTGCTTTTTAAGGGGAAAGGGTCAGGGCTGCCTGGGAGGGGGCCTCAACCAACAGAATGGCTGGGGCAGGTTCCCTACGGGGGGATGTATTGGAACACCCAATCTCTGTTATCGCGGGTGGGAGGAGCAGTTGCGCTAAGACCAGACCACATCTTTACCGAAGATCTGGTTCTGACTCTGATTCTGATTCTCTGATTCTGGCTCTCTATCTGGAAGGAGCCATTTTCATCATGTTCTCTCTTATATTATAGCTGGCTGTAAATTTGAAATTTACATTCCATCAGTTTTCCCCATCTTTTAGCATAATTGGACGGCCCACATCTTGGGCCCACTTTATCATTGAAGCCTTAACCTCCTCATCCATTACTTCGTAGTCTAAAAGAAGTCTATAGATTTTTGCGATTATTTTGGTTTTACTATTCAGTAGTTCTCTATCAAATCTTGAAGGCTCCTTTTCAAAACCTATCTGCTTATCCTGTCTGAACACTTCTGTCAGAGCTGCCTCCAGGTCCCAGCTGACAGAGGACCAACGCTAGCCGGTAGTAATGTACAAAAGTCTTTATTGAGATTCAGTTTCCATTTACAAGCCGCAGCGTGCAGCCCTACGTCTAGACGCTAGATCGGCGAAGCCCCGTCTGAGTCTCCACCCCCTGTACACCAGTTTAAGACTCTCGCTTTACTCCACCTTTTCCGTCTCTCCTTTCTCCTCTGGGTCCTTCTGCCCCCCGTGTCTCCTCCTTCCTGGACTCTTCTGACGCTGATCCCCCGGACTCCTGTCCCTCCTTTTGGCGGGCTTTAGGACCTGGCTCCCTACCCGGGCTACCCACTGTGCCGCTCGCCTGTACATTTGAACTTGGCGCGCGCGCCCAGTTTCCAACCTTCCTCTCAACCGTTTCCTCTCTCTCAGATGAAGGCGTGTCCAATCCTGACTCATCTCCTCCCGCTGGCGGTGAGCAGCCTGATCCCGATACCTGGGACTCCTCCCCCCTACTGCTCTCTGGTGGGGAAGCTGGTCCTGATTTCCAACTGCTGCTCTCTGAGTCCCCTCTGGTCCCTTCTTCCTGGGGTGTTCCCCTAGGCAACCCCCTTGCTCTGACCATGGGAGCCCCTTTCTGTGAGTCTTCCGATTCGCTGGAAAGACTCAGAGACCTCGGACCACTGTCATCGCTTACGTTCCCTTCGGATTCCTCCCCTTCGCTCTCCATTTCCTCCCTCTCCTGTTCCTCTGCTCCTGAGCCCCTGACATCCATCCCCCCCTCGAAGCCCCCCCTTCCCCCCTCCCCTCCTTCAGGTGTGGGTACTGGGCGCTCCATTGTTGTGGGGGTGAGTGCCGGATACAGTTCGTCTCTCGTGGCGTGCAGCCAGCTGGAGGAGTTCTGATCGTCCTCCATGTTCTCGTCGACATCGATCTCCTCTGCTTCCATCTCTTCGCCTCCGTGCTCGAAACCAAGGTCCTCTCCCAACGCGTCCATGTCCGCCTCTCCCCCGGTTTCCTCTGGAGATGTTGCCTGCCAGGGACCCTCCAACCACTTCCTGCGCCACTGCTCCTCCGGTCGATCGTCCCACCAATAAGAGCGGTCTGGGGCAAACCCCGAGGGCGATCCCTCCGGGGAACGTGTGTCCATTGCCGGTTCCTCGTCCGAGGAGAACCCCTGGAACGTGCTGGCTGAAAGTGTGGGTGTGAAAAGATATTCGTCGAAATAATCTGCCGGCATAGGTCTGTGTGGGAAGAGTGCGTGGAACTCGTCCTTGAGGTAGTGCTCCTCCACCTCATAGTACGGCACCCAGCTGTTGGCACTTGCCGGGGTACCTTCCCTGGCGAGGAGATACTCAACCCCCTCTTTCCCCCATCTCGAGTCTAAAATCTCTGTTACCTCGTTGATGGGTTCCCCCCTTGGCGACCCCCTGTCTGTGGGCGTTTCCCTGAGTGGTTCTGGTGCCTTTCTTGGCTCCTGAAATCTGTGAGGTGCCTTGTAGGGCGTGAGCACTGATCTATGAAAGACCGGGTGCATTCTGGAACCTTCCGGAAGTGTTAACCGAAAGGCCACTGGATTGACCTGTGCCTCAACTTGGTACGGCCCTAGCTGCTTATGTCCGAGCTTCTTCTTCGCTAACGATCTGGCCGGCACTGCCTGGGCTGCTAACCAAACCCAGTCTCCCACCTGTATGTTTTCCCCGGCCCTTCTGTGTTTGTCAGCCTGTAGTTTGTATGCATGCTTTGCTAGTTCTAACTGCCTTCGGAGCTGTTCGTGGATCTCCTGCAACTCTGACGCGAAGGCGTCCGCTGCCTGTGGCTCCCCCTCCCCCACTCTCTCTAATCCCGGGAAGGTTCTGGGATGTCTCCCATTGTTGGCGAAGAACGGTGTCACCCCCGTGGACACGTGCTTCGTGTTGTTGTATGCAAACTCGGCGAGCGGCAGGTAGTCCACCCATGTCGCAGGTTGCTGATTCGCGTAGCATCTTAGGTACTGCTGCATGATGGCGTTGACCCGCTCCGCTTGCCCGTTGGTCTGCGGGTGTCTCGCCGACGCTAGGTTGATCTTGACGTTCAGGATGCCCATCAGCTTTTGCCAGAAATTCGAGATGAACTGTCGCCCCCGGTCGGACAGGATAGATCGTGGTAGACCGTGAACCTTGAACACGTGGTCTATGAACAGCTTGGCGGTCTGTTCCGCTGTGGCCACCTTCGTGCACGGAATGAAATGGGCCATTTTGGTGAACATGTCCACCACTACTAGAACTGCTGTCTTGCCCCGCGAGCTGGGTAGATCCGTGACAAAGTCCAATGCCACCCTCTCCCACGGTTCGAGCAGAGTCTGCAGCGGTTCCAGCAGTCCCGCCGGCGGTTTGTGCACTGGCTTGGCCCTCTGGCAGGTGTCGCACCTCGAGACGTAGTCCGCTACTTCCCCCCGCATCCTGGGCCACCAAAAGTCTCTGGCTAGCAATTCTACAGTCTTCTCTTTGCCAAAGTGCCCGGCGGTGGGTGCGTCGTGCAGCTGCTGCAGTACCTTCGCGCGGAGGTCGTCCCCCGGTACGTAGAGGGCCCCTTTGCGGATGAGCAATCCGGCGCGTATCTGGAACTCGTCGTCCTTCGCCTTGCCACTGTGCACCTCCTCCATCTTGGCTTGCGCGAAGGGGTCCTCCTGCAGCGCGCGACGTACAGCATCCAGGTCCACGGTTGCCGAAGCGCATGCCCACGCCTTCGGTGCGAAAATGTGCTTTGCCGCCGCTGGAGCCGCCTCCTTGAGGTATTGCGGCTTCCTGGACAGTGCATCTGCCATGACGTTGTTGTCGCCTGGGATGTACTCTATCTTGAAGTCGAAATCCGCAAAGAACTCCGCCCAGCGTATGTTTCTCTGGTTCAGGAACCTCGCCGTGCGCCAGTACTCCAGGTTCTTATGGTCAGTGCGGACCTGCACTGTGTGCTTGGCTCCGATGAGGAAGTGCCGCCACGCCTTGAATGCTGCATGAATGGCCAGCAACTCCCTGTCCCAGATGGTGTAGTTCTGCTCCGACTTGCTGAGCTTCCTGGAGTAGAAGGCGCACGGCCTCCAGTCCCCATGCGGGTCTTGCTGCAACAGGACTGCACCCACGGCCCTGTCTGAGGCGTCCGTTTCCACCCTCATCGGTCTGCTGGGGTTCACATGCAGTAGCTGCTCTTCGGACGCGAAGAGACGCTTGAGTTTCTGAAAGGACTGCTCCGCCTGCTCCGTCCAGACAAACTTCTTCTTCTTGGAGCTGAGCGTGTCGGTGATGGCCGCCGTCTGCATAGCGAACCCCTTGATGAACTTGCGATAAAAGTTTGCAAAGCCGACAAACCGCTGGACCTCCTTCCGAGTGCGCGGGCTTTTCCAGTCCAACAGCGAACAAACTTTGGCGCTGTCCATGGCGAGACCCTTGTCCGATTGGCACTTCTCCAGCTTGGCGTACAGTCTGTGCTCCTGCAGTCTCTGCAGAACTTCCTTGACGTCCCTCTCGTGCGCCTCCTGCGAGTCTGAGAATATCAGGATGTCGTCCAGGAAGCAGACGCATTTTTTGTAGAGGAGTCCCGCTAACACGTGATGCATGAAGGCTTGAAAACAGTGGGAGCCATTTTGTAATCCAAACGGCATAACTCTGTATTCATAGGTGCCCAGGGGCGTGAACATGGCTGTCTTCCACTCATCGCCCTCCCGCACACGTATGAGGTTGTACGCCCCTCGAAGATCCAGCTTGGTGAAGATGCGTCCCTTCCTCACCGTCGCGAGTAGGTCGTCAATCTTGGGCATGGGGAATGCCGTGGGCTTCGTCCTCGAGTTTATGACCCGGTAATCAACTACAAGCCTCTTTTGGGGCGTGTCTTTCTTCTTCACGAAGAATACGGGGCTGCCCCCCACTGCCTTGGACTCCCTGATGAAACCGTGCTTCAAGTTGTGATCTATGAACTCCCTGAGTTCCTGTAGTTCGTCTTCAGACATGGAATATAGTTTCCCGGTCGGTAGCGTCGCCCCCGGCAGGAGGTCAATCTTGCAGTCATAGGACCTGTGGGGAGGTAGCTTGTCCGCTTCCTTCTCGCAGAAAACCTCCAAAAAAGCTGTGTACTTGTGGGGCACTGCTTGCAGCGTGCCTAATTGTAGCTGCGGGTCATCCTCTTCCCCTTCCGGGCTAGGCAGAATGCAGTGTTCTGCACAGTAGGAGGAGCCGAAAGTCAGTTGGCGCTGGTACCATGCCAACGCTGGGCTGTGCCTGTGCAGCCAACTCATGCCCAATACTACAGGCGTGTCCGACAGTTGGGTGACATTGAAGCTGATGACTTCCCGGTGATTGCCAATCTGCATCACCATCGGCGGCGTTTGCTTCACCACCTACCCCCCCCCCCAGCAATTCCCTGCCATCCACCGTGACAACCTTCAGGGGCAGCGTGGCAGGCAGGAGCGCTATGCTGTGTTGCTTAATGAAATCCAGTCCTATAAAGTCAGCGTTACTACCAGAGTCAATGGTAATGGGTACTTCCATTGTGAGTCCATTGGGTAACTGGAGCGATGCAGTGAGTTGCACCACTGGTTTGGGCGGGAGAGGGTCTGTGGGCTGCAAAATCTCTGGGGACTGCTTCACTGACTTGTCTGGCTGGGCCCCAGTGCCTCTGATTCCAGCCAGACTTGGTTGTTTCCCTGCTGTGGTTCTCTTTGCTGAGCTGCTTCTGTTACTGTTGCTGAGGCTGCAGTGTGCTTGTGGAGCCTCTGGGGACACTCTTTCACCATGTGCTGAGCACTGTCGCAGATGTAGCACTTCCTGTTCCCTCTAGGAGGCTTCACTTTGACTGCTCCCGGTGTTAGGGCTCTGGCTGCTGACTGAGCCCTGGCGCCTCCAATCTCCATTGGTTCTTCTCCCCCTCCCTGCGGAGGTGCGGATTGCGTACGCGCTGCATCCCTGGGAAAGAGGGGAGGTGCTCTCGCTGGCGCGCATCCCCAACATCCTTCTTCTTTGCCCCAAGGAACGCTCTTCCAGCCTCACCCCAATCGTCAGTGCCCTCTGCACAACTTCCTGAGTGCTTTGTGGTCTCTCCCCCCTTGCGATTTCGTCTTTCACAGCTCCATTCAGCCCTTCCCAGAAAAGTTCTCTGACTGCATCTGAATCTTTCTCCCATCCCAGAGCATTCACCAATGCAAAAAAGCGGGAATGATACTGCCTCACAGTGGCTCTCCCTTGTTTCAGTCCATGAATCTCTTTTCTGGCGATATCAATGTCTATTGTTGATAAAAAACACGAATCCATCGCTTTAATGAAGGCATTCGCACTTCGGAGCGCCGGATCCTTATCTCTCCACAGGTTGCGCAGCCACGCTTTAGCTTCTCCATGCAAATGAGATAATATAAATCCCACTCTCTCCTGCTCATCTCTAAAGTCTTTATCCAGCAATTGCAGCGCAAACATCACGTCTGCTCGGAAGTTAGGGTACTGCTGCAAATTCCCATCAAAATGAGACACAAGGCTGGCTCCTCTCCTCCCCAACCCAATCCCCTCCGGTTTTGGGGGGGGGGGTGCTCCTGCTTAGTAAACGCGTCTGTCAGGGTTTCAGGGAGAGAAGAGCAGATGGGGGAGGAGACAGAGAGCGAGGGGGAAGAATCCCAGAGAGATGAGGAGGAGGATGACGATGACCAAAGGTCGTCCATGAGTCTGTCCAGTGAGTCAGAGGACTCCCAAAAGGGAGCCCCCCTGGTCAGACCAAAGGGAGGCCAAGGGGGAGGCAGTGAGGAGCAGGGGAGCGAAGGGAGAAGCCCCAGTGGGAGTTGGACACCGGAGCCGGCTTCTCAGCCGGAACGGAGTGAAGGGGGTGGAGTTACCAGTGTGTCAGAGGGAGCAGAGCAAGAAGGAGACAGGGGAAGGAGATCGGAGCAGGACGCTCAGCCGGAGGGGGTGGAGAGTAGCACCGGGAGCAGTGTAGCGGTCGAGAGAAAGGTCAGAAGCAACGTACGCGCGCCAAGTTCAAATGTAGAGGCGCGCGGAAGTGAGGAGAGCCCTGGGGAGGAGCCCGGCCCCAAAGCGAGAAGGAGGGGGGCAGAGGCATCAGAGGATTCAGCCTCGGGCGAGTCCCGGCGAGGGGGAACCCAGGGGGGCAGAAAGACCCTGCGGAAAAGGAAGGAGAGGAAGAGGTGGTCCAGCACAAGCCTCTTAAATTGGTGCCGAGGCGGTACGGATTCAGAGGGGACTTCAGCGGTCTAACGTTACAGACGTAGAGTCACAAAGATGGAATGTAAACGGAACCATGATCTTCAATAAAGACTTTCTGTAAATAAACCGGATTGGAGTTGGGTCTCTTGTGAGCTGGGACCAGACGGGTGGCTCTGACAGTAAGTCCCCTCTCCAGAACGCAAAAAATTTTTTTTTGCAAAGCTCACCAACGGGAGCAGCCATGAGCGCGGAGGAACAGCTGCTTACGCTGAGGAATCAGGTTACCGAACTCACAGCTGCAGTCATTGCATCGCAGAAGAAGAATGACGAACTGGACAAGGCTTGCCAGGACCTGCGAACAAGGTGGGAGCAGGCAAGCAGGGCAGGGGTCCCGGGTTCCAGATCGGAGGGAGTTGCACTTGGACGGCGGGGGGGCGCCCTAGTTACGCACTTTAATGGCAACCTGCAAGACTACCCTAACTTCAGGGCAGACGTCGTGTATGCACTGCATTTGCTCCGTCATGATTTTAAAGATGAGGAGGAGAGAGTGGGGTTCATAATTTCGCATCTGCATGGGGAGGCCAGAGCTTGGTTGCGCAATTTGTGGCGCGAAGACGGCCCTGCCCGCCGCAATTCTGATGAATTTATTAAAGCGATGGATGCTTGTTTCCAGTCCTCTGTGGATGTGGATATTGCTCGTAGGCAGATGCACGGACTGCGGCAAGGCAAAGCCACTGTACGTCAATATCATTCCAAATTCTTTGCATTACTAACTGCGTTGGGCTGGGAGAAGGATAGTAAACCCGTCAGAGATCTTTTCTGGGAAGGTCTTAGCCCCCCCGTCAAGGATGAGATCGCCAGAGGAGATAGACCCCAGACCCTAGAAGATGTAGTGCAACGGGCTTTGGCTATCGGAATACGACATGAGGGACGCCCGTGGCACGAGGGGGAGGAACCCCAGGCGCGTGCACCAGCGAGAACCCCCCCTTTTGTCCCCAGGGACCTCAGCCAGACGCACCCCTCACCCTTGGGGAGGCAAGGAGAAGAGCCGATGGAAATTGGTGGTGCTAGGGCTCAGACACCATCCAGAGCCCCTGTTTCCGGTGCAGTGAAGGCGAAGCCTCCTAGAGGGACCAGGAAATGTTACATCTGTGACAGTGCACAGCATATGGCGAAAGAGTGCCCCCAGAGGCTCCAAAAACACACTGCAGCTCTAGCAACAGTGGCAGTGGAAGTGGTGCAAAGAGAGCAGCCTCAGGGAAACGACAGTGCCTGGCTGGAAGCGGAGCTACTGGGGCTCAGCCAGGCGGATCTGTAGAACAGTCCCCAGCACCCTTGCAACGCACAGACCCTTTACCACCCAAACCAGCAGTGCAACTCACTGCGACCCTTCAGCTGCCAAATGGACACTCCCTGGAAGTTCCCATCACGATTGATTCAGGGAGCAATGCGGATTTTGTGGGAATACAATTTGTCAAGCAGCATAGCATAGCGCTCCTGCCTGCAACGACGCCTCTGAACGTGGTCACAGTGGACGGCAGGAAATTGCTGGGAGGGCAAGTGGTGCAGCAGACGCCTCCCATGGTGATGCAGATTGGAAATCATCGAGAAGTCATTAGCTTCAATGTCACCCACCTGTCAGACACGCCCATTGTGTTAGGCATGAGTTGGCTGGAGAGGCATAGTCCCGCTGTAGCGTGGTACCAGCGGCAAATCACCTTCTGCTCATCGTATTGTGCTCAGCATTGCATCCAAACCAATCAGGAGGAAGGAGCTGAGCAGCAACTGCACCTGGGCATGGTGCAGGCAGTGCCTCACAAGTACGAGGGATTCTTGGAGGTTTTCTGCGAGAAAGAAGCTGACAAGTTGCCGCCTCACAGGCCTTACGACTGTGCGATCGACCTGGTGCCAGGGGCGCAGCTGCCAACTGCAAAGCTGTATTCCATGTCTGAGGACGAGATGCAAGAGCTCAGAGAGTTCATAGAGCATAATCTGAAGCGCGGGTTCATCCGGGAATCCAAAGCAGTGGGAGGCAGTCCTGTTTTCTTTGTGAAGAAGAAAGACACGCCCCAAAAAAGACTCATTGTGGACTATAGATTCATAAACAGACTGACTAAGCCCAAGGCCTTTCCCATGCCCAAGATTGACGACCTCCTAGCGACCGTTAGGAAGGGTAAGATCTTCACCAAGTTGGATTTGCGTGGAGCGTACAACCTCATCCGCATCCGGAAGGGCGATGAGTGGAAGACTGCCATGTTCACGCCTCTAGGCACGTATGAATACAGAGTTATGCCGTTTGGTCTCCAAAATGGCAGCCACGTTTTCCAAGCATTTATGCATCACGTGTTGGCGGGACTCCTCTACAAGAAGTGTGTATGTTTTCTCGACGACATCCTGATTTTCTCGGAATCGCCGGAAGCTCACGAGAAGGATGTAAAGGAGGTCCTACAGAGGTTGCGGGAGCACAGGCTGTACGCCAAGTTGGAGAAGTGCCAGTTTGATGTGACGGAGGTGGATTTCCTTGGCTACAAGCTGTCCGACGAGGGGCTGGCCATGGACAGAGTCAAGGTCCAAGCGGTGTTGGACTGGAAGAGCCCACGCAATCGGAAGGAAGTCCAGAGATTCATCGGATTTGCCAATTTTTATCGCAAATTCATCAAAGGTTTTGCAAATGAGACGGCAGCAATCACGGACACCCTCAGTTCCAAGAAGAAGAAGTTCGCTTGGACGGAACAGGCAGAGCGCTCTTTTCGGAAGCTTAAAAGCCTCTTCGCCTCCGAGGAGCAGCTACTGCACGTGAATCCCGGCAGGCCCATGCGGGTGGAAACCGACGCGTCAGACAGAGCGGTTGGAGCCGTCCTTCTGCAGGAGGATCCGCAAGGCAATTGGAGGCCGGGCGCCTTCTACTCCCGGAAGCTCAGCAAGACGGAGCGGAACTACGCCATATGGGACAGGGAGCTGTTGGCCATTCATGCAGCTTTCAAAGCGTGGCGACACTTCCTCATAGGAGCCAAGCACACAGTGCAGGTCCGCACGGATCACAAGAACTTAGAGTATTGGCGAACGGCAAAGCTGCAGACCCAAAGACACATGCGCTGGGCAGAATTCTTTGCGGATTTCGACTTCAAAATAGAATACATCCCGGGGGACTCCAATGTTATAGCAGACGCACTCTCCAGGAAACCGCAATACCTTGAGGAGCCGACACCAATTGCAGCGAAGCACATTTTCGCACCGCAGGCGTGGGCGTGCGCTGCCATCGCAGTCGACCTGGACGCGGTGCGACGCGCGTTGCAAGCGGATCAATTTGCACAGTCCAAGATGGAGGAGCTGCGCAGCGGGTCGCAAAGAGACGATGAGTTCCAGTTGCGGGACGGGCTCTTAACTCGCAAGGGTGCCATCTACGTGCCAAACGACGAACTTCGCGCAAAGGTTCTGCAGCAATTGCACGACGCCCCCAGTGCGGGCCACTTCGGCAAGGAGAAGACAATAGAATTAGTGGCCAGGGACTTTTGGTGGCCCCAGATGCGGGGAGAGGTGGCGGATTACGTCGCCAGGTGTGACACCTGTCAGAGGTCCAAACCAGTACACCAGAAGCCGGCGGGATTGCTGGAACCGCTGGAAACGCCGCAGCAGCCGTGGGAGAGGGTAGCCCTGGATTTTGTTACTGACCTGCCCAGCTCCAGGGGCAAGACGGTGGTGCTGGTGGTTGTGGACTTGTTCACCAAGATGGCGCACTTCATTCCTTGTGCCAAGGTGGCGACGGCAGAACAGACCGCCAAACTCTTCATCGACCACGTGTTCAGAGTGCATGGACTACCGCAGTCCGTCCTGTCCGACAGGGGGCGCCAATTTGTTTCCAACTTCTGGCAGAAGCTTCTGGGTATCCTGCACGTCAAGATCGACCTAGCGTCGGCGAGACATCCACAGACCAACGGCCAAGCAGAGAGGGTCAACGCGATCATGCAGCAGTACCTGAGGTGTTACGCCAATCAGCGACCCGCAGCGTGGGTGGACTACCTGCCGATGGCTGAGTTTGCCTACAACAACACAAAGCACGCATCGACCGGGGTGACGCCGTTCTTCGCGAACAATGGCCGTCATCCCAGAACCTTTCCGAGGCTTATAGCACCAGGAGAGGGGGTGCCTCAAGAGGCCGACCAGTTCGCAGCAGAGTTGCAAGAGGTGCACGAGGAGCTGCGGAGACATTTGGAGCTGGCCAAACAAGCCTATAAGGTGCAGGCGGACAAACACAGAAGGGCGGGAGAGGACATCCAGGTGGGGGACTGGGTATGGTTAGCGGCCCAAGCGATGCCAGCCAGATCGTTAGCCAAGAAGAAGCTAGGACACAGGCAGCTAGGACCATACCAAGTTGAGGCTAGGATCAATCCTGTAGCATTTCGCCTGGCCCTTCCCGAAGGCTCCAGAGTGCACCCGGTCTTTCATAGGTCGGTGCTCACTCCCTACAAGGCCCCGCACAGGTTTCAAGAGTCAGAAACAGTACCAGACCCACGCAAAGGGTCACCCAAGAGGGGGGGGGTCGCCTAGGGCCGAACCCCTCATCGAGGTCACAGAGATACTGGACTCGAGATGGGGGGAAGAGGGGGTTGAATACTTTCTCGCCAGAGAGGGCACCCCAGCCACTGCCAATAGTTGGGTGCCGGGCTACGCGTTAGACGAACCCCTTTTGAAGGAAGAGTTCCATGCACTTTTCCCACATAGACCCATGCCAGCTGAGTACTTTGATGACTGGCTTTTCACACCCACATTGTCAGATAGCACGTTCAGGGGTTTCTCTTCCTCCGAGGAAAGAACACCAGAATCAAGCCCGCCCAGGGGATCGTGCTCGGGGGTGGACACGGAAACCCCTTATTGGTGGGAGGAGCAACCAGAGGAGGAATGGCGTAAGAGGTGGATGATGGGTCCTTGGCGGGCAGCACCAGAGGAAGTAGCAATGGAAGAAGAGACTGAGATGGCTTTGGGTGAAGAACCCGAGTTCGAACACACATATACAGAACTGCCAGCAGAGAACATTGACGTACACGACCTGTATCCTGAGCCTACCCCCGAAGAGCCGCAGTTTCCACAACCGGCACCCGCCGAGCGGGAGGGGGGAAGGGGGGGCTTCGAGGGGGGAATGGATGTCAGGGTTTCAGGGAGAGAAGAGCAGATGGGGGAGGAGACAGAGAGCGAGGGGGAAGAATCCCAGAGAGATGAGGAGGAGGATGACGATGACCAAAGGTCGTCCATGAGTCTGTCCAGTGAGTCAGAGGACTCCCAAAAGGGAGCCCCCCTGGTCAGACCAAAGGGAGGCCAAGGGGGAGGCAGTGAGGAGCAGGGGAGCGAAGGGAGAAGCCCCAGTGGGAGTTGGACACCGGAGCCGGCTTCTCAGCCGGAACGGAGTGAAGGGGGTGGAGTTACCAGTGTGTCAGAGGGAGCAGAGCAAGAAGGAGACAGGGGAAGGAGATCGGAGCAGGACGCTCAGCCGGAGGGGGTGGAGAGTAGCACCGGGAGCAGTGTAGCGGTCGAGAGAAAGGTCAGAAGCAACGTACGCGCGCCAAGTTCAAATGTAGAGGCGCGCGGAAGTGAGGAGAGCCCTGGGGAGGAGCCCGGCCCCAAAGCGAGAAGGAGGGGGGCAGAGGCATCAGAGGATTCAGCCTCGGGCGAGTCCCGGCGAGGGGGAACCCAGGGGGGCAGAAAGACCCTGCGGAAAAGGAAGGAGAGGAAGAGGTGGTCCAGCACAAGCCTCTTAAATTGGTGCCGAGGCGGTACGGATTCAGAGGGGACTTCAGCGGTCTAACGTTACAGACGTAGAGTCACAAAGATGGAATGTAAACGGAACCATGATCTTCAATAAAGACTTTCTGTAAATAAACCGGATTGGAGTTGGGTCTCTTGTGAGCTGGGACCAGACGGGTGGCTCTGACAGCGTCCAACCTGGCTTGTAGATCTCTGCAGGCAGCAGCTGCTTCGTCTTCTCTCTTCCTAGATGCGAGAATCTCCTGGTTGAGTCGCGTCACTGCATTTTGCAGGTCAGCCATTTGCTGTTCGGTAGTCATCTTTCCTTGCTTTTGTGAGCTCGCAAAGCACCAATCTTCGCCCCTCGCTGCGTCCACTCACTTGCGAGGTTCTTGGTGACAACCAGAGACGGGGCTTACTGTCAGAGCTGCCTCCAGGTCCCAGCTCACAGAGGACCAACGCTAGCCGGTAGTAATGTACAAAAGTCTTTATTGAGATTCAGTTTCCATTTACAAGCCGCAGCGTGCAGCCCTACGTCTAGACGCTAGATCGGCGAAGCCCCGTCTGAGTCTCCACCCCCTGTACACCAGTTTAAGACTCTCGCTTTACTCCACCTTTTCCGTCTCTCCTTTCTCCTCTGGGTCCTTCTGCCCCCCTGTGTCTCCTCCTTCCTGGACTCTTCTGACGCTGATCCCCCGGACTCCTGTCCCTCCTTTTGGCGGGCTTTAGGACCTGGCTCCCTACCCGGGCTACCCACTGTGCCGCTCGCCTGTACATTTGAACTTGGTGCGCGCGCCCAGTTTCCAACCTTCCTCTCAACCGTTTCCTCTCTCTCGGATGAAGGCGTGTCCAATCCTGACTCATCTCCTCCCGCTGGCGGTGAGCAGCCTGATCCCGATACCTGGGACTCCTCCCCCCTACTGCTCTCTGGTGGGGAAGCTGGTCCTGATTTCCAACTGCTGCTCTCTGAGTCCCCTCTGGTCCCTTCTTCCTGGGGTGTTCCCCTAGGCAACCCCCTTGCTCTGACCATGGGAGCCCCTTTCTGTGAGTCTTCCGATTCGCTGGAAAGACTCAGAGACCTCGGACCACTGTCATCGCTTACGTTCCCTTCGGATTCCTCCCCTTCGCTCTCCATTTCCTCCCTCTCCTATGCCTCTGCTCCTGAGCCCCTGACAACTTCATTCACCTGGACGTAATCTAGCCAACTAGAAAAGTGATCTTTTATTTTCTCATAACTTATCAATATTAGTTGACCCTCCTCCTCCCCCCTTAATATTGTGTTATACGTTATCCAGTTCTCTTTGATGTTGTTCCTTTTTTTAACAGCGATTGCTTCTAGTGGAGAGTTCCATCTTGGGGTTTTCTGTTCCAAATATCTTTTGTATTTTCCCCATACCTTATTGTAATGGGAATTGTTTTTTTTTTTGTTTTTTTTAAAAATATTTTTTATTAGTTTTCACAAACATAACAAAACACACAAGACAAAAACAACTAAACAAGACAAACTAACACATAATGTGACTTCCCCAAACCTCCCCTTCACTGCATCCTTAGTTTTAAAATATCATTTTTTAACAATCCTTCATTCAGATTCAAAGCTATTTTCCCTTAGATTTTCTCATATTTCAAATTTAGCAGCTATAATTCTGTATTTCATACCCTTTGACATTTTAACATTCCAAAATTTTACAGTTGTTCTTAAGATATATTTTAAACTTTCTCCAGTCCTCTTCCACCGTCTCTCTCCTCTGGTCACGGATTCTGCCGGTCATCTCTGCCAATCCCATAAATTCTGTCACCTTGGTTTGCCATTCTTCCAGAGTAGGTATTTCTTGAGTCTTCCAATACTTTGCCAATAGAATTCTTGCCGCCGTGGTTGCATACATGAAGAATGTTCTATCTTCCCTTAATATCGTTTGGCCGACCATGCCCAAGAGAAAAGCCTCCGGTTTCTTAGCAAATGTCCGCTTAAGAATTTTCTTAATTTCATTATAGATCATCTCCCAGTAGGCCTTAATCTTCGGGCAGGTCCACCAAAGGTGATAAAAAGTTCCTTCACATTCATTGCATTTCCAGCAATTATTATTGGGCAAATGATAAATCTTTGCTAGTCTGGTTGGGGTCATGTACCACCTATAGATCATTTTCATTATGTTCTCCTTTAAGGCACTACACGCCGTGAATTTAATACCTGTGGTCCATAACCATTCCCAGTTTGCAAACATGATGTCATGACCAATGTCTTGTGCCCATTTAATCATTGCTGATTTTACTGTTTCATCCTGTGTATTCCATTTCAGCAGCAAACTATACATTCTAGACAGATTCTTAGTATTGGGTTCCAATAATTCTGTTTCTAACTTTGACCTCTCCTTCTGAAATCCTACTTTCCTGTCTTGCTTGAACGTTTCATTGATCTGCTGGTAATGTAACCAGTCTCGAACCTTGGGTTTTAATTTCTCCATACTCTGTAATTTAATCTTTTCACCATCATAATCTATAATTTCACCATATTTTGGCCAATCTGAATCCATATTAAGTTTTTTTACCGCCTTGGCTTCCAGGGGTGACAACCACCTGGGGGTTTTATTCTCCAACAAGTCTTTATAACGATTCCATACGTTGAACAGTGCTTTCCTAACGATATGGTTTTTAAAACCTCTATGCACCTTTACCTTGTCATACCATAAATATGCATGCCAGCCGAAGTTGTTATCATACCCTTCTAAATCTAAGATGTCTGTATTCTCAAGAAGTAGCCACTGTTTCAGCCAGCAAAAAGCTGCTGCTTCATAGTAAAGTCTTAAGTCCGGCAGGGCGAAGCCCCCTCTTTCCTTTGCATCAGTTAAAATTTTAAACTTAATTCTGGGCTTTTTGCCCTGCCAGACGAAATTAGATATGTCTTTCTGCCACTTCTTGAAACAGTCCATCTTATCCAAAATTTGCAATGTCTGAAACAAAAACAACAGTCTCGGCAACACATTCATCTTAATAACAGCCATTCGGCCTAACAAGGAAAGTCTCAACCTAGTCCATATGTCAAGATCTTTCTTCACTTCCAACCAACATTTCTCATAATTATCTTTAAATAAATTCACATTTTTAGATGTTAAATTCACCCCCAGGTATTTAACTTTTTTTGTTATTTCCAAACCAGTTTCCCTTTGAAAGTTCTCTTTTTCCCCCAACGTCAGATTTTTCCCCAGCACCTTTGTTTTTTGCTTATTCAATTTAAAACCTGCCACTTGACCAAATTCTTCAATAAGTTCTAAAACTCTTTTTGTGCTGGC
This sequence comes from Podarcis melisellensis, assembly GCF_964234715.1. Lineage (NCBI taxonomy): Eukaryota > Metazoa > Chordata > Lepidosauria > Squamata > Lacertidae > Podarcis > Podarcis melisellensis. The sequence goes on from NC_138535.1 coordinate 26,961,915, forward strand.
TTCGGGTCTTTGCAAAGTCAAGACTAAATCGTCTGCAAATGCCCTCAGCTTATAGTGCTTAGTTCCCAATCGTATTCCTTCTACCTGCTGGTCCCTTCTTACCATGTTCAACAGTACCTCCAGGGCTGATATAAACAATAGAGGGGACATTGGGCATCCCTGTCGTGTCCCTTTTTCTATTGGAATTTCGTCCATAACCATACCATTCACAATTAATTTAGCTTTTTGTTCAGAATATATAGCACCTATACCGTTTTCAAAGTTTTGGCCTACCCCCATCCCTTGGAGATTCCTCTTCATAAAACTCCAACAAATATTGTCAAAGGCTTTCTCCGCATCCACAAAAATCAAGACTGCTTTTCTGTTTATGTCAGTCTCCAACAATTCCAAAATGTCTATAATGTTCCTCACGTTATCTGACATATGTCTCCCTGGGAGAAAGCCTGTTTGATCTCTGTGAATCTCCTCTTGCAACACTTTTTTGAATCTTTTTGCTAAAATGTCTGCAAAAATTTTATAATCCACATTTAAAAGTGATATAGGGCGGTAGTTCTTAACTTGATGTTTCTCAGTTTCTGTCTTCGGTATAAGTGAGATGAATGCTTCTTTCCACGACTCGGGAGCCTTTTTCCCCTCCAAGATTTGGTTGCAAACTTCTTTCAGTGGTTGTATCAGCCATTCCTTCAATGCTTTATAATATCTTGCAGTCAGCCCGTCTGGTCCTGGTGATTTCCCCAATTGCATGTTTTGAATGGCACCCTCTAATTCTTGGTCTGCAATTCTCTCATTTAAGATCCTCCTGTTCTTTTCCGAGATCTTTGATAGACCATATTTTTTAATAAAATCTTCAATTTCTTGTTCCTTCTTTGGCCCTTGAGCATATAACTTCTTGAAAAAGCTTTGAAAACAATTACTAATCTCATTTGGCTTATTTATAAATTTACCTTCTACTTCAAGTGATGTCACCGTGTTCAGCTTTTGTCTCTTTTTCAATTGCCATGACAGGAGCTTCCCACATTTATCTGCTGATTCAAAAGTTTTTTGCCTCATTTGTTTTATTTTCCATTCTATCTCTTCATTCACCAATTCCATATATTGAGTCTGGTAATACTTTATTTCCCTTAGAATCTCTTGGGATTTAGGTTTAGACCTCAGTTTCTTTTCTCCTTCCTTTATTTGTTTCCAAATTTTCTCTTTCTTCGCATTCTGTTGTTTCCTCTTTATGGAGTTTTGCTGAATCAGGAAGCCTCGCATCACGGCCTTGCTTGCGTCCCATATTGTTCTTCTTTCGACATCTGATCTTAAATTTATCTCGAAATAGTCTTTCAATGTCTTTTGGGCCTTTTTATAAATTATTTCATCTTTAAACAGGGTGTCATTCATTCTCCATCTGAAGGTTCCAGCAGTGGTCAGTTTCATTTCCATCTTTACTGCATTGTGATCTGAACAGGTTTTCGGGCAGATTTCTATTTTCTTAACCCTTGGTGCCAGATTGCTAGAGATCCATATTTGGTCAATCCTAGTCCATGTCATATTTGCTTCAGAGAAGAAGGTCCCCTCTCTTTCCAGAGGGTTCCTTGTTCTCCAGATATCAATCAAGTCCATGGTGTCGGTCAGTTCAAAAAAGGTCTTCGGCAGTCTCCCATTGTTTGATATTGTTTGCCTTTGTGCTTTATCCATATTTGTGGAGACTACTCCATTCAAGTCGCCCATCAATATTATTTTTAAGTCCATGAAGTCCATTAAAGTCTCATGCAACTTCTTAAAAAACTCGGCCTTCCCCTCATTAGATGCATAAACTCCTACAATCAAAATTCTTTCTCCATACATTTGAATTTCCACTGCCAGGAATCTTCCTTGTTCATCTTTGAAAATCAGTTTAGGTTCCAATTTTTCTTTAACATAGATCACCACACCTCTTTTCTTCACTTTGTCTGAAGAGATGAATTCCGATCCTAATCTTTTATTTATCAAAAGTTTCCTGTTTATCCTGGCAATGTGGGTTTCTTGCAGACATATTATATCCAAATTTTCTTTTTTTAAAATATGAAACACCTGTCTTCTTTTTCGAGGGTGGTTCAAACCATTACAGTTCCAGCTCACAAGTTGCAGAGACATTTTTGTTATTGGGCTGCTTTCCCACCGACTGCTCCAAGTTCTTGTTCCTCGTCTGTAGGTACTGGGGGTAATCCAAATGGAAGATTTGCTACATCCGTTATTTCTCTCTCACTTGCAGTTCCTTTTTCGAAGTCCTCAAAATTTCTCTCCAAAAACTGATCTTTTTCTTGGGTTGTTTTGATCTTGATTTTTTTCCCTTTAAAGTTGAAAGACAATCCTTGAGGGTATTCCCACCTAAATGGGATCTCGTGTTTTTTCAGCAAATCCGTTAGAGTCTTAAATTGGGACCTCACCTCTAGAAAGTACTTAGGAACATCCTTGAAGATCTGTATCTGGGAATTCTTTACAATCAAAGCCTTCTGGTAATGTAGATTCAGTATTTTATCCCTTTCTTCCTTGGATCTTAAACTAATTAAACAGTCCCTTGGTTTCTTGCCTTGTTTTCTGCCAATCCTGAAGGCCGAAGTGATTACAAATTCGTCTTCTTCCCCTTCTAATTCATCAGTCCAAAATTCTTGAAACTTGTCTGTAAGAAATTCTCCCAGGTTGCCTTCTTCCTCCTCTGGTACAGATCTCAGTTTCAGATTTTTATTTTTCCTCTCTAGTTCCATAAAGGCCAAAGCTGCGTCATGTTCGTGGACTTTCTTTGCAATGGGTACAAATTTTCCCTTAGTGTCCTCAGCCGTGCACCTTGCGCTCTCGGCTATTTTCCTCGTTTCTGTGCTTTCTTGCACAAGGCGATTTATAGAATCTGTGTTACTTGCTATTGCTGTTGTGTTCAGGTCTAGTCTTGTTGTTAACTCTGTCAACTTCTTAGAGTTATCTGTCAATTTCTTGGAGTTCTCTGTGGACTGCTTAGTTAATGCTTCTAAAGATTTATTTATTCTGAGCAGTGCTTGTGTCATAGAATCCATTGATGCTGTTGTTCCTTTTTCCTGTGCAGCTGCAGCTCCTGTGGAGCCTCTTCTTTGAGTCTGCTTTTGAGCCTGTTTTGTTTTGCTTCTTGTTGCTATTTCCTCCAGTGGAGTACTCATAACTCAAGGTCGTTCACACAGGAGAATTGCAAGTGGAAAATCCCACTTCTCTGTTTCTAGCACAATGCAACTGTCTCTCTCTTTTAGTCCTCTAGAGGGTGAAATTGTATCCAAACATTGGCAACAGCAGTAACCATCCAAAAAACAGGGAAAAAGTAACCAATGCAAAGTTCCATAGATCAAAGTCCAGCCAAAGCCCGGTTTGTTACAATCCAAAATACTGTAAATTCCACCCAAAGTCCGTTAAATTGTATCCATTAAGTCTAACCTTTATATCCAGCAACTTTTCTGACAGTTCACTTCCAGGCGCTAATCTCTCCGGCAGCCTGAGCAGAGGTTTCGGCAGCGGAGAGCTTCAATTCTAGTCCCTTTCCCTCTGGCAGATTAAGTTATTTTTCTTTCCTCTTCCCCCCCCCCCTTTTCCTGCCTATGGGGGGGGGGGAGAAATCTTCAATGTCAAAAGTTCGATTGAGTTTTAAAAGAGATATTTCCTTTAAGAATAGCTTGGTTTTCCCCTTGCTTGAACAATCATGCAGTTCCGGAGGGCTGACTTCCTTAATTTTGCCTCTCCGTTTTCAGCCGAATTTTCTTAGAAAACTTTAAAAGTCCCGTTCACTTTACTTTGTAGATCTTACTCACGGGTATTGTTGCCAATCAGTTGTTTCAGGAAGGAATCGGCGCTCTCCGTCAATGGCGACGCGGCTTCACTCCGTAAGCTGGGTTGCGATCCTCAGCACCGCGCTCACACCCGGTGCCGTTCCGAAGCCTTTAAAAAGGCTCCTTCGCGATACCGGGGGGCGCAAAGGTGCCCACCGAATCTCCTTGTTCACAGGCTTCAGCGCCTGTGATTTTAGGGGTCCCCCGCTCGCCGTAGCGGGTCAGACCCGAACTTACGGAGCAGTCCTGCCTCGGAGCTCAAGGCAAGGACCGCCATTAGACGCTGGCGAAGCCCCGTCTGAGTCTCCACCCCCTGTACACCAGTTTAAGACTCTCGCTTTACTCCACCTTTTCCGTCTCTCCTTTCTCCTCTGGGTCCTTCTGCCCCCCTGTGTCTCCTCCTTCCTGGACTCTTCTGACGCTGATCCCCCGGACTCCTGTCCCTCCTTTTGGCGGGCTTTAGGACCTGGCTCCCTACCCGGGCTACCCACTGTGCCGCTCGCCTGTACATTTGAACTTGGCGCGCGCGCCCAGTTTCCAAACTTCCTCTCAACCGTTTCCTCTCTCTCGGATGAAGGCGTGTCCAATCCTGACTCATCTCCTCCCGCTGGCGGTGAGCAGCCTGATCCCGATACCTGGGACTCCTCCCCCCTACTGCTGTCTGGTGGGGAAGCTGGTCCTGATTTCCAACTGCTGCTCTCTGAGTCCCCTCTGGTCCCTTCTTCCTGGGGTGTTCCCCTAGGCAACCCCCTTGCTCTGACCATGGGAGCCCCTTTCTGTGAGTCTTCCGATTCGCTGGAAAGACTCAGAGACCTCGGACCACTGTCATCGCTTACGTTCCCTTCGGATTCCTCCCCTTCGCTCTCCATTTCCTCCCTCTCCTATGCCTCTGCTCCTGAGCCCCTGACAACTTCATTCACCTGGACGTAATCTAGCCAACTAGAAAAGTGATCTTTTATTTTCTCATAACTTATCAATATTAGTTGACCCTCCTCCTCCCCCCTTAATATTGTGTTATATGTTATCCAGTTCTCTTTGATGTTGTTCCTTTTTTTAACAGCGATTGCTTCTAGTGGAGAGTTCCATCTTGGGGTTTTCTGTTCCAAATATCTTTTGTATTTTCCCCATACCTTATTGTAATGGGAATTGGGGTTGCTTGTGCGTAAGCCACAAACTGCTCCAAGCTGGTTGTATGGCTAAACCTTTCCCTGGCTTGACAGCCCTTACAATGCGACTGTCTCAGTCACTGGCAGAATCCGTCAGTGGGCGTTTCCTGAATTTCTTCCAACATAAAAATTCCTTGACTCCAAGTCCGCCTAGTCTCTGCGCGGAAGCTTTCTGCGCAGCATAGGCGTGCCAAGCGGAGGTCCTGTGTGTTACCATAAAGCACCAAAGCTGCAGCAAGCAAAGGCTCTAGCAGCTCAGTCAGCTGCTTGTGGCTGGAAAGCCAAACAGGATGTTTGTGACTGTTGCCATGGGAACAAAGGGGCAGTCCATTCTGTACTGAGCACCGGATGTTAGCTCAGTGTGTGTGTCAGATGACCCGTACTGGAAGTGCATGGGTGGAGTTTATTCTTACTGCTGTGGAGTGCAGACATGTTTCTCTGTACTGATGTAAAGAGACAGAAATAAAGGATGTAAATAGATTTCTGTCTGAATCTTTCCCCTCCCTGGGGGACACCAAAGGGGAGAGAGGAAGAACGGTGTGTTCCTCTCACACATCTGAGATGAATCGCCGAGACCTCGCCTGCTTATCAGCAGAGTGGCGCAGCGGGGAGGTCGACAAGGAATATCTGCCGGTGCCTACGTTGTGGCACATTCCTCTGACCCAGGCAGAATTCCAACAGTGGTAGCAGATGCCGGTTGCTGGTTTCCTCGATCCATGGAAGTCTGCAGAAAGAGTAGCAGAGCTGCTGTTTTCATCCCTCCATGGAAGCCTGAGGTGAGAAAGCTGATCCTCTGCAGCCAGAAGCTGACCAGAAGAAGCTGACAGCCAAAGCCACGGAGCCCAAGGTATGAGATTTTCGGGCTTAAAAGAGTGAACGCAGATTGAGTTATTCTCTGCTTCACCGGGAGCAGCGTTTGGGAAAAACAGCTCCGAGTGGGAAGAGGCTTGCATTCCAGAGATTCTTGTGGTTTCCTGTACAAGGGAAGGAATGCACTGTTGCTAAGCAACGCCCGCCAGTCAAGTGGAAAGTTACTCGAGAGGGCTGGACAGTCAGGCTATGCCTCAGAGAGGCAAAAACAAAGTTTGTTGTGACTAGGCTCTCATGAAGTCCCTTTGGAAAGGGACTTTCCAAAGCAGCTAGCGTTAAGAGCTGCCAGGTGCACAAGAGTGCAAACAAACAAGCTTTTGGATTTTAGAGGCTTGTGTTTGAGAGTTAATGCAAGGACTCAAAAATGGATGCTAAGAAGGGCGGAGGCTTGCCTTCTCCACCCCTCCTGACCAATGACAATTATGAATCTTGGTCTATTAAGATGAAGGCCCTGTTGCAGAATCAGAGACTGTTGATTCTCCAGCTCCGGCACTGTATCAAGTACAGTGAATATAAATCCTGCATCCAGCCAGGCTTCCCTGCGCAGCCTCTGTGTCTCCGAAGCTGGCCTAGCAGGATAGCAGAGTAGCAGCGGTCCTGCGTCCGTGTGAGAAAAAGGGATAAATCAAGTCCAGAGACAGTTCGGTTCTTATCTCTAGTAGCGTTTATTTACAAGCCATAAATCAGTCTCTTTCCATCAGAGCTTTCCGGCATTTCTCTGTGCCAAAAGCACACACAGCCTGCAGCCTTGGAGCTGAGCTGTGTCTCTCAGGCAGAAGCGAAAACAAGTCTGCTCACAGACTGTGACGCACTTCTCTGCGTCAAGCTCCTCCCAGATACAGGACACCACGGAGTTTTAACCCTGTCTGTTCCAAACTCCACACCCCCTCTTGTATTGCATCTGGGGACAATAGCCAACAATGCTTTCCCCATACACAGACCCTCACAGAACTCCTCGTGCTTCTGGAAGGTTAATGGTTTTGTGAAACCATCAGCGAGGTTCTTTGTTGAGGGACAGTATTTCAGAGCAACTAGCCCCTCACGAACGCTCTGACACACATTTTGAAAACGTATGTCCAAATGTTTGGTCCTCACCTTTAATTGCCCCGTCTCAGCCAATTTAAGGCACGGTTGATTGTCTTCATGCACCACAACGGGCAGACAATTCTCTCCACAGATTTCCTCGACCAAACACACATAGAACTCCAGCTCTCTGCAAGCATCTGATCGCGCACTGAACTCAGCTTCAGTAGACGAAAGCGCTATGAGATTTTGCTTCCGGGACCTCCACCCAATCACTGAGTCCCCAAACTTCACCACTAGGCCTGACACTGATCTGCAGTCCTCAGAGTTACCCTAATCTGCGTCCACAAAGCAAGTCAGTTTGACTTCTCCTTGGGCTGGCAACCTAAGACAAAAATCTTTGGTATCTTGCAGGTAATGCAGCACCCGCTTTATACCGTTCCAGACCTGCACACTAGGACTTGAAGCCTCTCTACTGAGCAGATTGACAGCAAATGCAATGTCTGGCCTGCTCCACTGTGACAGATACAACAGACTACCCAGAGCTGACTGAAAGAGTTCAGTATTTTCGAACACCACGCGTTCTACTTGCTGACACTCCTTCACGTATCCAGTCTCCATGGGTGATCTGGCACCTGCACAATCAGACATTCTGAACTTCTCAAGCAACTGTTCAATCTTACCTTTCTGGCAAAGCAAGAAGCTTCCATCACTTGCTTTTGTGATCTGCACGCCTAAATAGGACTTGACATCTCCAAGCTGCTTTAGCTTGAACCGCTTTCCAAGCTCTTTAGCAAACTTCTCCACCTGTTCACCTGTCTGTGTCATGACTAAGATATCATCAACAAACACCTGCACCACTTGCTGTTTTACGCCTGAACCTCTAATGTAAAGACAACTGTCTGCAAGAGATCTCTTAAAACCTAGCTCTTCTAAGGCTTCATGTAGGCACATATTCCAATTCCTGGCAGATTGGCGTAATCCATAGATGGATTTGTGCAACCGCCACACGATGCCTGGCTCACTGACTTCAAACCCTGGAGGAGGAAGCATGTACAACTCCTCCTTGAGATCTGAGTTCAGGTAGGCGACATCTACATCAAAATGGTTCACCTTCCAACCTCTCTGTGCTGCTATCGCCAAAAGCGTTCTTAGAGTCTCCGCTCGTGACGTTGGCGAATACACCTCCGTGAAGTGGACACCCTTTTTCTGTGTGAATCCTCGGGCCACTAATCTCACTTTATACTGTGGTTCTCCCGCTTCTGTGGGTTTCAAACGGTAAACCCACCTGCAACTAACAGCTCTCTGGTTAGCCGGCAGCTGAGTGAGTGAGAACACACCAAGAGACTCCATTGAGTTCATCTCCTTCTGCATCGCCTCACGCCATTTGCTGGCTTCTTCCTGAGGCAACTTTTGAACATCCTCAAAGGATTCAGGTTCACATCTAGCCACACCAACCCAGACACTAGTGGCTTCATACCTTTCAGGTGGCTTTCCCTTGGTTGATCTTGCTGACCTCCTCAGCGTGAATTCTGGAACTGCGCCTGATTCACCTGGATCAGCCCTACTATCCTCTTTGTCTGAAACATCCCCCTCTGACTTGCTGCGCCGTTTCGGGCGTACAGCTGGTTCTGCTGGCGAGGATGGTTCACTCCTTAGCTCAGACTTGACAGAAACCTGTGGAGGGGTCCTGGGACTCCCTTTTGGAGCGATACGGAGCCTCCCCCTTGGAGATCCCTGCTCTGGACTCTGTGGCTGTGGACCGTGCATCTCAGCAACAGGTTCAGCCTCGTCCTCCTCCTCTTCCTCACCTGAGTCTAACAGAACATCCGGGTTCCCATGAAGACGTTTCCACCCACTCTGCTCACAAAACTCAGCACTGCCACTAATAAGCAGCTTAGACTGGTTGCCAGTAGGGTATGCAAAATGCCACACCTTTGAACCCGGCTCATAGCCTACAAAGATCATCTTCCTGGACCTTGGCTCACCCTTTCTGCGCATGGCCTTTGGAATGAGAACCCAAGCCTGAGAACCAAAGACATGAAAGTTGTGTACTTTCGGCTTCTTCTGATGCAACAAGAAATACGGTGTGTTGCCTACACTGGAATTGTACACCCCGTTTTGCAAAAAACATGCTGTCTTATAACTCTCAGCCCAAAAGCGCTGTGGTAAACCCGAGTCTGCCAGCATAGCGTTTGCAGATTCCTGTAGTGTGAGAAACTTTCTCTCTGCAACCCCATTCTGTTGCGGAGAGTGGGGGGTCGTCAGTCGATGACTGATGCCCTTCTGCCTGAAAAACGATTGCAGCGCAGAACCTGTGAACTCCCCCCCCCCCGATCAGATTGAAAGGAAATCACCCTGGTAGTGAACTGCAGCTCTATCGCTGTGATCCAATCCCTGATCAGCGCAGCTGCTTCTGACTTACATTTAAGCGCAAAAACCCAAGAAAATTTTGAAAAATCGTCAATCAGAACCAGAATCCATTTTGACCCAGCTAAAGAAGGTGTTGGCATGGGACCTGACAAATCTGCACGCACAAGTTTAAAGTGTTTGCTGGTTCTCCTCTCTGACCTGGGATATGTGCATGTTGTGACCTTCGACTGCTTACAGGCTTGACAATCTAGGTATTTGTCACAAGCCTTGAACCTACAACCAATGGTGTTTTCTGCAGCTTTTCGCACAAGCGACCACCCAGCGTGCCCAAAATTTCGGTACCACATGTGTATACAATAATTGTGTGGTGGGACGTTTGCACACTGCACATGGGCATCTTCAATGGACTCTCCACTAGCCCCATTTTCCACCAGCCCCATTTTTCCACCAGTCCCATTTTCAACAGGCATTTGCAAAAGAAAGAGCCTGTCTTTTCACTCAACACTGTAGACCTTCTTCCCATCCCTGTAAAAGGAGCACAAATTGTTAGAGAACAGAACATCGAACCCATCATCATTTAGTGCTGGCACACTTAAAAGAGAGTGTGCAAGCTCTGGGACCACAAAAGCCTGCACCCAATGATCCAAGAAAGAACAATATAAAAACCCAGATTCAGTCAATGGTCTCTGAGACCCATCTGCTAATTTGACATAGCGTTCAGTTTTAACTGTCTTGCAGTTCCTCAGGAACTCTCTAGATGGCACTAGACTGTGAGAAGCTCCAGAGTCGATAATAAGAGATAAAGTGTCTCTCTGGCTGTTTTCCAAAGCTGCCATGGCGTTGCTCGCACCCCCACCGGTTGCCATGGACACAGCCTCCCCCCGACCAAGGCTTTTGCCTTTTCCCAGAGACGCCGTCGCAGCTGTGAGGTGATAAGACGCCTTGTCTTTGTTTTTCTCCTGGCCTGCCGCTTTCCCACGTCGCTGCTGAGAACCGGCCTTGGGAAACTGCTTTGTTGACATTCCACTCCAGCTGGTGTCCTTGGCAGCCTGGGCTTCAAGTGGATGCTTCCCAGCGCTGTTGGAGGTCGCAGCAAAGCACAAACAACTTTCGGAGACTTTCGCTTTCTCAGAGCTCTTGGATCGGCCTGCACCCCCACTCTTGGGTGCACTGTTGCCTGAGGAACAGCTTGCCACTGCTTTCCTCTTTTCAGCTCTCAGCCTTTCTCCTGTACACAGTCCATCACACAGACGTGTTGAAGCATTGCAACAGCTTCCCAACATAGTGCCAGCCCCCACTGGGCTTTCTGGGCATCCTTCAGCCCCTCCTGGGCTTCCATCCCCTTCTGGTCTGGCTCCCGCTGAGCTTTCACACAGACTCCTCAGCGCCTGCCAGGCGGCCTGGGCCAATTTAATGCCCTCCAGATGAGGCAACAGCAAAGCGTCCAGAGATGCTTGCAACATGCAAAGCTGCCTCTGCTCTCTCTCCTTCAGCAGAGCAGTAGCTAGCGTGGGTGGGGCCGGCTCCTTCTGGACTGGACTCCAGAGCCCTGTGGCCACAAACCACCCCCTGGCTCTTCTTGACCAGGCCTCCCAATTGGCCCCATTTAATCTTTCGAGGGGGATATTGAAACTCTCATGGCCCTGCTGTGCCTGAGCAGCCATCTTCCACCCACCAGGGCTTAAAGCGTACTAACTCTGCCAGCAAGCTGGACCTCCGAAGCAGCCGTCTCTCTTGGCTCTTGGCTCCGATCACCAGCATCTCCCACTGCCCTTCCTGGCAGGAGATCACAGCAACTCAAAGCTGGCAGTCTTCCACCCTTCTCACACTTGTCAGGAAACACGGAACTTCCATAACCTGTTCGTGTGAATATAAATCCTGCGTCCAGCCAGGCTTCCCTGCGCAGCCTCTGTGTCTCCGAAGCTGGCCTAGCAGGATAGCAGAGTAGCAGCGGGTCCTGCGTCCGTGTGAGAAAAAGGGATAAATCAAGTTCAGAGACAGTTCGGTTCTTATCTCTAGTAGCGTTTATTTACAAGCCATAAATCAGTCTCTTTCCATCAGAGCTTTCCGGCATTTCTCTGTGCCAAAAGCACACACAGCCTGCAGCCTCGGAGCTGAGCTGTGTCTCTCAGGCAGAAGCGAAAGCAAGTCTGCTCACAGACTGTGACGCACTTCTCTTCGTCAAGCTCCTCCCAGATACAGGACACCACGGAGTTTTAACCCTGTCTGTTCCAAACTCCACAGGGACAAATGTTTAGTTGGGGCGGGGATTATTTTAAGTTTAGCATAATTGTTTCTTGCTTTCTTTTTCTTTTACTATTTTTTTTTAGGTTATTGTATAATTTGTATTTTGCTTTTTAAGGGGAAAGGGTCAGGGCTGCCTGGGAGGGGGCCTCAGCCAACAGAATGGCTGGGGCAGGTTCCCTACGGGGGATGTATTGGAACACCCAATCTCTGTTATCACGGGTGGGAGGAGCAGTTGCGCTAAGACCAGACCATGTCTTTACCGAAGACCTGGTTCTGACTCTGATTCTGATTCTCTGATTCTGGCTCTCTATCAAGGGCTGTTTCAGACTCAGGCTGTGGCTATGGCTGTTGCTCTGGTTCTGAATGAGGGCTTGGTTATGGCACTGATTCAGGGTCTCGCTCTGGCTCTGGCTCTGGCACTCTATCAAGGACTGTTTCAGACTTAAGCTGTGGCTGTGGCTCTGGCTCTGTTTCCATTCTTACAATGGAATGTACACAAAACAATAATCCTCTCTTAGATTTTTTGGGATCTCTTTATCTAAAATACTTTATAGAAATGCCTCCTTTTTTTCGTAAAAGTTATCCCCATCATCTTTTTTAATTCATCGTATATTCCCCCCCCCCCAAATCTTAATCTTTTCACATGTCCACAACATGTGGCTCATGTCACCGTCATTTCCTCCACATCTCCAACAAGCATTCGCCAAATTTTTATACATTCTTGATCATCTGGAAGGAGTGAGGTACCACCTACGAGCCATTTTCATCATGTTCTCTCTTATATTATAACTGGCTGTAAATTTCAAATTTCCATTCCATCAGTTTTCCCCATCTTTTAGCATAATTGGACGGCCCACATCTTGGGCCCACTTTATCATTGAAGCCTTAACCTCCTCATCCATTACTTCGTAGTGTAAAAGAAGTCTATAGATTTTTGCGATTATTTTGGTTTTACTATTCAGCAGTTCTCTATCAAATCTTGAAGGCTCCTTTTCAAAACCTATCTGCTTATCCTGTCTAAACACTTCATTCACCTGGAAGTAATCTAGCCAACTAGAAAAGTGATCTTTTATTTTCTCATAACCTATCAATATTAGTTGACCCTCCTCCTCCCCCCTTAATATTGTGTTATACGTTATCCAGTTCTCTTTGATGTTGTTCCTTTTTTTAACAGCGATTGCTTCTAGTGGAGAGTTCCATCTTGGGGTTTTCTGTTCCAAATATCTTTTGTATTTTCCCCCATACCTTATATATAGCATTTCTTATTATATGATTTGAAAAACTCCTATGCGTCTTTATTTTCCCATAATTAAGATAGCCATGCCACCCAAAACGGGTGTCATGACCTTTTTTAATAAATACCATTCTTTCAACCAGAGAAGACATGAGGCTTCGTAATATAGCTTCAAATCCGGTAACCCGTAGCCACCTCTTTCTACAGTATCTATTAATATCTTATGCTTTACTCTTGGTCTTTTACCCTTCCACAAAAATTTAGAAATTTCTTTTTGCCACTTGTTGATACTGCTGGTCTTTCCTGTAATTGGAATCGTTTGGAATAGAAAGAGTAGCTTCGGTAAAACTATCATTTTAATTACCGAAATACGACCCAGGAATGATAAATTTAACCTTGTCCATGTCTCCAACTGTCTTTTTTTTTTTTTATAAATATTTATTAAGGTTTTTAAAGAAAAAAAGAAAAAAGTACATTAATAATAAACAGTATTGTTTTGCTTTAACAAAGTTTCCTGTCGTCTTTGAACTTCCTCACGCCTCCCGCTCCCATTTACGTCATTAATAAATTTTTGTCAAGCAAATTATCATCTTATTTCCAACTTATGTACCAATAAAATACATTAAAATAATTCTCCTTCAACTTTGTTTCTCTTAATCTCTCTTATCGTCATTTCCTGATCTATTTTAGTGATGGCCAATTGTTTATAACCAAGCATCTTTTTTAACATTCCATTAAATCACAATATTTTTGTAAATAAGTCTTAAATTTCTTCCAGTCCTCTTCCATCCTTTCTTCTCCCAGGTCTCGGATTCTGCCAGTCATCTCCGCCAGCTGCATATAGTCCATCAGTTGCATCTGCCATTCTTCCAGTGTGGGTAGATCTTGAGTTTTCCAATTCTTAGCAAGTAGTATCCTTGCTGCTGTTGTCGCATACATGAAAAATGTTCTATCTTTCTTTAACACCTTCTGGTCGACAATGCCCAGGAGGAAGGCCTCTGGTTTCTTAGTGAAGGTATACTTAAATACCTTTTTCAGCTCATTATATATCATTTCCCAGAAGGCCTTCACCTTAGGGCAGGTCCACCAGAGGTGGTAAAATGTTCCTTCATTTTCCTTACATTTCCAGCATTTGTTATCTGACGAATGGTATATTTTGGCAAGTTTAACTGGGATCATGTACCATCTGTATATCATTTTCATTACATTTTCTTTCAAAGCATTACATGCAGTAAAATTCAACCCAGTGGTCCACAACCTTTCCCAGTCCTCAAACATAATGTTATGCCCAATGTCCTGTGCCCATTTTATCATAGCCGACTTAACCATTTCGTCTTGTGTATTCCATTTCAACAGCAAGTTATACATTCTTGAAAGTACCTTAGTCTTAGGTTCTAACAGTTCTGTTTCCAACTTCGATTTCTCCACCTGGAATCCTAACTTTTTGTCACTTTTAAAAATTTCCTTGATCTGAGCGTAGTGTAACCAGTCTCGCACTTTATCCTTCATTTTCTCCATACTCTGCAATTTCCAATTGTCTCCGTCTTTTTCTAGCAGTTCCCAATATTTTGGCCGGTAGGCTTCCATATTGGTTCCTTTTCGGGCCTTAGCTTCCAAAGGTGAAAGCCACCTTGGTGTTTTATTTTCCAATAAGTCTTTATATTTTGTCCAGACATTAAACACTGCTTTCCTGACAATATGGTTCTTAAAGGCCTTATTGATCTTAACTTTATCATACCACAAATATGCATGCCAACCAAACGCATTGTTATAACCTTCCAGATCTAAAACATCAGTGTCCTCAAGAAGTAGCCAATCTTTTAGCCAGCAGAAAGCTGCGGCTTCATAGTACAACCTTAAGTCTGGCAGGGCAAAGCCCCCTCTTTCCTTTGCATCTGTTAATATCTTAAACTTGATTCTGGGCTTTTTGCCCTGCCAGACAAATTTGGAAATATCTCTCTGCCACCTCCGGAAACACTCTGTTTTGTCCACAATTTGCAATGTTTGAAACAAAAACAACATCTTTGGCAGCACATTCATCTTAATTGCAGCAATTCGGCCTAACAAAGAAAGCTTCAGCTTTGCCCAGCTTTCCAAGTCTCTCTTAATTTCAGACCAACATTTTTCATAATTATCTTTGAACAGACTCAGATTTTTAGCTGTTATATTAACCCCTAGGTATTTTACCCTTTTCACCAGTGATAATTCTGTTTCTCTCTGAAACCGTTCTGACTCTATTTCTGTCATATTTTTTCCTAACACCTTCGTTTTTTGTTTATTTAGCTTAAATCCTGCAACCTGACCAAAGTCATGTATCAGTTGTAAAACTCTTTTCGTACTAGATTCTGGCTCCTGCAATGTCAAAACTAGGTCATCTGCGAAAGCTTTCAGTTTATATTGTTTCGCTCCGACCTGAGTCTTTTGATATCTTTCCAACAATTGGTATAATTATCTTCATATAAGTTAATATTCTTTGGTGTTATCCATAATCCTAAATACTTGATTTGGGGGTAGATTTTAATGCGTATTATTTGTTCTAATTCTGCTTTTTCATCTGGCAACATATTTTTAACTAATAGTTTTGTCTTGTTTAAATTCATTTTGAACCCCACAACTTTACCGTAGCCATATATTCTTTCCAACGCCTTTCTTAAACTCTGTTTTGGTTGCTCCGTAGTTATAATTAAATCGTCAGCAAATGCCCTCATTTTGTAACTTCTATTTCCCAGCATAATCCCTTTTATTTCTTTTTCTTCCCTAATTTGTTTACCTAAAACTTCCAATGTTAATATGAAAATTAAGGGGGATAGTGGGCAACCTTGTCTGACCCCTTTACTGATTTCACACTCCTGTGATAAATTTCCATTATGATTTTAGCTTTTTGTTTTGATTATATTGCTTCAGTCCCTTTTATATACTGTACACCAAAATCCATATGGTGTAATAGACCTTTCATAAATTTCCAGGATACCCTGTCGAAAGCTTTTCTGCATCTATAGCCATTAAGACTGCCTTCTTTTCTATTCTTAAGTCTAAATACGCTAATAGGTTTATAATGTTTCTAGTGTTGCTATTGTGCTGGTCCCGGGGGGAAGGTTTTCTTATTCTTTAACCCTGTAAAGCATCATTCATTACATACCAATATACTAACTCCAGAACAATGTTTTTTCATATACTCTTTAGCACAACCCCATTCTTTTAATAATTTCTGGTCCAATTGTCCCCTTATGTAAGCTGTGAGTCTTGTCAGATTTATGTATTCACAAAATTTAATTTGCGGATCTTTCACTGATGGAATTTTTCTGCCTTTCCAGTTTTTAGCTATAAGCATCCTGGCAGCTGTTGTTGCATAAAGGAATACTTTCCTTTGATTTTCGGGGATATCATTTGTAATTAAACCTAAAAGGAATGCCTCCGGTTTTTTACTAAAAGATATTTTAAACATCTTTTTGAGTTCTTCATAGATTTCATTCCAGAATTGTTTAATAGGTCGGCATTCCCACCACATGTGAAACATTGTTCCTATTTCTTTTTTACATCTCCAACAGGTATTCGATTTTAATTTGTGAATTTTAGCCAATTTTACTGGAGTTAAGTACCATTGGTACACCATTTTCATAAAATTTTCTCTTATTGTATAACATGCCGTGAATTTAATGTCATATTTCCATAATTTCTCCCATTGGTCCAGCCGAATTACATATCCTATATCACATGCCCATTTGATCATAACTTCTTTTACTTCTTCATCCTTTAATTCCCATTCTAATAATAAATTATACATTTTGGATATATATATTTTTGAGTTTTGTAATAATACTTTTTGTAATTTTGATTCTTCTTTTTCAAATCCTATTACTTTATCCTGGTTGAATATTTGTGCAATTTGGTGATATTGTAACCATGTGGTACAGTATTGGGTCACCTCATCGTATGGTCTTAGTTTTAATTGGCCCTGTTCTTCCTTTAGGAGCTGCTGGTAAGTTGCCATTCTTCCTATAGTATTTTTCTTTTTAACCGATATTACTTCTAGCGGTGAGACCCACCATGGGGTTTTTGGTTCTAACAACCTTCTATGTCTCACCCAGACCTTGTATAATGCATTTCTAATTACGTGGCTTAGAAATTCTTTATGGACTGCCACTTTGTTATAAATTAGATAGGCATGCCAACCATATCTGTTGTTCCTGTTACCAAAAAGGAGCAATGCAGCAGCGAGCAGCAGCTTCAGCAGCTGGCTGGAAAGCCAAACAGGATGTTGATGTTTGTGACTGTTACCATGGGAAGACAGGGGCAGTCCATTCACTGTACTGAGCACCGGATGTTAGCTCAGTGTGTCATCTGACCTGTACTGGAAGTACATGGGTGGAGTCTAATCTCTCTCTGCTGTTGATGTTAAGAGAGTGCAGACATGTTTCTCTGTACTGCTGCAAAAGACAGAAATAAAGGCATGTAAATACATTTCTGTCTGTCTCTTTCCCCTCCCTGGGGATAGCAGGGAGGAGAGTGAAGGAGTGGTGTGTTCTTCTCACGTTTGAGAAGGATCGCCGATTAGAGACCTCGCCTGTTTCCTGCCGGGAGTCGCAGACGGGGAGGTCAACAAGGAAATCAGCCGGGTGCCTGAAGAGTGGCACATTCCTCTGACAAGGCTTGATTCCAACAAATGGTAGCAGGGCCGATGGTTTCGCTCCATGGAAGTCTGCAAAAGGAGGTTGATGGATCGTTTGTCATCCTCTGCACCTAAGGCAAGAAGATAACGTCTGCGTGCAGCCAGAAGCTGAACAGACAGGTGACGGAGCCCCAAGGTATGAGAATTTCGGGCTAAATGTGTGAACGCAGATTGATTTATTCTCTGGTTCACGGGAGCTGCGTTTGGAAAAAAACAGCTCCGAGAGAGAAGGCTTGCATTCCAGGAATTCTTGTGGTTGATAAGGTTTCCTGTTCAAAGAAAGGAATGCACTGTTGCTAAGCAACGGCCGTTAGTAGTGGAAAACTACTGAAAAGGGGCTGGACTGTGAGGACTGTGAGGCTGGGCCTGAGAGAGGCGGAAAAACAATGGAATGTTTTGGCTAGAATCTCACGAGCTCTTGGAAGGGACTTTCCAAAGCAGTCAGCGTTAGAGCTGCCAGGTGCCAAGAGTGTAAACAGCCAGCTATTGGATATTAGCAGGCTTAAGAGCTGCTTGAGAGTGAGAGATGAGTCTTGGATTCAAAATGGATGCCAAGAAGGGGGGAGGCTTGCCTTATCAATCTCCCCTGCCTAGTTATTCATCATGGTCTGGATGGATGACTACCCCAAAAGGGGTGAGCCAAGATGATGCTGGTCAAGTTCCTAAGAGCTCATCGAAAGCTGAGGAGAGCTTTGACCCCAGATGGGGGAGTGAAGGAACTGTTGCTGTTGCTGTTCCTGTACAAGCTGCAATGGATGTTGCTGACAGGGGGAGGGAAGAACGGAGTTCTAATTCCCCCACTGATGTAGCTACTGGAGAGCATGCTGTAGCTTTGAGCGTTGTCCGATGTTACAATTGTGGACAGACTGGGCATCTTCAGCGGAACTGTAAGAAGCCACGTCAGCACAGAGGAGCCAAGGGGGGCTCTGCGAAGTCTGACGCGACAGGCAAAAGTCATACCAAGTCTCAGGCGAAGCCTGCAAAGGCTTTGATGTCGCTAAAAGCCATACCAGAAGTGGGGAACTCTTTTGTTCTGGACACTGGAGCCACCGTCCATATGTGTTCACACAGAGAACTGTTTTCAACGTTTAAGAAGCAAAGCTTCGCTGTGCAACAGGCCAACGGTCAGGAGCTGGAAGCGACCGGGATTGGGACTGTGTATCTTGAGAGTCTGAACTTAACTATAAACAATGTGTACTTGGTTCCAGAGTTGAAGTTCAATCTGCTGAGTGTTTCGCAGATCGCTAAGAATGGACTAAAACTGTCCTATGATGCTGAGAGCTGCAAGATCTACAAAGATGGAGAGTTGTATCTTTCTGCCAGAGAGAAAGATGGACTGTATTTGTTGACTTTTGATCAAAGTGATTACATGAAATGTAATTCTTCTGATTCTAACATGATCTCTCTTGCAGGTGTGACCAAGAAGGACGCCAAGCAGGTGACCACAAGGGTCGATAAGGCATTTCAGCGGGTGTATGCTGATGTGATTGGTCCTCTAGCACCTTCTAGAGGCAATGCAAGATTTTACCTTGTGTGTGTGGATTGTTTCTCAAATTTTGTCTGGATTTATGTGTTAGAGAAACCACAAGAAGCCTTAGAAAGGTTTAGAGAGTTTTGTGACAAGGTTAAAAATATGCATGATGCTAACATTGATTGTCTTTTCACAGATGAGAAGCCAATTTTTCTTTTACAGGATTTTCAGGAGTTCCTGCAGAAGAAAGGGATAAGACACAAGATTGCTGCTTCAGCGGAAGCGTGGAACAGGGGTGTCTGTGTACGGGTGAACAGAGAATTGCAAAAGGGGATGCGAGCGCAATTACTTAGTTCACATCTGCCAAATGAGTTCTGGGCGGAGTCGCTAATGTCATATACTTATACGTGGTTGAGAAAGGTTTCAAAAGAGTTGGGAAGTTCTCCTTTTGAGAAACTGTTCCATAGAAAACCTTCTGTTGCCCATTTCAAGGTTTTTGGGTCTCATGTGAGAACAGAAGCTCCAGGTGGGGTAAAGAATGCCAGAGGCATTTTTGTGGGATATGAAAAGGGTCTCTACAGAGTAATTTTGTCTGAATCTGGTCAGGTGATTCTCACAAAATTTCTAGGGAGTGCTCCTGAACAGGAAAGAGTAATTGTTCACACATTTCCCACATTTTGATTATATTGCTTCAGTCCCTTTTATATACTGTACACCAAAATCCATATGGTGTAATAGACCTTTCATAAATTTCCAGGATACCCTGTCGAAAGCTTTTTCTGCATCTATAGCCATTAAGACTGCCTTCTTTTCTATTCTTAAGTCTAAATACGCTAATAGGTTTATAATGTTTCTAGTGTTGCTTTTGTGCTGGTCCCGGGGGAAGGTTACCGTTGGCGTAGTCAAAGTCCGGTCCTGGGTGACTAGCCTGGAAACAGTTCACAAGGAGCAAGTCCGAAGCAGGAAGCCGGGCGGGGACAGGAACACTGGAGGGTCAGGTCTGGGTCCGGGCAGGAGCAGGTACTCAACGACGTTGCTCCCACAACCTGGGACCGGGCTGACTGGCCTTTATCTTCTCTGAGGCCAGGGGCGGCCCCGGCCCCCAGGAGACCCGCCTCTCTTGGCCTTAAGGCGAGCACACCTCCTGGGAGAAACCAGTTCCCTCCGCCTCTCTGCCCTAAGCCTCTGCAGTTCAGGAGAGGCTGGGGAGTTACTGGACCCAGGGGGAGACTCTCCTTCCTCTGGCAGGGCCGGGAGAGGCGCACCTGTAGGCACTGTGTCCTTAATCACCTCTGGAGCTAGAGTGGAATCACCTGGTGCCTGCTCCTGAGGATCCGGCACAGGTGCAGGCTCTTCAGATCCAAGGCCCTGCCCCAGTTCAGCCGGCCCTGGAGGCGGGGACTCCTGTGCAGGCTGGGATTCCTCCGGTTGAGCCTCTAAATCGGATTCCCAGGCCATCACAGCTATAAATGTGCCTCCCAGGCAAAAAGCCAGCTTGGTCATTGTGTATCATCATCTGGAAGACTTTTTTTGATCTTTCGGCTAAAATATTAGCATATAATTTATAATCTTTATTTAGAAGTGCGATAGGCCTATAGTTGTTAATAAGTAGATTGTCCGTTCCCTGTTTTGGAATTAATGCAATAAGGCTGTCTTTCCAAGAATCCGGCATGGTTCCGTCTTTTAAGATACTTCTTAATGGGTCAGACAGTAAGTCCTCAATTTTTTACAATATATTGCCGGTAGGCCGTCTGGCCCTGGTGGCTTTCCTATCTTTGCTTCCTTAATTGCTCTTTGAATTTCGTATGATGTGATAGGGGCATTCAACAGTTCTTTTTGTTCTTTAGTAAGTTTCGGAAGACAGTTCTCTATTTCTCTAGGGTTGTTTATTATTTTGCCTTCACACTTAACTCTATTTATAAGCCTTTCTGCCTCTCTCTTCTTTAATTGCCATGCTAATAACCAGGCTCAGGTTCTGTTTCAGGCTGTGTCTCTGTTTCAGGCTCCGGCGCTGTATCAACCACTGTTGCAGACTCAGGCTGTGGCGCTATGGCTGTAGGTGTGGCTCTGGTTCTGTTTCAGGCTCTGGCACTGTATCAAACACTGTTTCAGGCTCAGGCTCAGCCTCAAGCTTCTGCTCTTTATTAGGCTTTGTCTCAGTCTTTGACTCTAGCACTTATTCTAGCTCTATTTCAGGCTCGGCCTGTGTCTCAGCCTTTGTCTCTGTTTCACGCTGTTTCTCTGTTTCAGGCTCTGACGCTGTGTCAAGCCCTGTATCTGCCTCTGTTTCAGGCTCTGGCACTCTATCAAGCACTGTTTCTGCCTCTGGCTCTCTTTCAGGCTCTGGTTCTGAATTTGGGTTTTGTTCTGGCTCTGGCTGTGTCTCTGGCTCTGGCTCCAGCTCCAGCTCCAGCTCTGGCACTGTATCAAGTACTGTTGCAGACTCAGGCTGTGGCTCTAGGCTGAGGCTGTTGCTCTGGTTCGGGCTGTGGCTCTTTTTCAGGCTCTGGTTGTGAATGAGGGCTTGGTTATGGCACTGATTCAGGGTCTCGCTCTGTCTTTGGCTGTGTCTCAGTTGCACCTCAAACGGTGGTTTGTTGTTGTTGTTGTTGTTGTTGTTGTTGTTGTTGTTGCTATTTTCTTTCTGGGGTGGGACAAATGTTTAGTTGGGGCGGGGATTATTTTAAGTTTAGCATAATTGTTTCTTGGTTTGTTTTTCTTTTACTATTTCTTTAGGTTATTGTATAGTTTGTATTTTGCTTTTTAAGGGGAAAGGGTCAGGGCTGCCTGGGAGGGGTCCGCAGCCAACAGAATGGCTGGGGCAGGTTCCCTACGGGGGGATGTACTTATCAATATTAGTTGACCCTCCTCCTCCCCCCTTAATATTGTGTGTAATGGTTATATGGGGTTGCTCGTGCGTAAGATGCCACCACTCCTGGCTAGGTAGCCTGGTTAAACCTTTCTTGGCTGTACAGCCCTTCACTTCGTGGCTGTTCAGTCGCTAGCAGAATCCGTCAGTGGGCGTTTCTTGAACTTCTTCCAGCAAAGAAGTTCTTTGACGCCAAGTCTCCACCTACTTTCCCTGCGCGGAAGTCTTCTGCGCAGGGTGGGTGTGGATAGCGGAGGACCTGTGCTCTCCCTGCTGGTCTCCAGCGAAGAGTCCTGGAGCCCTCTCTCCGATTCCCCCATCCGCCCCCCTTTATCCCTGGTGTTACACTGATTTCCTTCCCCAGCTGCTGAGTCCCCTCTCTCCCTGCTTGTCCCTTCTCCGGCATCGCTTGGGAGCCCTGCCTCCACTTCTGGCTCCGATGTCAGTTCACTGACATCCACCCCCCCAGGACCCCCTCCACCCCCGGCCCGACCTTTTGACCCAACTACGTCCTTTTCCTCAGCCTACGATGCGGGGAATCCCCGGAAGGAGCTGTCGCCGTCCCCTGAGGAATCAAACTCCGCTTCCCACCCGCTCTGATCTCTTCCCGCGGGGTGGCCCTCCCAGTCCGATTCCTCTGACGCCTCTCCTCCCTCCTCTTCGGAGGCAGGAAAACCCACAAAATCCTCTTCATCATCTGTGGTTTCAAATTTCGTACGATGTAATAGGGGCAGTGGCGTAGCGTGGGTTGTCAGCACCCGGGGCAAGGCAAGTAATTTGCGCCCCCTAACCCGTGGATTTGCGCCCCCTGACCCTAACCCCCAGGTGTTGTGCCCGGTGCGGCCGGCCCCCCCTGCACCCCCACGCTACGCCACTGAATAGGGGCATTCAACAGTTCTTTTTGTTCTTTAGTAAGTTTCGGAAGACAGTTCTGTTCTAAATGTTGTTTAACTTCTTCTGTTGTTTCATTTCTTTCCTTCTTCTCTAAAGAATTCGAGAAATCGTTTCTCTATTTCTTTAGGGTTGTTTATTATTTTTCCTTCGCACTTAACTCTATTTATAAGCCTTTCTGCCTCTCTCTTCTTTAATTGCCATGCTAATAACCAGGCTCAGGTTCTGTTTCAGGCTGTGTCTCTGTTTCAGGCTCTGGCGCTGTATCAACCACTGTTGCAGACTCAGGCTGTGGCGCTATGGCTGTAGCTGTGGCTCTGGTTCTGTTTCAGGCTCTGGCACTGTATCAAGCACTGTTTCAGGCTCAGGCTCAGGCTCAGGCTTCTGCTCTTTATTAGGCTTTGTCTCAGTCTCCGACGCTGTTTCAAGCCCTGTATCTGCCTCTGCCTCTGTTTCAGGCTCTGGCACTCTATCAAGCACTGTTTCAGGGTCTGGCTCTCTTTCAGGCTCTGGTTCTGAATTAGGGTTTTGTTCTGGCTCTGGCTGTGTCTCTGGCTCTGGCTCCAGCTCCAGCTCCGGCACTGTATCAAGTACTGTTGCAGACTCAGGCTGTGGCTCTAGGCTGTGGCTGCAGCTATGTT
Organism: Podarcis melisellensis; assembly: GCF_964234715.1. NCBI lineage: Eukaryota > Metazoa > Chordata > Lepidosauria > Squamata > Lacertidae > Podarcis > Podarcis melisellensis. The sequence goes on from NC_138535.1 coordinate 26,985,178, forward strand.
TTGCGCTCCGGCCCTGTATCAAGCCCTGTATCTGGCCCTGGCCCTGTATCAAGCCCTGTATCTGGCCCTGGCCCTGGCCCTGGCCCTGATTCTGATTCTGATTCTGTATCAAGCCCTATTTCTGGCTCTGGCTCTGGCTCTGGCTCTGGCTCTGGCTCTGGCTCTGGCTCTGGCTCATGGTCTCACTCTGACTCTGCTCTTAGATTACTTCGTAGTCTAAAAGAAGTCTATACATTCTTGCGATTATTTTGGTTTTACTATTCAGTAGTTCTCTTTCAAATCTTGAAGGCTCCTTTTCAAAACCTATCTGCTTATCCTGTCTGAACACTTCATTCACCTGGAAGTAATCTAGCCTACTAGAAAAGTTATCTTTTATTTTCTCATAACTTATCAATATTAGTTGACCCTCCTCCTCCCCCCTTAATATTGTGTTTAATGGTTATATGGGGTTGCGCTTGGGAGCCCTGCCTCCACTTCTGGCTCCGATGTCAGTTCACTGACATCCACCCTCCCCAGGACTCCCTCCACCCCCGGCAGGACCTTTTGACCCAACTACGTCCTTTTCCTCAGCCGACGTTGCGGGGAATCCCTGGAAGGAGCTGTCGCCATCCCCTGATGATTCAAACTCCGCTTCCCACCCGCTCCGATCTCTTCCCGCCGGGTGGCCCTCCCAGTCCGATTCCTCTGACGCCTCTCCTCCCTCCTCTTCGGAGGCAGGAAAACCCACAAAATCCTCTTCATCATCTGTGGTTCCAAATTGCTCCTCCCAGAATCTCACTAGTGGTTTAGGTTTATCTGGGAACAGGCTGTGGAACTCCTCCACAAGATACCCATCATTGATAGCCTCCGCTGGAACCCACGTGTTTTCTGACTCGGGTTCTCCCTCCCAAGCTACCAAGTACTCCACCTGGCGCCCTCACCATCTTGAATCGAGTATTTCCGTGGCTTGGTTGTGGTGTTCCCTCTCCTCTACCTGCGGGTGTGTGGTGACTTCTCCCTCTCGCCCCGGGAATTCCCGCCCGTCCCTGTACGGTGAGAGTAGGGACCTATGGAACACCGGGTGTATTTTCATGCTGTCAGGCAACTTGAGCTTGAATGCCACGGGGTTCACCTGCTGTGTTACCTCAAAACGTCCCAGCCGCCTTGGCTGCAACTTCTTACACCCCCCCTAAAAGGGTAACCCTTGGGTTGACAACCACACCCGGTCTCCCACCCTTATGGTCTCCCCTTCCCGACGGTGCTTGTCTACCTGCCTCTTGTAAATTTCCTTGGCCCGTTCCAAGTTCATCTTAAGTTGCTGGTGCAAGGCCTCCATTTCTTCCACAAACTGCTCTGCCGCAGGTACGCTCCCCCCTTCCTCCCCCCTCCCCGGGAAGGCCCTGGGGTGACACCCATAATTGGCCATGAACAGGCTCATTCCCGTGGAAGCCCACCTCGACCTGTAGCAAGCCCATGAGCTTCCTCCAGAACCGGGAAGTAAATTGTTTCCCGCGATCCGAGATGACCCTCGAGGGAGCCCCATGCAGTCTGAAGATGTGATCTACAAACAACCTGGCTGTTTCCTCTGCCGTTACCGCATGCGAGCAAGCTATGAAATGGCACATTTTTGTTAGCAGATCGACTACTACCATGACTGCTGTCTTCCCCCTTGATTTGGGCAAATCTGTCATAAAATCTATGGATACCACCTCCCAGGGTCTTCCCGGCGTGGGTAAGGGTTCCAGTAACCCTGCGGGTGCAGCCCTCTCCCCCTTTGCCCTCTGGCAGCGGTCGCACCCCCGTACATATTCCCGTACATCTTCCCTTACCCTTGGCCACCAGAACTGCCTGGTGACAAGCAACATGGTTTTGTGTTGACCAAAATGTCCCGCTGTTGGGTTGTGGTGGAGTTGTTTGAGTACCCTTCCCCTCAAGGTCTCCCCCGGTACGTACAGCGCTCCCTTGTAGTACAGTACCCCTTCCTTTTCCTCAAACCCTCCCTGGTTTTCCCTTCCGTTCCAGAGTTCCCTGATTTTTGTTTGAGCGAATTCGTCGTTTCTAGTAAGCCCGGCTAGTTCTCGTTTCCCAACCCACACCCATCGGTTCTCGGGGAACACGTGTCTGACTTCCGGCGGTCTCTCTCCTTCCATGTACTCCGGCTTCCGGGAGAGAGCATCTGCTCTTACGTTCTCCTCCCCCGGCACGTACCGGATCTCGAAGAAAAACTTGGAGAACTCCTGTGCCCATCGAATCTGTCTCTGGTTGAGTACTCGCGCAGTCCTCCAGTATTCCAAGTTCTTGTGATCCGTACACACCTGGATCTCGTGCTGCGCCCCTATTAGCAGATGTCTCCATCGTCAAAATGCTGCATAAATTGCCAGCAGTTTGCGGTCATACACCGTGTAGTTTTGCTCCGACTTGCTCAGCTTCCTCGAGAAAAAGGCGCACGGCCTCCAGCTCTGCTGGGGCCCCGGCTGTAACAGTACCGCTCCGATGGCCCGGTCTGACCTCCAGCCTCATTGGCTTCTGCAGATCCACGTGCAGGAGCTGCTCTTCCGAAGCGAACGCCTTCTTCAGCCTTTCGAAGGATTGCTGGGCACTTTCTGTCCAGACGAACTTCTTTTTGCTACTGAGACAATCTGTGATAGGCGCTGTCAAGTGGGCGAAGTTCCTGATGAACTTCCGGTAGAAGTTGCTGAACCTCTGCCCCTGGCTACGTTTAAGCGTCAGGCTCAGTTTCAGACAGTGTCTCTGTTTCAGGATCCAGCACTCTATCAAGCACTATTTCAGACTCAGGCTGTGGATCTCGGCTGTGGCTCTAGGCTCCGTCTGTGGCTCTGGCTGTGGCTCTGGCTCTCTTTCAGGGTCTGGTTCTGAATGAAGATCTGGTTCTGACTCTGATTCAGGGTCTCATGATGGCTCTTCCTCTGCCTCTGACCCAGCTATATTTCAGGGTCTGGCTCTTTTTCAGGCTCTGGTTCTGAATTAGGGTTTTGCTCTGGCTCTGGCTGTGTCTCTGGCTCTGGCTCCAGCTCCGGCACTGTATCAAGTACTGTTGTAGACTCAGGCTGTGGCTCTAGGCTGTGGCTGTGGCTGTTGCTCTGGTTCAGGCTGTGGCTCTTTTTCAGGCTCTGGTTCTGAATGAGGGCTTGGTTATGGCACTGATTCAGGGTCTCGCTCTGTCTCTGGCTGTGTCTCTGTTGCACCACAAACGGTGGTTTGTTGTTGTTGTTGTTATTTTCTTTCTGGGGTGGGACAAATGTTTAATTGGGGCGGGGATTATTTTAAGTTTAGCATAATTGTTTCTTGCTTTGTTTTTCTTTTACTATTTTTTTAGGTTATTGTATAGTTTGTATTTTGCTTTTTAAGGGGAAAGGGTCAGGGCTGCCTGGGAGGGGGCCTCAGCCAACAGAATGGCTGGGGCAGGTTCCCTACGGGGGGATGTATTGGAACACCCAATCTCTGTTATCGCGGGTGGGAGGAGCAGTTGCGCTAAGACCAGACCACATCTTTACCGAAGATCTGGTTCTGACTCTGATTCTGATTCTCTGATTCTGGCTCTCTATCTGGAAGGAGCCATTTTCATCATGTTCTCTCTTATATTATAGCTGGCTGTAAATTTGAAATTTACATTCCATCAGTTTTCCCCATCTTTTAGCATAATTGGACGGCCCACATCTTGGGCCCACTTTATCATTGAAGCCTTAACCTCCTCATCCATTACTTCGTAGTCTAAAAGAAGTCTATAGATTTTTGCGATTATTTTGGTTTTACTATTCAGTAGCTCTCTATCAAATCTTGAAGGCTCCTTTTCAAAACCTATCTGCTTATCCTGTCTGAACACTTCATTCACCTGGACGTAATCTAGCCAACTAGAGAAGTGATCTTATATTTTCTCATAACTTATCAATATTAGTTGACCCTCCTCCTCCCCCCTTAATATTGTGTTATACGTTATCCAGTTCTCTTTGATGTTGTTCCTTTTTTTAACAGCGATTGCTTCTAGTGGAGAGTTCCATCTTGGGGTTTTCTGTTCCAAATATCTTTTGTATTTTCCCCATACCTTATTGTAATGGGAATCGGGGTTGCTTGTGCGTAAGCCACAAACTGCTCCAAGCTGGTTGTATGGCTAAACCTTTCCCTGGCTTGACAGCCCTTACAACGCGACTGTCTCAGTCACTGGCAGAATCCGTCAGTGGGCGTTTCCTGAATTTCTTCCAACATAAAAATTCCTTGACTCCAAGTCCGCCTAGTCTCTGCGCGGAAGCTTTCTGCGCAGCGTAGGCGTGCCAAGCGGAGGTCCTCTGTGTTACCATAAAGCACCAAAGCTGCAGCAAGCAAAGGCTCTAGCAGCTCAGTCAGCTGCTTGTGACTGGAAAGCCAAACAGGATGTTTGTGACTGTTGCCATGGGAACAAAGGGGCAGTCCATTCTGTACTGAGCACCGGATGTTAGCTCAGTGTGTGTGTCAGATGACCCGTACTGGAAGTACATGGGTGGAGTTTATTCTTACTGCTGTGGAGTGCAGACATGTTTCTCTGTACTGATGTAAAGAGACAGAAATAAAGGATGTAAATAGATTTCTGTCTGAATCTTTCCCCTCCCTGGGGGACACCAAAGGGGAGAGAGGAAGAACGGTGTGTTCCTCTCACACATCTGAGATGAATCGCCGAGACCTCGCCTGCTTATCAGCAGAGTGGCGCAGCGGGGAGGTCGACAGGGAATATCTGCCGGTGCCTACGTTGTGGCACATTCCTCTGACCCAGGCAGAATTCCAACAGTGGTAGCAGATGCCGGTTGCTGGTTTCCTCGATCCATGGAAGTCTGCAAAAAGAGTAGCAGAGCTGCTGTTTTCATCACTCCATGGAAGCCTGAGGTGAGAAAGCTGATCCTCTGCAGCCAGAAGCTGACCAGAAGAAGCTGACAGCCAAAGCCACGGAGCCCAAGGTATGAGATTTTCGGGCTTAAAAGAGTGAACGCAGATTGAGTTATTCTCTGCTTCACGGGGAGCAGCGTTTAGGAAAAACAGCTCCGAGTGGGAAGAGGCTTGCATTCCAGAGATTCTTGTGGTTTCCTGTACAAGGGAAGAAATGCACTGTTGCTAAGCAACGCCCGCCAGTCAAGTGGAAAGTTACTCGAGAGGGCTGGACAGTCAGGCTATGCCTCAGAGAGGCAAAAACAAAGTTTGTTGTGACTAGGCTCTCATGAAGTCCCTTTGGAAAGGGACTTTCCAAAGCAGCTAGCGTTAAGAGCTGCCAGGTGCAGAAGAGTGCAAACAAACAAGCTTTTGGATTTTAGAGGCTTGTGTTTGAGAGTTAATGCAAGGACTCAAAAATGGATGCTAAGAAGGGCGGAGGCTTGCCTTCTCCACCCCTCCTGACCAATGACAATTATGCATCTTGGTCTATTAAGATGAAGGCCCTGTTGCAGAATCAGAGACTGTTTCAGGTGATTGAGAACCCCATCCCTGCAGCACCAACACGTGCTTGGGAGTCACAGAATGTGAAGGCCAGAACGGCTATAATTCTGTGTGTGTCAGACTCGCAGCTTGTGCATATTCAGGATTTAGAGCACGCGAAAGAGGTTTGGGACACGCTGAGAAGGACACATCAGAGAGATGCAGGTTCTTCAGCGTTGCTATATTTTGAGAAGCTGACCAATCTGAGGCTTGCGCCTGATGGAGATGTTCAAGAGCACCTGACGGAAATGAAATATCTGCGTCAACAGATGGTGGAACGTAATTTCCGTCTGCAGGAGGAAGTGTTTTGCTTCATGGTGATAAACAGCCTGAATCGGACTTACAAATCCGTTGCCAGTCAGCTTGGTTCGCTACCGGCGGCGCAGTTAACTTCGGAGAGGGTCTTTGCTGTGGTTCTGAATGAACATTACAGACTTGCTGCCCTGGAGGTCAAGGACAGGGGGAGGGAAGAACGGAGTTCTAACGCCCCCACTGCTGTTGCTACTGGAGAAAATGCTGTAGCTTTAAACGTTGTCCGATGTTACAATTGTGGCCAGACTGGGCATCTTCAGCGGTACTGCAAGAAGCCACGTCAGCACAAAGGAGCCAAGGCAAGCTCTACAAAGTCTGAGGCGTCAGGCAAAGGTCATACCATCCCAAAGGCAAAGACTGCAAAGGCTTTGATGTCGAAAGGAACCACGCCAAAAGTGGAGTTGAAGTTCAATCTGCTCAGCGTTTCGCAGATTGCCAAGAAGGGACTAAAACTGTCCTATGATGATGAGAACTGCGAGATCTACAAAGGTGGAGAGTTGTATCTTTCTGCCAAAGAGAAAGATGGACTATATTTGTTGACTTTTGATCAAAGTGATTACATGGAATGTAATTCTTGTGATTCTAACATGATCTCTTTTGCAGGTCTGACCAAGAAGAACACCAAGAAGGTGACCTCGAGGGTCGACAGAGAATTTCAGCGGGTGTATGCTGATGTGATTGGTCCTCTAGCACCATCTAGAGGCAATGCAAAATATTACCTTGTGTGTGTGGATTCTTTCACAAATTATGTCTGGATTTATGTTTTGAAGAGACCTAAAGAAGCCTTAGAAAGGTTTAAAGAGTTTTGTGACAAAGTTAAAAATATGCATGATGCTGACATAGATTGTCTTTGCACAGATAAGATGCCAATTTTTCTTTCACAGGATTTCCAGAGGTTCCTGAAGAAGAAAGGGATAAGACACAAAATTGCTAGTTCCGAAGAATCTTGGAAAAGATGTGTCTGTGTTAGGGTGAACAAAGAATTGCAAAAGGGAATGCATGCGCAATTGCTTAGTTCGCATCTGCCAAATGAATTCTGGGCGGAGTCGCTAATGTCATTTTGTTATAATAATAATAATAATAATAATAATAATAATAATAATAATAATAATAAAAAATTTTATTTATATCCCGCCCTCCCCAGCCGAAGCCGGGCTCAGGGCGGCTAACAACACCAAAATAGTGCGACATTATAAAAACATTATAAAAATTAATTAAAATCAAGATTGATGGCAGCCATAAAGTTTTGTAAAGGTTGCCAAAGGAGGGCGTCAGGCTGCGCCCTAACCAAAGGCCTGGCGGAACAGCTCTGTCTTGCAGGCCCTACGGAAAGATGTCAAGTCCTGCAGGGCCCTTGTCTCTTGTGACAGAGCATTCCACCAGGTTGGAGCCGCAGCCGAAAAGGCCCTGGCTCTAGTTGAGGCCAGCCTAACCTCTCTGTGGCCTGGGACCTTCAAGGTGTTTTTGTTTGAAGACCGTAAGTTCCTCTGTGGGGCATACCAGGAGAGGCGGTCCCGTAGGTACGAGGGCCCTAGGCCGTATAGGGCTTTGAAGGTTAAAACCAGCACCTTAAACCTGATCCTGTACTCCACCGGGAGCCAGTGCAGCTGGTATAGCACCGGATGAATGTGATCTCTAAGCGAAGACCCCGTAAGGAGTCTCGCTGCGGCATTCTGCACCCGTGGTTGAGAAAGGTTTCAAAAGAGTTGGGGTGTTCTCCGTTTGAGAAACTGTTCCATAGAAAACCTTCAGTTGCCCATTTCAAGGTTTTTGGGTCTCATGTGAGAACAGAAACTCCAGGTGGGGTAAAGAATGCCAGAGGCATTTTTGTGGGTTATGAAAAGGGTCTCTACAGAGTAATTTTGTCTGAATCTGGTCAGGTGATTCTCACAAAATTTCTAGAGAGTGCTCCTGAACAGGAGAGAGTGATTGATCACACATTTCTCACTGCAGATGATGATGATGATGATGATGAGTTTGATCTTATTGAGTTCAGTAGTACTGATGATGACAGCGATAGCTCAGGGAGCTCAGTTGACACAGTCATTGAGAGGAAATCTCACATAATGACAAGACCCTCAGAAGAGGAGGATGAACCACTGATTAAGCTTAGTACTGGTTCTCCAGAGAGTTCAAAGGTTGAACCAGAAAGCAAAGAAGAGCAGCAACTCTTACGTAGGTCTGAGAGAGCAACGAAGGGTGTACCACCCAAGAGGTATTCAAAGGAATTTGCCAACCTAGCTATTGCATGTGTTGCTGTTGTAAACGACCAAGGACAAATTGAAGCTGTGTCTGAGTCAGAGACAAAGGCACAACAGAAAGTTGTTAACCAAGGTAATGCAGAAGCACTCATTCCTTGGAAGTCACACAACCAGAGAGGTACATTGGTAAAACCAGTGGTGGGTAGTTCCAAGGGTGGAACTGAAACAACAGGGGAATGTTATAAGTATAACAACTGTTTGTTTTCTTCTCTGGATGACGCTTTGCTCGCAGCATGCATTGATACTTTAGGGGGAGTATGTTACCATAAAGCACCAAAGCTGCAGCAAGCAAAGGCTCTAGCAGCTCAGTCAGCTGCTTGTGGCTGGAAAGCCAAACAGGATGTTTCTGACTGTTGCCATGGGAACAAAGGGGCAGTCCATTCTGTACTGAGCACCGGATGTTAGCTCAGTGTGTGTGTCAGATGACCCGTACTGGAAGTGCATGGGTGGAGTTTATTCTTACTGCTGTGGAGTGCAGACATGTTTCTCTGTACTGATGTAAAGAGACAGAAATAAAGGATGTAAATAGATTTCTGTCTGAATCTTTCCCCTCCCTGGGGGACACCAAAGGGGAGAGAGGAAGAACGGTGTGTTCCTCTCACACATCTGAGATGAATCGCCGAGACCTCGCCTGCTTATCAGCAGAGTGGCGCAGCAGGGAGGTCGACAAGGAATATCTGCCGGTGCCTACGCTGTGGCACATTCCTCTGACCCAGGCAGAATTCCAACACTGTGCTCTCCCCGCTGATCTCACTGGAAGAGTCTCGGAGCCTTCCCTGCGAAGTACTCTCAGCCTCCCCTTTCTTCCTGGTGTCACCTTGATTTCCTTCCCCAGCGGAAGCTCTCCCTCTCTCCTTGCTAGTTCCCTCTCCGGCATCATTGGGGAGCCTTACCTCTCCTCTTGGCTCCGATGGCAGTTCCCTGACATCCACCTCCCCCCCAGGGCCCTCCTCTCCCCCCGTCCGTTCCTTGGACGGTGATGCGGGGAATCCCTGGAAGGAACTATCCCCTTCCTCAGATGATTCAAACACCGCTCTCCACCTGCTGCTGTCTCTTTCCGCTGCCCAATCTCCCCAGTCGGATTCCTCTCCCTCGGATACCCCCCCTTCCTCCTCTTCGGAGGCTGGAAATCCCATAAACTCTTCTTCATCATCCGTGGTGCCAAATTGCTCCTCCCAGAACCTCCCTAGTGGTTTCGGCTTCCTTGGGAACCTGCGATGAAACTCCTCCTGCAGATACTCATCCTTGATCTCTTCTGCAGGAACCCAAGTGTTTTCCGACTCGGGCTCCCCCTCCCAAGACACCAAATATTCCACCCGTCTCCCTCTCCACCTTGAATCGAGAATTTCCGCGGCTTGACTACTGAGTTCCCTTTCCTCCACCTGTGGGTGCATGGGGATTTCTCTTTCTCGCCCCAGAAATTCCCTCCCTTCCCGGTACGGTGAGAGTAATGACCTGTGGAACACCGGGTGCAGTTTCATGTTGGTGGGCAAGTTGAGTCTAAAGGCCACAGGATTCACCTGTTGTGTTACCTCGAAAGGTTCCAGTCGCCTTGGCCGTAATTTCTTACAACCCCCTTTGAACGGTAGCCCTTGGGTTGACAACCACACCCGGTCCCCAACCCTTATTGTCTCCCCTTCTCTGCGGTGCTTGTCTGCCTGCCTCTTGTACGCTTCCTTCGCCCTCTCCAGGTTAACCTTAAGTTGTTGGTGTAAAGCCTCCATTTCTTCCACAAACTGCTCGGCCGCCGGCACACTCCCCCTCCCCTCCCCCTCCCCTGGGAAGGCCCTGGGGTGACACGCGTAATTGGCCATGAACGGACTCATCCCCGTGGACACATGTTCAGCGTTATTGTATGCAAATTCGGCCAGCGCTAGTTTTTCCACCCAATCGTTCTCCCTTTTGTTGACGTAGCAGCGTAGGTACTGTTGGAGTATGCTATTAGCTCTTTCTGCTTGTCCGTTGGTCTCCGGGTGTCTGGCCGTCGAGCAGCTCACCTCGACGTCCAGCAGGCTCACGAGCTTCCTCCAGAATCTGGAAGTAAATTGCCTTCCTCTGTCGGACAAAACCCTCAAGGGGGCGCCATGCAACCTGAAGATGTGATCTACAAACAGCCTAGCTGTTTCCTCTGCCGTCACTGCATGCGAGCAAGCAATGAAATGGCACATTTTGGTCAACAAGTCAACTACCACCATGACTGCTGTTTTCCCCCTGGACTTGGGTAAATCGGTCATAAAATCTATGGATACCACCTCCCATGGTCTTTCCGGGGTGGGTAAGGGTTCCAGTAACCCTGCGGGTGCTGCCTTCTCCCCTTTTGCCCGCTGGCAGCGTTCGCACCCCCGTACGTATTCCCGCACATCTTCCCTCACCCTTGGCCACCAGAACTGCCTGGTGACAAGCAACATGGTTTTGTGTTGACCAAAATGCCCCGCCGTGGGGTTGTCATGTAGTTGTTTGAGTACTCTTCTCCTCAAGTCCCCTTCTGGTATGTACAATGCTCCCCTATAGTACAGTGCCCCTTCCTTTTCCTCAAAACCCCCCTGATTTTCTTCTGCGTCTCTGATCTCCCTGATTTTTGTTTGGGCGTACTCGTCATTCCTTGTCAACCCGGCTAGTTCTCGTCACTCTACCACTACTCATCGGTCCTCCGGTATCACATGTGGTAGTTCCGGCGCTCCCTCTCCTTCCAAGTACTCCGGTTTCCGGGAGAGGGCGTCTGCTCTGACGTTTTCCTTCCCCGGCACGTAGCGAATTTCAAAAAAAGAACTTGGAAAACTCCTGTGCCCATCGCACCTGTCTTTGGTTGAGGACTCGTGCAGTCCTCCAATATTCCAGGTTCTTATGGTCCGTGCACACCTGGATCTTGTGTTGTGCGCCTATTAGAAAATGTCTCCAGCGTCGACAGGAAGTTTTTTTTCTTTCCGCCCGACTGTGTGAGTTACTAAGTAACTGTCTTGGACTTCTAATGTAACGAACGTAAAAATTTGAAACATTCCTCAACCCTGGACAGCCAGCCTCTTTGGAGAGGAGCGGCTTAAATCTAAAATCTAAAAAGAGAGTGTAAAATCGGAAGGCTGCAGAGCAGTTTGAAATGGAGCTTTGCAGATCAGGAGAGAAGAGCTGCCTATGGAACTCTATGTAGAAGGGCACAGAAAAAACGGCTCGAGAAAACCGTCGGAAATATTAATAAAAAGAACTCTCCCTAACTTGTTGGCTCTCGTGGACACGCTGGAGGTTTGCTCAAGGCCTCTACGACTGAAACTAAAAACCATACGAAGCTAAAATATATTCCTCCAGCCTACCTCTGTCAAAACTGTACATATACCATGCTCATAAGTTCGTGATTATCATTCTTTTCCCCTCCCCTGGTCCCCCCTTCTATCCCACGTTCTGTTATACCATTTATGACATTTACATTTTTGCGTTAAGTCAAAAAATAAATTGGTTACTCTATATTTTTTTTCCTTCCCCTCTCCTGTCCCCTCTCTCCCTCCTCCCTCCCCTCCAACTCTGTTTTACTGTCTGTTTCTCTTTCCTCTTTATTTTAATAACATAACTAACAACTTATCCAACCTATTTTCTACTCACCAATTTTTGGAGGAACTCTAAATCATCGGAATCATAACATTTAATTTAGGATGATCCCTTATCTCCTGAAAACACAACCAATGGGATAACAGCTAACATCTGAGGCACCCAGTGTGGTTTCCTGGATATAACTACACCTCACCAAGACCGAACAAAGAGACGCATTGGAATTTGGAACTGGAAATTCCAGAGTGCAATAAAACTTCGCACAGCCCCCAGAGTGCAATAAAACTATGCACAGCCCCCGCGAACTGGACTAAATAAATAAGTGGCTGAAAATTACAGGATTATACAAGTGGCTGAAACTACTGAATATATAGAGACTATACAACTTCTTCTTTTTTCCCCCTGGAATATAACAGAAAGACACCGATTTTTGTTTACGCTTTCTTATTTTTTGCTCATCCCCCCTCTGTCTCTGAAACAATTATACTAATATACTAATACAAAGCAAATATTTAACAACAAAAAGTTTCTGGAAATATAAGTGGGACTGGTTAATATTGTGTGAATAATTGATGTAAGTAAACTGAAATAAGGTATTGGAAGCCCCCTTGATATTAAGAAAACAAAAGAGGATAGGAGGTCAGGAGGGCAAGAGTTTTAAACTAATACAGTTTAAGGTGTTTATGGTTTGGAAAACATAAAAAAGGGGGAAAAACAGATTGTGAGCCCTCTAGGGGAGAGAAATATAAACCACAGGATGTCGGGGAAAAATGGTAAAAAAGCTGGAGGGACCCCGGGAGAAAGAAAAGCATCTCGACAAGAGGAAATTAAAGACTTAGACTTTTTGTGGTTTAAGATTAAAGAGGAATTTAAGCAAAGGGAAACACACATGGAAAACAAACTAGGAGAAATACAGGAGCAAATTGATAGGAAAATAGAAAGTGCTGTAGGCGAACTCTCGAAAAAGATACAAGATTTGACAGTTAAATCAAAAATAATTGAAAACTCCAATAAAAAAAACACAAAAAGATTTGAGGGACCAAAAGAAGGAAACAGAAAAGCTGAAGGAAGAAATAAAAAAATTAAATAAAACACAAGACCAATTATTGGACAATTTAGCTATGACAGAAATGCGTCAAAAAAATCTTAATTTAAAATTTAAAGGGATCGCCGAAGAAGCAAATGAAAACATAAGAGGAAAAATAGTTCAGGAACTTGCAAAATGGTTGGAGATGAAAGAAGAACAAATAGCATATACAATAGAGAACGCGTTTAGAATAAGAGGAAAACCACAACAATTTAAGTCCAAAAGAATCCCCGGAGACTGTTTAGTAATATTCAACTCCATTGAAATGAAAAATATAATATTAAGAAATAGTTTTAAAAGAAAGTTGATGATTGGAGACCGTCCAATCACCATCTTTAAAGAAATTCCAATTAGGATCCTGCGCAAAAGGGAAGGATACAGACAGTTAACAAGTGTTTGGAAGAGGAACGCAATACAATACAAATGGGAATTCCCAGAGGGGGTTTCCTTCTATCATAAAAATAAAAAATTCAAGCTGACAGATATTCATGAAGCAGAAAAGTTCGTGAGAAGATACGAGAAAGACCTGGGTAAAGAAGAAGTAGGACAGCGAGGAGGCGACTTGGTCACAGGGGGGAGTGGAGGGGGTGGAGTCGAGGAGGGGGGGAGTCAGAGGAGGAAACGGAGGATTTTAGATCGGAGGAAGAGGAGGAGGGAGAAGACAGAGAGTTCAACAGAAAGGGAAGCGCCAGACTTTAAATCAGAAAGTAGGATAAAGTGTACTTAGTCATAACTTGAAATGACCATTAAGTTTATATTGTGGAATGTGAATGGCTTTAACAATAAGTCCAAGAGGAATAAATTTGAAAAAATTATAAAGAAAAAAAATATTGATGTCATTTGTTGCCAAGAAACTCATGTTGCCAAAAAACACAAGCATATTTTAATAAATAAGAAGCTCGGAATAGAATTTATCAACTCAGACTCAAAAAAGAAAAGAGGGGTAGCAATTTATGTGAAAGAAAAATTAGAACCCAAGCAAATATGTAAGGATGAGGAAGGAAGAATCCTAGGAGTACAAATTAAATACCAGGGAGAAAAAATAAATGTGGTTACAGTTTATGCCCCAAACTCAAATAGACTGGAGTTTTTTAAAAAATTGGAGCAAATCTTATTAGACTTAGATAACAACAAATTGGTCTTACTTGGAGATTTAAATGGAGTACCGACACCAGAACTAGATAGAAGTGTAAGAAAAAGGAAGTTAAACCAAGGGAAATTACCAAAATCCTTCAATGACCTTGAGGAAAATTTAGATCTAATAGATATATGGAGATACAAAAACCCTACGACAAAACAATTCACCCACTTCTCTGAACCACACCAGAGCTGGAGTAGGTTGGATCAGATCTGGATCTCAAGAGAATTAACAACAAGAGTGGTGAATTGTGAGATCCAACCCAGAACTCTGTCGGACCATAACCCAATAACACTACAACTAAAGTGGAACACCCAGGGGCTATACAGATGGAGAATGAATGACTACTTATTTGAAACAGAAGAAGTGATTGAAAAAGCAAAAACTACTATAAAAGACTATTTTGACCTAAATATGAATAAAGGGACAGACATAGATGTAGTGTGGGACGCTAGCAAGGCAGTGTTAAGAGGCCTCCTGATACAGCAAAATATTCAAAGAAAAAAGGCCAAAGAACAGAAAAAAGAAGAAGTAATTAATAAAATGAGAATATGTGAGAAAAACATGATAAAAAATTCGAACAACAATGGTTATAAACAAGAATATAAGATGCTCCAAACACAATACTCAATATTAATGAATCAAGAAGTGGAATGGGGAATCAAGTTAATGAAACAAAAGTTTTTTGAATCTGCAAACAAAACTGGAAAGTTCCTGGCGTGGCAATTGAGAAAAAGGAGAAAACTCAGTCTTATCAACAAAATAAAAGTGGAAGAGCAAGTGCTAGAGGACCCCAACGAAATAAAAAAGAACTTCCTTAAATTCTATGAAAAGTTATATAAAATAGAGGAAGAAGACTTAACAAGTATAGAAAAATATTTAGAAGAAAACAGCCCAAATAACATATCAGAAGAGGAAAGAAACGATTTAAATAAACCTATAAAAGTAGAGGAAATTAGAGAGGCAATTAAGAGGATGAAACTGGGGAAAGCCCCAGGCCCAGACGGGTTATCTGCTAAGTATTACAAGACCCTAGAAGAATATATAACACCGGTATTATGTGATGTAATGAATGAGATTTTAAGAGGAGGAAAAACACCAATATCTTGGAAAGAAGCATACATCACGTTTGTCAGAGCCACCCGAGGTCCCAGCTCACGAGAGACCCAAGTCCAATCCAGTTTATATACAAAAGTCTTTATTGAAGAACATTGTTGGCTTTACATCCGAGCTCCGTGGCTCTACGTCTGTTACGCTTAGACCGCTGAAGTACCCTCTGAATCAGTACCGCCCCTGCACCAGTTTAAGAGGCTTGTGCTGGACCACCTCTTCCTCTCCTTCCTTTTCCGCAGGGTCTTTCTGCCCCCCTGGGTTCCCTCCCGCCGGGACTCCCCAGAGGCTGAATCCTCTGACGCCTGTTCCCCCCTCCTTCGCGCTTTGGGACCAGGCTCCTCCCCAGGGCTTCCCTCACTTCCGCGCGCCTCCACATTTGAACTTGGCGCGCGTACGTTGCTTCTGACCTTCCTCTCGACCGCTACACTGCTCCCGGTACTACTCTCCGCCCCTTCCGGCAGGACATTTTGCCCCGATCTCCTTCCCCTCTCTGCTTCCTGTTCTGCTCCCTCTGACACACTGGTAACTCCACCCCCTTCACTCCGTTCCGGCGGAGAAGCCGGCCCCGATCTCCAACTCCCACTGGGGGTTCTCCCTTCGCTCCCCTGCTCCTGACTGCTTCCCCCTTTGGCTCCCCTTGGCCTGACCAGGGGGGCTTCCTTTTGGGAATCCTCCGACTCACTGGACAGACTCATGGACGACCTTTGGTCATTGTCATCCTCTTCCTTGTCGCTCTGGGATTCTTCCCCCTCGCTCTCTGTCTCCTCCCTCATCTGCTCTTCTCTCCCTGAACCCCTGACATCCATCCCCCCCTCGAAGCCCCCCCTTCCCCCCTCCCGCCCGTCGGGTGCAGGTTGTGGGAGCTGCGGCTCTTCGGAGGTAGATTCGGGATACAGGTCGTCTACTTCAATGTCCTCTGCTGGCAGTTCGGTGTATGTGTGTTCGAACTCAGGTTCTTCACCCAAAGTGTTCTCAGTTTCCTCTTCCATTGCTACTTCGTCTGGTGCTGCCTGCCAAGGCCCCATCATCCACCTCTTACGCCAGTCCTCCTCTGGTTGCTCCTCCCACCAATCCGAGGGTAGTGTGTCCACCCCCGAGCACGATCCTCTGGGCGGGCTCGATTCTGCCGTTCCTTCCTCGGTGGAAGAAAAGCCCCGGAAAGTGCTATCTGAAAATGTGGGCGTAAAGAGCCAGTCATCAAAGTACTCGGCTGGCATGGGTCTATGTGGGAAAAGTGCATGGAACTCGTCTTTCAAAAGAGCTTCGTCTAAAGCGTAGCCCGGCACCCAACTATTGGCACTGGCTGGGGTACCCTCTCTGGCGAGAAAGTATTCAACTCCCTCTGCCCCCCATCTCGAGTCCAGGATCTCTGTAACCTCGTTGAGTGGTTCGGCCCTAGGTGACCCCCCCCCCTCTCGGGTGACTCTTTGCGTGGGTCTGGTACTGTTTCTGACTCCTGAAACCTGTGCGGGGCCTTGTAGGGAGTGAGCACCGACCTATGAAAGACCGGGTGCACTCTGGAGCCTTCGGGGAGGGCCAGTCGAAATGCTACAGGATTGATCCTAGCCTCAACTTGGTATGGCCCTAACTGCCTGTGTCCTAGCTTCTTCTTAGCTAACGACTTGGCTGGCATCGCTTGGGCCGCTAACCATACCCAGTCCCCCACCTGGATGTCTTCTCCCGCCCTCCTGTGTTTGTCCGCCTGCACCTTATAGGCTTGTTTGGCTAGCTCCAAATGTCTCCGCAGCTCCTCGTGCACCTCTTGCAGTTCTGCTGCGAACTGGTCGGCCTCTTGCGGCACCCCCTCTCCCGTTGCTACGAACCCCAGGAAGGTTCTGGGATGACGGCCATTGTTCGCGAAGAACGGCGTCACCCCCGTCGACGCGTGCTTCGTGTTGTTGTAGGCAAACTCAGCCATCGGCAGGTAGTCCACCCAAGCCGCAGGTCGCTGATTGGCGTAACATCTCAGGTACTGCTGCATGATCGCGTTGACCCTCTCTGCTTGGCCGTTGGTCTGTGGATGTCTCGCCGACGCTAGGTTGATCTTGACGTGCAGGATACCTAGAAGCTTCTGCCAAAAATTGGAAACAAACTGGCGCCCCCTGTCGGACAGGATGGACTGCGGCAGCCCATGCACTCTGAACACGTGGTCGACGAAGAGTTTGGCGGTCTGTTCCGCTGTCGCCACCTTCGCGCAAGGAATGAAGTGCGCCATCTTGGTGAACAGGTCCACAACCACCAGTACCGCCGTCTTGCCTCTGGAGCTGGGCAGATCAGTAACAAAGTCCAGTGCTACCCTCTCCCACGGTTGCTGTGGCGTCTCCAGCGGTTCCAGTAGCCCCGCTGGCTTCTGGTGTACTGGCTTGGACCTCTGACAGGTGTCACACCTGGCGACGTAATCCGCTACCTCTCCCCGCATCTGGGGCCACCAAAAGTCCCTGGCCACCAGCTCCATTGTCTTCTCCTTGCCGAAGTGGCCCGCACTGGGGGCGTCGTGCAACTGCTGCAGAACCCTTGCGCGGAGCTCGTCGCTTGGTACGTAGAGGGCACCCTTGCGAGTTAACAGCCCGTCGCGTAACTGGAACTCATCGTCTCTCTGTGAACCCCTGCGCAGCTCCTCCATCTTGGATTGTGCAAACTGATCCATTTGCAACGCGCGTCGCACCGCGTCCAGGTCGACTGCGATGGCAGCGCACGCCCACGCCTGCGGTGCGAAAATGTGCTTGGCTGCTACTGGTGCCGCTTCCTCGAGATATTGCGGTTTCCTGGAGAGCGCATCGGCTATAACGTAGGAATCCCCCGGGATGTATTCTATCCTGAAGTCGAAATCCGCGAAGAATTCCGCCCAGCGCATGTGCCTCTGGCTCTGGAGCTTCGCCGTGCGCCAATACTCTAAGTTTTTGTGGTCCGTGCGGACCTGCACGGTGTGCTTGGCTCCTATGAGGAAGTGTCGCCACGCTTTGAAAGCTGCGTGAATGGCCAACAGCTCCCTGTCCCATATAGTGTAGTTTTGCTCCGCCTTGCTGAGCTTCCGGGAGTAAAAGGCACCGGGTCTCCAATTCCCTTGCGGATCTTCTTGCAGAAGGACGGCTCCAACCGCTCTGTCTGACGCGTCAGTTTCGACTCGCAGGGGCCTGCCGGGATTCACGTGCAGCAGCTGCTCCTCGGAAGCGAAGAGGCTTTTAAGCTTCCGAAAAGAGCGCTCTGCCTGTTCCGTCCAAGCGAACTTCTTCTTCTTGGAACTGAGAGTGTCCGTGATTGCTGCCGTCTCCTTTGCGAAACCTCTGATGAACTTGCGGTAGAAATTGGCGAACCCGACGAATCTCTGGACTTCCTTCCGATTGCGTGGGCTCTTCCAGTCCAACACCGCGCGGACCTTGACGCTGTCCATGGCCAGCCCCTTGTCGGACAGCTTGTAGCCGAGGAAATCCACCTCCGTCACATCAAACTGGCACTTCTCCAACTTGGCGTAGAGCCTGTGTTCCCGTAGTCTCTGCAGGACCTCCTTTACGTCTCTCTCATGAGCTCCCGGCGATTCCGAGAAGATCAGGATGTCGTCGAGAAAACACACACACTTCTTGTAGAGGAGTCCCGCCAGCACGTGATGCATAAAGGCTTGGAAGACGTGAGATCCATTTTGGAGACCAAACGGCATAACTCTGTATTCATACGTGCCCAGAGGCGTGAACATGGCCGTCTTCCACTCATCGCCCTCCCGGATACGTATGAGGTTGTACGCTCCACGCAGATCCAACTTGGTGAAGATCTTCCCCTTCCTCACGGTCGCTAGGAGGTCGTCAATCTTGGGCATGGGAAAGGCCTTGGGCTTAGTCATTCTGTTTATGGCCCTATAGTCCACAATGAGCCTTTTCTGGGGCGTGTCCTTCTTCTTCACAAAAAACACAGGACTGCCCCCCACTGCTTTGGATTCCCGGATGAATCCGCGCTTCAAATTATGCTCTATGAACTCTCTGAGTTCTTGCATCTCGTCTTCAGACATGGAATACAGCTTTGCAGTCGGCAGCTGCGCCCCCGGCAACAGGTCGATCGCACAGTCGTAAGGCCTGTGGGGTGGCAACTGGTCAGCTTCCTTCTCGCAGAAAACCTCCAAGAATCCTTCATACTTGCGAGGTACTGCCTGCACCATGCCGAGTTGCAGCTGCTCAGCCCCCTCCTCCTGGCTGGACTGGATGCAATGTTGAGCACAGTACGATGAGCAAAAGGAGATCTGCCGTTGGTACCACGCTACAGCAGGACTGTGCCTCTCCAGCCAACTCATGCCTAATACTATAGGAGTGTCTGACAGGTGGGTGACATTGAAGCTAATGACTTCTCGATGATCACCAATCCGCATCACCATGGGAGGCGTCTGTTGCACAACTTGCCCTCCTAGCAATTTCCTGCCATCAACCGTGACTACGTTCAGGGGCGTTGTCGCGGGCAGAAGCGCTATGCGATGCTGCTTGACGAATTGCACCCCCACAAAGTCCGCGTTGCTGCCAGAGTCGATTGTGATGGGGACTTCCAGGGTGGTTCCATTCGGCAACTGGAGTGTTGCAGTGAGCTGCACCGCTGGCTTGGGTGGTAAAGGGTCTGTGCGTTGCAAAAGCGCTGGGGACTGCTCTACAGATTCGCCTGGCTGAGCCCCAGCAGTTCTGCTTCCAGCCAGGCACTGTCGTTTCCCTGAGGTTGCTCTTCTTGCATCACTTCTGCTGCCACTGTTGCTAAAGCTGCAGTATGTTTCTGGAGCCTCTGGGGGCACTCTTTCGCCATATGCTGTGCACTGTCACAGATGTAACACTTCCTGGTTCCTCTAGGAGGCTTCGCCTTTACTGCACCGGAAACAGGGGCTCTGGCTGGTGTTTGAGCCCTGGCACCACCAATTTCCATCGGCTCTTCTCCCTGCCTCACCAAAGGCGAGGGGTGTGCCTGGCCGAAGTCCCTGGGGATAAAAGGGGGGGTCCTTGCTGGAGCACGCGCCTGGCGTCCTTCCTCATCGTGCCAAGGGCGTCCCTCGTGCCTTACTCCTATCGCAAGAGCCCTCTGCACCACGTCTTCTAGGGTCTGGGGTCTGTCTCCCCTGGCAAGCTCATCTTTTATGGGGCCGCTGAGACCTTCCCAGAACAAATCTCTCACTGGTTTGCAGTCCTTTTCCCAGCCTAACACAGTCAATAATGCGAAGAATCTGGAATGATACTGACGTACCGTGGCTTTGCCTTGCCGCAGTCCATGCATCTCCCTGCGCGCAATATCAAGATCCACAGTTGACTGGAAACAAGCATCCATCGCTTTAATAAATTCATCAGAATGGCGGCGGGCAGGGCCATCTTCGCGCCACAAATTGCGCAACCACGCTCTAGCTTCCCCATGCAAATGTGACACAATAAATCCCACCTTCTCTTCTTCATCTTTAAAGTCATTGCGAAGTAAATGCAGTGCATACAAGACGTCTGCTCTGAAACTAGGGTAGTGCTTCAGGTTCCCATCGAAGTGGGTGACTAGACTGCCCCCCCGCCTTCCAAGTCCAATTCCCTCCGATCTGGACCCTGGGAACCCTTCCCTGCTTGCACGCTCCCACCTTGTTTGCTGGTCCTGGCAGCGCTTCTCCATTTCGTCATTCTTCTTTTGAGATGCAATGACTGCAGCGGTGAGTTCGGTAACCTGGTTCCGCAGCGCCGTCAGCTGTTCCTCCGCACTCATGGCTGCTACCGTTCGTGAGCTTTGCAAAAAAAATTTTTGCGTTCTTTGTGAGGGTACTTACTGTCAGAGCCACCCGAGGTCCCAGCTCACGAGAGACCCAAGTCCAATCCAGTTTATATACAAAAGTCTTTATTGAAGAACATTGTTGGCTTTACATCCGAGCTCCGTGGCTCTACGTCTGTTACGCTTAGACCGCTGAAGTACCCTCTGAATCAGTACCGCCCCTGCACCAGTTTAAGAGGCTTGTGCTGGACCACCTCTTCCTCTCCTTCCTTTTCCGCAGGGTCTTTCTGCCCCCCTGGGTTCCCTCCCGCCGGGACTCCCCAGAGGCTGAATCCTCTGACGCCTGTTCCCCCCTCCTTCGCGCTTTGGGACCAGGCTCCTCCCCAGGGCTTCCCTCACTTCCGCGCGCCTCCACATTTGAACTTGGCGCACGTACGTTGCTTCTGACCTTCCTCTCGACCGCTACACTGCTCCCGGTACTACTCTCCGCCCCTTCCGGCAGGACGTTTTGCCCCGATCTCCTTCCCCTCTCTGCTTCCTGTTCTGCTCCCTCTGACACACTGGTAACTCCACCCCCTTCACTCCGTTCCGGCGGAGAAGCCGGCCCCGATCTCCAACTCCCACTGGGGGTTCTCCCTTCGCTCCCCTGCTCCTGACTGCTTCCCCCTTTGGCTCCCCTTGGCCTGACCAGGGGGGCTTCCTTTTGGGAATCCTCCGACTCACTGGACAGACTCATGGATGACCTTTGGTCATTGTCATCCTCTTCCTTGTCGCTCTGGAATTCTTCCCCCTCGCTCTCTGTCTCCTCCCTCATCTGCTCTTCTCTCCCTGAACCCCTGACAACGTTGATTCCGAAACCAGATTCAGACAAACTGAACATCAAGAACTACAGACCGATCTCATTATTGAATAATGATTATAAGATCTTTGCCGATATAATGGCACACCGACTTAAAAAGTGTCTGAGTAATCTCATCCATACTGACCAGGCCGGTTTTCTACCCAATAGACAAATTAAAGACAACATAAGACATACAATAGACATCATTGAATATCTAGAATGTCATAATGAAATTCCAGCAGTTTTAATGTTCGTTGACGCCGAAAAGGCATTTGATAATGTGTCTTGGGTTTTCATGATAAAATGTTTGGAAAGGTCGGGGATAGAGGGCACATTCCTGGAAGGAATTAAAGCGATTTATACACAACAAAGTGCTAGACTAATCATAAATAACAATTTGACAGATCCGTTAAAGATAGCGAAAGGTACCCAACAGGGGTGCCCTCTGTCCCTGTTACTGTTCATTATGGTGCTAGAGATAATTACAAATAAGATAAGGAAAACTCAAGATATTCGGGGTATAAAAATAGGAGTGAAAGAACACAAATTGAAATCATATGCTGATGATCTTATGTTGTCGCTGGAAGACCCAAAAAAGAGTGTTGGTAAAGTAGTGGAACTACTAGAGGAATTTGGAAAACTATCCGGTTTTAAATTGAACAGAGCAAAAACCAAAATAATGACCAAAAATCTGGAAGAAAAGACAAAAAATGATCTTGAAACTCAAACAGGGATTAAAATTGCCAAAAAAGTAAAATATCTCGGAATCTGGTTGTCAGGGGCTCAGGAGCAGAGGCACAGGAGAGGGAGGAAATGGAGAGCGAGGGGGAGGAATCCGAGGGCAGTGTAGGGGGTGACAGTGGCCCGAGGGATTCCTGGAGTCTGTCCAGCGAATCGGAAGACTCGCAGAAGGGAGCGTCGATGGCCAGGGCAAGGGGGGTGCCAAGGGGGACACCCCAGAAGGAAGGGGCCAGCGGGGACTCCCAGAGCAGCAGTTGGAAATCAGGACCAGCTTCCCCACCAGAGCGCAGTGGGGGGGAGGAATCCCAGGCATCGGGACCAGTGTTCCCACCACCAGCGAGAGGAGATGAGTCAGGATTGACCACGCCTCCATCGGAGAGCGGGGAAACGGTCGAGAGGAAGGTTGCCGGCTGGGCGCGCGCGCCAAGTTCAAATGTACAGGCGAGCGGCACAGCAGATAGCCCGGATAGGGAGCCAGGTCCTAAAGCCCGCCGAAAGGAGGGGCAAGAATCAGGGGGGTCAGCGTCAGAAGAGTCCAGAAAGGAGGAAACCCCAGGGGGCAGAAGGACCCAGAGGAGGAAAGAGCAACGGAAGAGGTGGAGTAAGGCTAGAGTCTTAAACTGGTGTACAGGGGGCGGAGACTCAGATGGAGCTTCGCCGGTCTAGCTTCTAGACGTAGAGCTGCACGCTGTGGTTTGGAAATGGAAACTAATCGTCAATAAAGACTTTTGTATGTTATTACTGACTAGCGTTGGTCCTCTGTGAGCTGGGACCTAGAGGCAGCCCTGACAGTAAGCTCCATCTCTAAAAAAATTAAACCTCGCAACGTGAGTGGACGCCGCGAGGGGCGAAGATTGGTGCTTCGCGAGCTCACACAAGCGGAACAAGATGACTACAGAAGAACAAATAGCTGCCCTGCAAGAAGCAGTGACACAACTCAACTCGGAAATACTAGCATCCAGGAAGAGGGAAGCAGACGCAGCCGCTGTCTCCCAGGATCTGCGAACCAGGTTAGACATGCTGACTAAACAGGGGCTACCGGGAGCCAGACCAGAAGGGATTGGGCTGGGAAAGAGAGGAGGTAGCCTTGTGTCTCATTTCGATGGGAATCTGCAGCAATACCCTAACTTCAGAGCAGACGTGGTTTTTGCGCTGAAGCTGCTGGAGAAGGACTTTAGAGACGAGCAGGAGAGAGTGGGCTTTATAATAAGTCATCTCCATGGAGAAGCTAAAGCGTGGTTGCGCAATCTCTGGAGAGATAAAGATCCAGCCCTCCAAAGTGCGGATGCCTTCCTTAAAGCGATGGATGCGTGCTTTTTATCAGAAATAGATGTAGATATCGCCAGAAGACAGATACATGGATTAAAACAAGGCAAAGCCACTGTAAGACAATATCACTCCCGCTTTTTTGCATTGGTCAACGCGCTGGGATGGGAGAAAGATTCAGCTGCCGTCAGAGACCTGTTCTGGGAGGGGTTGAATGGGGCTGTGAAAGACGAAATTGCAAGGGGGGAACGACCCCAAAACACTCAAGAAGTGGTCCAGAGGGCGCTGACGATTGGGGTGCGGCTGGAGGAACGTCCTTGGAGCAAAGACGAACGCGTTGGGGATTCACACCAGAGAGAGCACCTTCTTTCTTTCCCAGGGACACAGCGCGCGCTCAATCCACGCCTCCACTGGGAGGGGGAGAGGAGCCGATGGAGTTAGGTGGTGCTAAGGCTCAGTCAGCAGCCAGAGCCCTAACGCCGGGAGCAGTCAAAGCGAAGCCTCCTAGAGGGAACAGGAAGTGTTACATCTGCGACAGTGCTCAGCACATGGCAAGAGAGTGTCCCCAGAGGCTCCACAAGCACACTGCAGCCTCCGCAACAGTAACAGAGGCAACTCAGCAGAGAGAAGCACAGCAGGGAAACGACAGGGTCTGGCTGGAAGCAGAGGCACTGGGGCCCAGCCAGACAAGTCAGTGAAGCAGTCCCCAGGAATTTTGCAGCCCACAGACCCCCTCCCACCCAAACCAGTGGTGCAACTCACTGCATCCCTCCAGCTACCCAATGGGCTCACCATGGAAGTCCCTATTACCATTGACTCAGGTAGCAATGCAGACTTCATAGGAGTGGATTTCATCAATCAACATGGCGTAGCGCTCCTACCGGCCACGATGCCCCTGAAAGTAGTGACAGTCGATGGAAGAGAATTGCTGGGGGGGCAGGTGGTACAGCAAACGCCGCCAATGGTGATGCACATTGGAAATCACCGCGAAGTCATCAGCTTCAACGTCACCCAACTGTCGGACACCCCCCATAGTGTTGGGCATGAGTTGGCTCGACAGGCACAGCCCGACATTAGCATGGTACCAGCGCCAATTGACCTTCGGCTCCTCCTACTGCGCAGAGCACTGCATCCTGACTAACCAGGAAGATGAGGGGCAAGAGGATGACCCACAATTACGACTGGGCATGCTGCAAGTGGTACCCGACAAGTACAATGCGTTTTTGGAGGTCTTCTGCGAGAAGGAGGCGGACAAGCTACCTCCCCACAGGCCCTACGACTGCAAGATTGACCTCCTGCCGGGGGCGACGCTGCTGACGGGGAAGCTGTATTCCATGTCTGAGGATGAAATAAAGGAACTCAGGGAGTTCATAGATCACAACTTGAAGCGGGGATTCATCCGAGAGTCCAAGGCAGTGGGGGGCAGTCCCGTGTTTTTTGTGAAGAAGCGGGACACGCCCCAAAAGAGGCTTGTAGTTGATTACAGAATTTTAAATTCGAAAACCAAGCCCACAGCCTTCCCCATGCCCAAGATCGATGACCTGCTGGCGACGGTGAGGAAGGGTCGCATCTTTACCAAGTTGGATCTACGCGGAGCGTACAATCTCATACGCGTGCGGGAGGGCGACGAGTGGAAGACGGCCATGTTTACGCCGCTAGGCACCTATGAGTACAGAGTTATGCCGTTTGGATTACAAAATGGTTCCCACTGTTTTCAAGCCTTCATGCACCACGTCTTAGCGGGTCTCCTCTACAAGAAGTGCGTCTGTTTCCTGGACGACATCCTGATCTTTTCAGAATCGCAGGAGGCGCACGAGAGGGACGTCAAGGAAGTCCTGCAGAGGCTACGGGAGCACAGGCTTTACGCCAAACTGGAGAAGTGCCAGTTCGACATGACGGAGGTGGATTTCCTGGGCTACAAGCTGTCCGACAAGGGGCTCGCCATGGACAGTGCCAAGGTCCGCTCAGTGCTGGACTGGAAAAGCCCACGCAATCGAAAGGAGGTCCAGACGTTTGTCGGCTTTGCCAACTTTTATCGCAAGTTTATCAAGGGTTTCGCTATGCAGACGGCGGCCATCACCGACACCCTCAGCTCCAAGAAGAAGAAGTTCATCTGGACGGAACAGGCGGAGCAGTCCTTTCAGAAGCTCAAGCGCCTCTTCGCGTCCGAAGAACAACTACTACATGTGAACCCCAGCAAACCCATGAGGGTTGAGACGGATGCCTCCGACAGAGCCGTGGGGGCAGTCCTACTGCAGCAAGATCAGCAAGGGGACTGGAGGCCGTGCGCTTTCTACTCCAGGAAACTCAGCAAGTCAGAGCAGAACTACACCATCTGGGACAGAGAGTTGCTGGCCATTCATGCGGTCTTCAAGGCGTGGCGGCACTTCCTCATCGGAGCCAAACACACAGTGCAGGTCCGCACGGACCATAAGAACCTGGAGTACTGGCGCACGGCGAGGTTCCTGAACCAGAGACACATCCGCTGGGCGGAGTTCTTTGCTGATTTCGACTTCAGGATAGAATACGTCCCGGGGGACAACAACATCATGGCGGATGCGCTATCCAGGAAGCCGCAGTATCTCGAGGAAGAGGCACTGGCGGCGGCCAAGCACATTTTCGCACCGCAAGCGTGGGCATGCGCCTCAGCCACGGTGGACCTTGATGCGGTACGTCTCGCGTTGCAGACGGACTCCTTCGCACGAGCCAAGATGGAGAAGGTGCGCAGTGGCACAGCGAAGGACGACGAGTTCCAGATACGCGACGGACTGCTCATCCGCAAAGGGGCCCTCTACGTGCCGGGAGACGATCTCCGCGCGAAGGTACTGCAGCAGTTGCACGACGCGCCCAGCGCTGGACACTTCGGCAAAGAGAAGACTGTAGAATTAGTAGCCAGAGTCTTTTGGTGGCCCAAGATGAGGGGGGAAGTCACAGATTACGTCACGAGGTGCGACACATGCCAAAGGGCCAAGCCGATACACAGACCGCCGGCAGGACTGCTGGAACCGCTACAGACCCCGCTCGAACCGTGGGAGAGGGTGGCCCTGGACTTTGTCACGGATCTGCCCAGTTCGCGGGACAAAACAGCAGTTCTCGTGGTAGTGGACATGTTCACCAAGATGGCCCACTTCATTCCGTGCGCGAAGGTGGCCACAGCGGAGCAGACCGCCAAGCTGTTCATAGACCACGTGTTCAAGGTTCACGGTCTACCGCGGTCTATCCTGTCCGACCGGGGGCGCCAGTTCATCTCGAACTTCTGGCAGAAGTTGATGGGCATCCTGAACGTCAAGATTAACCTAGCGTCGGCGAGACACCCGCAGACCAACGGACAAGCGGAGAGGGTCAATGCCATCATGCAGCAGCACCTGAGATGCTACGCTAATCAGCAGCCTGTGACATGGGTGGACTACCTACCGCTGGCCGAGTTTGCCTACAACAACACGAAGCACGTGTCCACGGGGGTGACACCGTTCTTCGCCAACAATGGGCGGCATCCCAGAACCTTCCCGGGATTAGAGAAAGCGGGGGAGGGGGAGCCACACGGAGCAGAGGCCTTAGCAGCGGAGTTACAGGAAGTCCACGAGCAACTCCGAAGGCAGTTAGAGCTAGCAAAACACACTTACAAAATGCAGGCAGACAGACACAGAAGAGTGGGGGAAGACATCCAGGTGGGGGACTGGGTCTGGTTAGCGGCCCAGGCAGTGCCAACCAGATCGTTAGCTAAGAAGAAGCTCGGACACAAGCAGCTAGGCCCTTACCAAGTCGAGGCACAGATCAACCCAGTAGCCTTCCGGTTGACACTCCCGGAGGGATCCAGAATGCACCCGGTCTTTCATAGATCGGTGCTCACGCCCTACAAGGCAGCTCACAGGTTCCAGGCGCCAGGGAAGGCTCCATGCCCACTCAGAGACGCGCCCACTAAAGGGGGGTCGCCGAGGGCGGAGCCGCTCAACGAGGTCACAGAGATTTTGGACTCAAGATGGGGGGAAGAGGGGGTTGAATATCTCCTCGCCAGGGAAGGTACCCCGGCCAGCGCCAACAGCTGGGTACCGTATTATGCGGTGGAGGAGCACTACCTCAAGGACGAGTTCCACGCACTTTTCCCACACAGGCCCATGCCGGCAGATTATTTCGATGAATATCTTTTCACACCCACACTCTCTGACAGCACGTTTCAGGGGTTCTCTTCAGCTGAGGACACGACGCTAGAGACTAGCTCTCCAGAGGGATCACTCTCGGGGTTTGGCACAGGGGGCTCCTATTGGTGGGAGGATCAACCTGAGGTGGGGTGGCGCAGAGAAATGCCGAGAGGGCCATTGCACGCAGCGTCACCCCAGGAGACAGGAGAAGAGGGGGTCATGGGCGAGTTGGGGGAAGATCCCGGTTTCGAACACACCGCCCAGGAGATGGAGGCAGAGGAAATCACCGTCGACGAGACCATGGAGGACTACCCGGACTTATCCGGCTGGATGCACGCCACGGGGGACGAACTCTATCCTGCACTCACCCCCACGACACTGGAGCACCCAGAACCCGCGCCTGAAGAGGGGGAGGGGGGAAGGGGGGGCTTCGAGGGGGGATGGATGTCAGGGGCTCAGGAGCAGAGGCACAGGAGAGGGAGGAAATGGAGAGCGAGGGGGAGGAATCCGAGGGCAGTGTAGGGGGTGACAGTGGCCCGAGGGATTCCTGGAGTCTGTCCAGCGAATCAGAAGACTCGCAGAAGGGAGCGCCGATGGCCAGGGCAAGGGGGGTGCCAAGGGGGACACCCCAGAAGGAAGGGGCCAGCGGGGACTCCCAGAGCAGCAGTTGGAAATCAGGACCAGCTTCCCCACCAGAGCGCAGTGGGGGGGAGGAATCCCAGGCATCGGGACCAGTGTTCCCACCACCAGCGAGAGGAGATGAGTCAGGATTGACCACGCCTCCATCGGAGAGCGGGGAAACGGTCGAGAGGAAGGTTGCCGGCTGGGCGCGCGCGCCAAGTTCAAATGTACAGGCGAGCGGCACAGCAGATAGCCCGGATAGGGAGCCAGGTCCTAAAGCCCGCCGAAAGGAGGGGCAAGAATCAGGGGGGTCAGCGTCAGAAGAGTCCAGAAAGGAGGAAACCCCAGGGGGCAGAAGGACCCAGAGGAGGAAAGAGCAACGGAAGAGGTGGAGTAAGGCTAGAGTCTTAAACTGGTGTACAGGGGGCGGAGACTCAGATGGAGCTTCGCCGGTCTAGCTTCTAGACGTAGAGCTGCACGCTGCGGTTTGGAAGTGGAAACTAATCGTCAATAAAGACTTTTGTACGTTATTACTGACTAGCGTTGGTCCTCTGTGAGCTGGGACCTAGAGGCAGCCCTCTGTGAGCTGGGACCTAGAGGCAGAACATAAATCTGATTGAAAATAACTACAAGAACACATGGAAAGAAATAACAAAGGACTTGGATACTTGGAACAGAATACACCTCTCTTGGTTGGGGAGAATGGCTGCGATCAAAATGAATCTATTACCAAAATTACTCTTTGTATTCCAAAATTTACCGATAATTAGGGGAGTTTCACTATTTAAAGATTGGCAGAGACTACTTTCTAAATTTATTTGGCAAGGAAAAAGACCAAGGATTAAATTCAAATTGCTCACAGACCAAAAAGACAGGGGGGGATTTGCTGTCCCAAATTTACAGTTATATTATGAAGCAGCATGCCTTTGTTGGGTAAAAGAATGGATTGTCATTAAAAATAAAGATTTGTTAGATCTAGAGGGTTTTAACTTAAGATTTGGATGGCATGACTATCTGTGGCAGGATAATGGAAAGAAACATAAAGATTTTTCTAACCATATTATTAGAGGGCCACTGTTAGAAGTGTGGGAAAGGAATAAAAAACTATTGGAACAGAAAACCCCCTGGTGGTTATCACCAATCGATATACTGACAAAAAAGAAAATAAACACTGAAGGGGAAAGATGGACATATGAAGATCTATTAGTTAGAAATGAATCCGGGTGGAGAATCAGACCATATGAAGAAATAAAAAACAAGTTGACTGGCTGGATTCAATATCACCAAATTAACTCCATGTGGACGGAAGATAAAAAGATTGGGATAAATGAGAAGAAATCTAGATTTCAGATTGAAATAATAGAAGGAAGAACAAAATTATTATCAAAAATGTATAACCAGTTACTTGAGTGGGACACCAAAGATGAGGAAGTGAAGGAGGTGATGGTGAAGTGGGCAGTGGACTTGGGTTATAATATAGAATTTGACAAATGGAAGGCTTTATGGTGTAAAGGTATGAACTTCACGGCATGTACAACACTCAAGGAGAACATGTATAAGATGATGTACAGATGGTACATGACGCCGGTAAAATTGGATAAAATTTATAAAACAGGTGATAAAATGTGTTGGAAATGCAAGAGTAAGGAGGGCGACTTTATACATATGTGGTGGTCATGTGAGACACTTTAAAAATTTTGGGAATCTATCTATAATGAATTTTAAAAAGTCCTCAAATACACCTTTAGCAAAAAACCTGAAGCTTTCCTCCTGGGGATAATTGGCGAAGAAATTAAAAAGGAAGATAAAACATTTTTTCAATACGCAACAGTGGCTGCCAGAACCCTCATAGCACAGTATTGGAAGACGTCTAAAATCCCAACGATAATAGAGTGGCAATCTAAACTATTTGACTATTTAGAACTGGCAAAATTGACACAGAAAATAAGAAATAAAAAAGTACAAAATTTAATAATGAATGGGATAAATTTAAGTTATATATGGAATCAGAAATAGAAGGAAAATAAAAATGTTGATAAAAAACAAATATATATTTGAAAAATTCACAGTAGGTATGAGATAACGCTTACTACGTAAAAATTGCTTGAAAAATGAGACACTGCAGATAAAAAATATGATAACTTTATTCCGAAATCGAGATAAAGGGAAGTCGATGAGTGTTTGTCAATGTAAGTTGAGTTGCCTATGTTTTTATGTATTACATGTTTCGTTTTTCTTTTTTTTCTTTTTTTCTTTTTTCTTGGCTGTGTAAGTGTGATGGCCTGGGATTCCGATTCAGAGGATGAACCAGAGGAATCCCAGCCTGCACTGGAGTCCCCGCCTCCAGGGCCGGCTGAACTGGGGCAAGGCCTAGATGCTGAAGAGCCTGCACCTGTGACAGAGCTTCAGGAGCTGGCCCCAGGTGAAGCCCTTCTGGCCCCAGAGGGGCTTGACGACTCAGTGGCCACAGGTGAGCCTCCTCCAGGGCCCAGTAACCCTTCGGCCTCTCCTGATCTGCAGAGGCTTAGGGCAGAGAGGCGAAGGGAACTGGTTGCCCCCAGGAGGAGTGCTCGCCTTAAGGCCAGAGGAGGCGGGGCTCCTGGGGGCCGGGACCGCCCCCGGCCTTAGAAGAGGATAAAAGCCCAGTCAGCCTGGCCCCAGGTTGCGGGAGCAACGTCGTTGTTGGCTTCGGACCTTCCTGTGTTCCTGATCCCTGCTCGGCCACCTGTTCCTGACTATCCGGTGTTCCTGATCCCTGCTCGGCCTCCTGTTCCTGACTATCCGGTGCTCCTGTTCCCTGCTCAGCCTCCTGTTCCAGCGTTCCTGTTCCCCGCCCGGCTCTCCGCCTTGGACCTCGCCCCTCTTTGTGTGGACTCTGCTTACACCCACGGTACCTACCCCCGGGACCAGCACAGTTTGCTCCCTCCACACCCGCACTCCCCCTTCGTTGGGGTGCGTTCGGGAAGAGCCAGAGGCCATGGCTGACCAGGCGGCTGCGCTGGAGGCTTTGGCCCAGGAGAACCAGGCCTTGACCCACACCGTGCAGCAGCTCAGCGACGCGGTGACGGCTCTTCAGCAGCGCTTGGAAGCCCCACCGGCTCCTGGCAAGTACCCAGTTGCTTTGCCCGAGAAATTTGATGGGGCCCCGGCCAGCTTTCCCATGTTCCTCGCCCAAGCCAAGCTGTATATTCAGGGGCGAGCCCGGAACTTCCCTGATGACCGCACCAAGGTGCACTTTTTGATTAGTTTGTTAAAGGACCAGGCGGCCAAGTGGGCGTTGCCGCTACTCAGGCAAGACTCCCCCTTGCTGGCAGACTATACGGGGTTTTGCAATCTCCTGGAGGCCGCGTTCGGCAACCCCCTGAAAGGGAGTCAAGCCAACCGGGCGATTCGGCGGTTGGAACAGGGCAAGTCCACGGTAGCCGCATATACCACGGAGTTTCGGCTGTTGGCACAGGATTTGACCTGGAACGACTCGGCACTGCGGGACCAGTATCCCGAAGGGCTTTTGGACGAGATACTGGACCAGCTGGCCACGATGGAACGCCCCACCACGCTAAACACTCTCATTCAACGGAGTCTACAGATAGACGACCGGCTGGAGGATCGTCGCCAGGCTCGGGGCCGACGACACCTCCAGTTCTCGGCACCAGTTTCTTCCGGCAGCCCCTCGGTCACAACTAAGTTATCGGAGGAGCCTATGCGGCTCGGGGCAGTGCGGCCACGCCTTTCCCCCGTAGAGAAGGAGCGGCGGCGGAAGGGGAATCTATGTCTCTACTGTGGCGGAAGTGGACACTACGCTCGGTCCTGCCCTGAGAAACGCCGGCTGCAGGGAAACCTCCAACCCCCAGTAGCTGATGGCCCTAGCTACCGGGGGTCCCAAACAGCGCAGAATGGGCCCGCACCAATAGACTTGCAACATCTTATGGTTCCGGTACGTTTATACCCTCCAGGTGGGCCCTGGATTCTTACCCATGCTTTGGTGGATTCAGGAGCAACCCGTTCTTATATGGACGCTGCTTTTGCTGCCCATCATCAGGTGCCACTTCGGAACAAGCCAGAACCGGTCCAGGTGGAAGCAATTGACGGACGGCTTCTACGTTCGGGAGCCGTTACTCAGGAGACCCAGCCCCTGGTCCTGTGTCTCCAGCAGCACCGGGAGTTGCGAACTTTGGACATTGCCTCTATGCCCCGGTTCCCCCTCGTGCTCGGGATGGACTGGTTGGAAGCTCACAACGTTCAGATTGACTGGGTCAAACGGACTGTGCACTTCCCAGACCCATGTTCCCATGCTCAATCCGAGACGCTGGCGGCCGCGCCCACGGAGCAGGCAGCACCCACGCTCCCAGCCGTGTACCAGGACTACCAGGACGTGTTTGAGGAACGGGGGGCGGACCAGCTGCCGCCGCATCGGCCTTTTGACTGCGGCATAGACCTCCAACCCGGAGCGCCTTTACCAGTGAGTCGCTTATATTCTCTAACAGAGCCAGAGCGCGAGGCTTTGCAGGACTTCTTGCGCAAGAACCTGGAGCGTGGGTTCATTAGGCCTTCCACCTCGCCTACCGCGGCACCAGTGCTCTTTGTTAAGAAGAAATGTGGGGAACTCCGCCCTTGCCATGATTACCGAGCCCTGAACAAAATTACCATCCCAGACCGGTACCCCTTGCCCCTTATTTCGGAGTTGCTGGAGCGGGTGCAAGGGGCACAGGTGTTCACCAAGCTGAACCTCCGGGGGGCCTACAACTTGATTCGGATCCGAGCCGGGGATGAGTGGAAGACAGCGTTTGGGACCCGGTACGGGCAGTTCGAATACTTGGTTATGCCCTTCGGTTTGTGCAACGCGCCTGCTGTGTTCCAACGCTACATCAACCACGTGTTCCAGGATTTGTTAGACAAGTACATGGTGGTGTACTTGGACGACATACTGGTTTTCTCCCGTGACCCGGCTCGCCATGAGGGACATGTCCGGACCGTGCTGCAGCGCTTGCGTGAGCACCGTTTGTATGCAAAGCTCAGCAAGTGCGAGTTCCATCAGCGGACTGTGGACTTCCTTGGTCACCGGCTCTCTCCAGATGGGGTGCAGATGGACCCTGGGAAGGTGGCAGCGGTTCGAGAATGGGCGGCACCCCGGAACCGCAAGGACCTGCAGCGTTTCCTGGGGTTCGCCAACTACTACCGGACCTTCATCGCAGATTATGCTCATCGCACCACCCCGTTGACCCGGCTACTGCGCCCAAAGACGCCGTTTTCCTGGGACAAGGAGACAGAGGAGGCGTTTCAGGGGTTGAAGGCCTGTTTCCAGAGGGCGCCGATCTTACAACATCCTGACCCCTCTCGACCCTTTGTGGTGGAGACTGACGCCTCCAGTACGGCTCTCGGTGCCGTCTTGTCTCAACAGAATGGACCTGAAGCGCCACTCTTACCCTGTGCCTTCTATTCCCGCCAGCTCCTACCAGCGGAGCGTAACTATACTGTGTGGGAGCGGGAACTACTGGCCATCAAGGTGGCCTTTGAGGTCTGGCGCCACCATCTTGAGGGGGCACGACATCCGGTGGAGGTGAGAACCGACCACCGGAACCTGGAGTACCTTCAGACCACCCGCAAGCTGAACCAAAGACAGATCCGGTGGGCGTTGTTCTTTTCCCGGTTCCAGTTCCGGATACGCTACATTCCTAGCTCTCAGAACCAGAAGGCGGATGCCCTGTCCCGGAAACCTGAAGACAACGCAGACACGGTACAGCAAGCAGAACCCACCACGATCCTACCTCCAGCTGCATTCCTGGCCACCCAGGAGGCGGAGCCACTGCAGGCTCGGGTGCGGGAACAGCAGCGGATCGACGCTTGGGCCCAGGAACGACTCTGGGAGCTGGCTGAAGGGTCCAGCCCACAGTATCCGGGGCTGGTCCTGCATCAGGGCCTTCTGCTGCACCACGGCCGTCTGTACATCCCGCCAGGGCCACTGCGGCTGGAGGTTCTCCGGATGGCCCATGATGCCCCAGCAGCGGGGCACTTTGGACGGTATCGGACCACCCATCTGGTCAGTCATGAGTTTTGGTGGCCCCGCCTGAAGGCTGACGTGGCTCGCTACGTTGCTGGTTGTGAAGTCTGCCGGCGCGCCAAGGGCCCTACCGGGTGACCCCCCGGCCTACTTCAGCCATTGCCAGTTCCACCGCGCCCTTGGCACACGGTTTCGTTGGACTTTGTAGTGGACTTACCCCCGTCTCGTGGCTGTACCTGCCTTCTAGTTTTCTCCGACCATTTCACCAAGATGGTGCACTGCACCCCCTGCCCATTTGTACCCACAGCCAAGGAAACCGCTCAGCTGTACCTTCAGCATGTCTTCCGCCTGCATGGCCTACCTGAGCGCGTGGTGTCCGACCGGGGCGTTCAGTTCACATCCCGGTTCTGGCGAGCATTGCACCAGACCCTCGGGACAGAGGTCTGCCTCTCGTCAGCCTACCACCCACAGACCGATGGCCAGACGGAACGGGCGAACGCGGTGCTGGAGCAGTACCTCCGGTGTTACTGCAGCTACCAGCAGGATGACTGGGTCGACCACCTGGCATTGGCGGAGTTCGCCTACAACAACGCGGTGAATGCGTCCACCCAGCAGACCCCGTTCCAGGCCAGTTACGGTTACCATCCACGGCTGTTTCCAGATGTGCTGCCGGCATCCGCGGTCCCGGCGGTGACGGAGTGGCTTCAAGAGCTCCAGTCCCAGCAACAGCTTTTGGTGGAGCAACTGCACCAGGCCAAGGAAGCGTACAAAGCCCAGGCTGACCGCCACCGCCAGGTGGGGCCGGAGCTTCGCGTCGGTGACCTGGTTTGGCTCTCCACTCGCCACCTCCACCCCTCTCGACCTTCGCGGAAGTTGGACGCCCGCTTCACCGGCCCGTTCCCTATCGTGGACCAAGTCTCTCCTGTGGCATTCCGCCTCCGGTTACCCACAACCCTGAAGGTTCACCCGGTCTTCCACAGGTCCCTTCTGAGTCCGGTGGCCCCACCCGACGAGTTCCACCCGAACCGTCCCCAACCGCAGCCAGTATTGGTTCAGGGAGAGCCTGAGTACGAGGTGGAACGCATCCTGGACTCCCGATACCGCAGGGGAAAGCTGCAGTATCTCATTGACTGGAAGGGGTACGGACCGGAGGACCGTTCCTGGGAACCAGCGGCCAATGTCCACGCACCTGCCTGCCTCCGAGAGTTCCATGCGACGTACCCCGGCAAGCCGGGTCCGGACCCTCGGTTGAGGGGGGGGCCTGGGAGGGGGGATGGTGTGATGGCCTGGGATTCCGATTCAGAGGATGAACCAGAGGAATCCCAGCCTGCACTGGAGTCCCCGCCTCCAGGGCCGGCTGAACTGGGGCAAGGCCTAGATGCTGAAGAGCCTGCACCTGTGACAGAGCTTCAGGAGCTGGCCCCAGGTGAAGCCCTTCTGGCCCCAGAGGGGCTTGACGACTCAGTGGCCACAGGTGAGCCTCCTCCAGGGCCCAGTAATCCTTCGGCCTCTCCTGATCTGCAGAGGCTTAGGGCAGAGAGGCGAAGGGAACTGGTTGCCCCCAGGAGGAGTGCTCGCCTTAAGGCCAGAGGAGGCGGGGCTCCTGGGGGCCGGGACCGCCCCCGGCCTTAGAAGAGGATAAAAGCCCAGTCAGCCTGGCCCCAGGTTGCGGGAGCAACGTCGTTGTTGGCTTCGGACCTTCCTGTGTTCCTGATCCCTGCTCGGCCACCTGTTCCTGACTATCCGGTGTTCCTGATCCCTGCTCGGCCTCCTGTTCCTGACTATCCGGTGCTCCTGTTCCCTGCTCAGCCTCCTGTTCCAGCGTTCCTGTTCCCCGCCCGGCTCTCCGCCTTGGACCTCGCCCCTCTTTGTGTGGACTCTGCTTACACCCACGGTACCTACCCCCGGGACCAGCACAGTTTGCTCCCGCCACACCCGCACTCCCCCTTCGTTGGGGTGCGTTCGGGAAGAGCCAGAGGCCATGGCTGACCAGGCGGCTGCGCTAGAGGCTTTGGCCCAGGAGAACCAGGCCTTGATCCACACCATGCAGCAGCTCAGCGACGCGGTGACGGCTCTTCAGCAGCGCTTGGAAGCCCCACCGGCTCCTGGCAAGTACCCAGTGGCTTTGCCCGAGAAATTTGATGGGGCCCCGGCCAGCTTTCCCATGTTCCTCGCCCAAGCCAAGCTGTATATTCAGGGGCGAGCCCGGAACAGCTGGTGCTCCTGCAGCCTTTTCAGCACTTCCCTGACGTCCTTAATATGCTGCTCCTCGTTCTCCGAGTAGATTAACACGTCATCTAGGAAAGCCACGCAATTCTTGTACAGCAGGGACCCCAACACGTGGTGCATGAAAGCTTGAAAGCAGGCCGAGCCTGATTGTAATCCGAAGGGCATAACTAAGTACTCAAAGGCCCCCAGAGGGGTGAACATGGTGGTTTTCCATTCATCCCCCTCCCTCATCCTTATCAAATTGTACTCCCCCCGAAGGTCCAGCTTGGTAAAAACCTTCCCCTTCCTTACCCTGCTCAAAATGTCATCAATTCTGGGCATTGGGAAGGTCACTGGTTCCGACACAAGGTTGACCCCCCTCTGGCTCTGGCTCTGGCTCTGGCTCTGGCTCTGGCTCTGATTCAGGGTCTCGCTCTGATTCAGGGTCTCTCTCTGGCTCTGGCTCTGGCACTCTATCAAGGACTGTTTCAGACTCAGGCTGTGGCTGTGGCTTTGCCTCTGTTTCAGGCTCAGGCTCTGTTTGAGGCTGTGTCTCTGTTTCAGGCTCCGGCACTGTATCAAGTACTGTTGCAGACTCAGGCTGTGGCTCTAGGCTGTGGCTGTTGCTCTGGTTCGGGCTGTGGCTCTTTTTCAGGCTCTGTTTCTGAATGAGGGCTTGGTTATGGCACTGATTCAGGGTCTCACTCTGTCTCTGGCTGTGTCTCTGTTGCGCCAAAAACGGTGGTTTGTTGTTGTTGTTGTTAGTTTCTTTCTGGGGTGGGACAAATGTTTAGTTGGGGCGGTTTAGCATAATTGTTTCTTGGTTTGTTTTTCTTTTACTATTTTTTTAGGTTATTGTATAGTTTGTATTTTGCTTTTCAAGGGGAAAGGGTCAGGGCTGCCTGGGAGGGGTCCTCAGCCAACAGAATGGCTGGGGCAGGTTCCCTACGGGGGTATGTACTGGAACACCCAATCTCTGTTATCGCGGGTGGGAGGAGCAGTTGCGCTAAGACCAG
This sequence comes from Podarcis melisellensis, assembly GCF_964234715.1. NCBI lineage: Eukaryota > Metazoa > Chordata > Lepidosauria > Squamata > Lacertidae > Podarcis > Podarcis melisellensis. Next base: position 27,022,595 of record NC_138535.1, read on the forward strand.
ACCACGTCTTTACCGAAGATCTGGTTCTGACTCTGATTCTGATTCTTTGATTCTGGCTCTCTATCAAGGGCTGTTTCAGACTGCTCTCTATCAAGGGCTGTTTCAGGCTGTGGCTGTTGCTCTGGTTCTGGCTCTGGCTCTTTCTCAGGCTCTGGTTCTGAATGAGGGCTTGGCTCTGGCCCTGATTCAGGGTCTCGCTCTGGCTCTGGCTCTGGCTCTGGCACTTTATCAAGGACTGTTTCAGACTTAGGCTGTGGCTGTGGCTCTGGCTCTGTTTCCATTCTTACAATGCAATGTACACAAAACAATAATCCTCTCTTAGATTTTTTTGGGATCTCTTTATCTAAAATACTCATGTCACCGTTACTTCCTCCACATCTCCAACAAGCATTCGCCAAATTTTTATACATTCTTGATCATCTGGAAGGAGTGAGGTACCACCTACGAGCCATTTTCATCATGTTCTCTCTTATATTATAGCTGGCTGTAAATTTCAAATTTCCATTCCATCAGTTTTCCCCATCTTTTAGCATAATTGGACGGCCCACATCTTGGGCCCACTTTATCATTGAAGCCTTAACCTCCTCATCCATTACTTCGTAGTGTAAAAGAAGTCTATAGATTTTTGCGATTATTTTGGTTTTACTATTCAGTAGTTCTCTATCAAATCTTGAAGGCTCCTTTTCAAAACCTATCTGCTTATCCTGTCTGAACACTTCATTCACCTGGAAGCAACCTGGAAGTAATTCACCTCCTCCTCCCCCCTTAATATTGTGTTATAGATTATCCAGTTCTCTTTGATGTTGTTCCTTTTTTTAACAGCGATTGCTTCTAGTGGAGAGTTCCATCTTGGGGTTTTCTGTTCCAAATATCTTTTGTATTTTCCCCATACCTTATATATAGCATTTCTTATTATATGATTTGAAAAACTCCTATGCGTCTTTATTTTCCCATAATTAAGATAGCCATGCCACCCAAAACGGGTGTCATGACCTTCTAGATCTAAAATATCCCAATTTTTTAATAAATACCAATCTTTCAACCAGAGAAGACATGAGGCTTCGTAATATAGCTTCAAATCCGGTAACCCGTAGCCACCTCTTTCTACAGTATCTATTAATATCTTATGCTTTACTCTTGGTCTTTTACCCTTCCACAAAAATTTCGAAATTTCTTTTTGCCACTTGTTGATACTGCTGGTCTTTCCTGTAATTGGAATCGTTTGGAATAGAAAGAGTAGCTTCGGTAAAACTATCATTTTAATTACCGAAATACGGCCCAGGAATGATAAATTTAACCTTGTCCATGTCTCCAACTGTCTTTTGATATCTTTCCAAAAATTGGTATAATTATCTTCATATAAGTTAATATTCTTTGGTGTTATCCATAATCCTAAATACTTGATTTGGGGGTAGATTTTAATGCGTATTATTTGTTCTAATTCTGCTTTTTCATCTGGCAACATATTTTTAACTAATAGTTTTGTCTTGTTTAAATTCATTTTGAACCCCGCAACTTTACCGTAGCCATATATTATTTCCAACGCCTTTCTTAAACTCTGTTTTGGTTGCTCCGTAGTTATAATTAAATTGTCAGCAAATGCCCTCATTTTGTAACTTCTATTTCCTAGCATAATCCCTTTTATTTCTTTTTCTTCCCTAATTTGTTTACCTAAAACTTCCAATGTTAATATGAAAATTAAGGGGGATAGTGGGCAACCTTGTCTGACCCCTTTACTGATTTCACACTCCTGTGATAAATTTCCATTGATTATGATTTTAGCTTTTTGTTTTGATTATATTGCTTCAATCCCTTTTATATACTGTACTGTATACCAAAATCCATATGGTGTAATAGACCTTTCATAAATTTCCAGAATACCCTATCGAAAGCCTTTTCTGCATCTATAGCCATTAAGACTGCCTTCTTTTCTATTCTTAAGTCTAAATACGCTAATAAGTTTATAATGTTTCTAGTGTTGCTATAAATGTGCCTCCCGGGCAAAAAGCCAGCTTGGTCATTGTGTATCATCATCTGGAAGACTTTTGTTGATCTTTCGGCTAAAATATTTGCCTATAATTTATAATCGTTATTTAGAAGTGCGATAGGCCTATAGTTGTTAATAAGTAGATTGTCCATTCCCTGTTTTGGAATTAATGCAATAAGGCTGTCTTTCCAAGAATCCGGCATGGTTCCGTCTTTTAAGATACTTCTTAATGGGTCAGACAGTAATTCCTCAATTTTTTTATAATATATTGCCGGTAGGCCGTCTGGCCCTGGTGGCTTTCCTATCTTTGCTTCCTTAATTGCTCTTTGAATTTCATACGATGTGATAGGGGCATTCAACAGTTCTTTTTGTTCTTTAGCAAGTTTCGGAAGACAGTTCTGTTCTAAATGTTCTTTAACTTCTTCTGTTGTTTCATTTCCTTCCTTATAGATTTATCCTTATCGTTTCTCTATTTCTTTAGGGTTGTTTATTATTTTGCCTTTGCACTTAACTCTATTTATAAGCCTTTCTGCCTCTCTCTTCTTTAATTGCCATGCTAATAACCAGGCTCAGGTTCTGTTTCAGGCTGTGTCTCTGTTTCAGGCTCTGGCGCTGTATCAACCACTGTTGCAGACTCAGGCTGTGGCGCTATGGCTGTAGCTGTGGCTCTGGTTCTGTTTCAGGCTCTGGCACTGTATCAAGCACTGTTTCAGGCTCAGGCTCAGGCTTCTGCTCTTTATTAGGCTTTGTCTCAGTCTTTGGCTCTAGCACTTATTCTAGCTCTATTTCATTTTAAAAAAAATATTTATTAAAGTTTCAAAAAAGTTACAAAAATGAGAAAGAAAAAAAGAAAAATGAAAAAAGGATACAAAATACAGAAAAATAAAAGCAGTTAAAAACATTTCCATGTCTTATCTTTCATTAACTTATTTCCCTGACCTTCTCACACCTCCCTTTTTTGTACTCTAGTTCACTTAAGTATTCCAGCAAATCCTTTCCAACTTGGTTTTTATCCTAATAGTTTATCCTAATGTAGTATAATATTACATTCTGATCTTTCAACAGTTAAAAAATCAATTTTACCTAATCTTTTGTATCATTTCTGCTAATACCACATTACTTCATTCCAACATCCTTCTAACATTCCTGAATTTTACAATGTTTCTGTAGATAAACTTTAATTTTTTTCCAATCTTCTTCCACCAACTCTTCACCTTGGTCTCGGATTCTGCCAGTCATCTCCGCCAGTTCCATATAGTCCATCACTTTCATCTGCCATTCTTCCCGGGTGGGTAAATCTTGTGTCTTCCAATACTTTGCGATGAGTATTCTTGCTGCTGTTGTTGCATACATAAAAAAGGTTCTATCCTTCTTTGGCACCATTTTCATTATATTCTCTCTTAAGGCAATACTGTTGGTTTCTGCTTTCTTCTCTGTGCAGCGAAGTGCTTGTCACGAGACAGGTTGTTTACATTCCACAGTAAATGCACTGTTGGTTTCCCACGGGAAGAGGAGACTGGATGTGACATACACTGGTTTCCTGTTTTTCACAGTTCTCTCGGAGTTCTTTGTTTTCCGAGGAGAGAGGGGTTGCCTCTCTGCTCTAGCAGAGGCAAGATGCCTGCTTGTAATCTCTCAGCATTGAAGTGTAAATAAACTAAAACTTAAGCATGTAGCATGTACTACTCATTCTTCTGCTGTGTAAAGGACTCTGCACAATCAACATTTTTGGTCCTGGGCCCAGAAAAACGCGATCAATCTGACGGATGGACTCCGTGGGTCGAGTGGGAGTTCCGGCAAAGGAACAGAGAAACGGACCGGTCTTATCTTCTCTGCGTCAAGTTGATTGATTGAGAGGTATGTGCTCATGCTCCGGGCAGCCTGCCAGCTCCTAATTAATGGCTTTATGGCTGGACTTTGAACTTTTTAAGGCCGTTTGCCACGGCACAAGCGTAGAGGCTTGGGGGAAAGCGAAAGTAACGTTTAAAAGTGCCTTTGGAATGAGGTTTGAAGCAGCAGAGAAGCAGCTTGTATAAAGCAGCTTGATTTAAAGCAGCAGAGATGATGCAGAAGGCTAATGCCAGAGTCATGATGGCTAGCTGCAGAAGGCTGGCTGATGCAAGTGGGGAATCTGATGCCAATCAGCCACATGCTCAGCTCAGAGTAGCCTGTGATACTGCCGTGATTCTGAATGAAGCAGACCGCCAGGGTGATAGCTGCATGGGTAAGGGGAAGTCTTCACAGACGTCATCCCAGAGTGCAGTGGAACCACCAGATGGCGCCAAAGCTTTGAAGGCAGTGAAATGCTACTCATGTGGACGTCTAGGCCATATGAAGAGGGAATGCAGATATCTCAGGGCCAAGACAGAGCAGCGCAGCGGAAGCTCATCGCGTGGAAAAGGCCAGAGCAAAGGCAAAGGTCCGGTGTCCAGGACAACGCAGCACAAGGCAATGGTCTCACGCTTCACACCAAAGGTTGCAAAGGTCCAGAAGACGTCTAGATCTTTCTTCGTGGTGGATTCGGCTGCAACGCATCACATGTGCAACGATAAGCGACTGTTTGTGTCTTTTACACCGCAGGAAGGTGCGATTCACCAGGCGGATGGCAACACGATCCCCAGTAAAGGCTACGGAACTGTTGTTCTTCACAGTTTGGACTTATCAATACGAGATGTGCTTTATGTACCGGATGCCAAACATAATCTACTCAGCGTTGCGCAGCTGAATGAACGGAACATTGACGTTTCCTTCAAGAACAAGAGGTGCACCATCACAAAGAAAAACGATTATGTATTGCATGCTGAATATGTTGATCGTTTGTTTGTTTTGTATTATGATGATGTTGTGCAGGATGAAACTTGTTGCATTGCAGGTTCTAACAAAAGTTTGCATGCAGAATGTATTCACGATTTTCACCGAAAATTTGGTCATTTGCATTTTGAGGCAGTATCTAAAATGCCTGCCTTGGTTGAAGGTATGACTATTAAACCCTCAGGTACCACATGAAGTGCAAAGCATGCGCAGCAAACAAGGTGAAAATGGCTGCGAAAGGTAAGGTGTCTAGTAGGCAAGCTACAGAACCATACCAGGTTGTTCATGCTGATTTGGTTGGACCACTAGGGCCCTCTTTGGGTGGAAATAGGTACTTCATGGTTCTCATTGATGCATTTTCCAGGTATATTTATGTGTACAATCTCAAGCAGAAATCAGAGGCTTTTCCTAGGTTCAAGGAATTCTGTGCTTGGTTGGAAAATGTGCATGGTAAGAAGATAAAAATTCTTTTCACTGATCGCGGGGGGGGGGGGGAATTCACTTCTCAGCAGTTTGAAGCTTTTCTGACTGAGAAAGGAATTCAACACGATTTGTCTAGTCCTCGCTCGCCATGGCAGAATGGACTTTGCGAGAGGGCAATTCAACCATTGCTTCAAGGGTTAAAAACCTTGCTGCATGATGCCAATCTTCCAGAGAGTTATTGGGCCGAATCTCTCTCGTGTTTTGTTTACAGTTACAATCGCAGGTTATCTTCAGCGATTGGTTGTACCCCCTATGAGAAGATGTTTGGCAAGAAACCATACATCAAACACATGAAAATTTTTGGTTCTGACATGTGGGTTCACTCACCACAAAACTCCAAGTTAGACAAGCGTGGATTGCATGGTATCTTTCTAGGTTATCAGAAAGGTTCTTACAGAATAATGATGTCTGACTCTAAGACAATTAAGCTCACAAGAAGTGTTGAGTACAATGCAAAGTGGGGGAGAATGTGGGAATTTTTCAATGTTATCCTGATGACAGTAATGAGACTGAGGATAGTCAAAAGCAGCCACAACAACCCACACCCACTGATGAAGGTTCTGATTCTGAGTCTGAAACTGAATCGGGTGATTCAGAGGATTTCAAGAGTGCGAAAGCCTCTATGCGACCCTCTGAAAGCTCTGATCAAGAATTGGAAGAACCATTGTTCACAATAGGTCACTTTTCTCCTAAGAAGGAAGAGGAAAGTGTTGAGGACTTAAGGCTAATTCGTAGGTCACAGAGAGCCACAAAAGGCAGACCTCCAAAGAGATTTGCTGATGAGTTTGCTAAGATAGCAGTAACAGCTGTTAAAAGCTCCAAGAAGGTATTTGAACCTTCAAGTTTCCAAGAAATCCAGGATTTGGATTCAAAGGAAGCTGAGCCATGGTTAAATGCCATGAAGGCTGAGCTTGATTCCTTAGAAAGGAACAAGACTTGGGAACTAGTTCCAGTAGTTCCAGGAATGAAACTGCTTGGAAGCAAATGGGTCTTCAAAGCGAAGACAGATCAAAATGGCAAGATAGTCAGACACAAAGCCAGATTGGTAGCCAGAGGTTTTGCACAGGTACCAGGTGAAGACTATCACGAGACCTACTCACCCACAGTGAGGTATGAGAGCATTAGGCTTATGCTCAAGCTAGCTGCAGAGGAAAATCTACACATTAGTCACCATGATGTGAATACAGCTTTTTTGTACGGATCTCTAGGTGAATCACTTTATATGCTTCCACCTGATGGCGTACAGGTAAAACAGGGATTTGTTTGTGCTCTGAAGAAGTCCCTTTATGGTCTCAAACAAAGTGCACGGTGTTGGCACACAAAACTCACTGAAGTGTTGTTTTCTCTAGGTTTTCAGCAAGGGAAAGCTGATCCATGTGTATTTGTCAAAGAGGAGGGGCAAAAGAAACTGTATTGTTTGTTTTATGTTGATGATTTATTATTCTTTTGGAAAGATGTCACAATGTACAATAACGCCCTAGCTCAACTGAAAGAGCACTTTGACATGAAAGATCTTGGTGAGGTAAACAACTACCTATCTCTGGAAATAGAGAGAGATCAAGATGGTAACATTCTAGTACACCAGTCACGGAAAATTGCTGATGTGTTAAGCAAACTAAACCTGATGGATGCTAACCCTGTAGACACACCAATGACAACAGGTTATCAGGTAGAAGACACTGAAGAAGCATTTTCTGACACTACACTGTACAGAAGTGTGCTAGGCAAGCTAAACTTCATTGCCAGATGTTCAAGACCTGACATTGCTGTTAGCTGTAATTTGCTAAGCAGACAAGTCAACAATCCTAGTGTTAAGGATTGGAAAGCTCTGAAACGCATAGCGCGCTATTTGAAAGCCACTATGCATTACAGACTGAGATTTAACAATCAGAAGTCTGGTGGTCTTGAGATATTTGCAGGTGCAAGTTTTGGAAGTGACGCTACAGACAGGAAAAGTACGTCTGGAGTTTGCTATATGTACAATCAGGGTCTTTTTGATTGGTCATGCAAGAAGCAAACAACAGTTAGCTTAAGTACTTGTGAAGCTGAACTGAATGCACTGTCTTATTCACGTAAGGATTGTGAATGGTTGTTACAATTGTGCAAAGATATGAAAATTCCTGTCAAATGTCCAATCCAGGTTTACCAGGACAACAAAGCATGTTTGGCTTTGCTGAATTCTGAAGGTTGTAAGCAAAGCACGAAGCACTTGCAATTGAAGTTGCAACATGCTAGGGAATGTATTCAGAAGGGACTCGTAACGGTGTCCTATATGCCAGGTAATGAAATTCCTGCTGATGTATTGTCCAAGATTGTATCAAGGGATCAACACTGTACCTATGTGCAGAAGTTGGGTTTGTACTGATATTGTACGAACACGCTGCCCAGTGATGTTCACAGAAAGGGGGAGGATGTTGGTTTCTGCTTTCTTCTCTGTGCAGCGAAGTGCTTGTCACGAGACAGGTTGTTTACATTCCACAGTAAATGCACTGTTGGTTTCCCACGGGAAGAGGAGACTGGATGTGACGTACACTGGTTTCCTGTTTTTCACAGTTCTCTCGGAGTTCTTTGTTTTCCGAGGAGAGAGGGGTTGCCTCTCTGCTCTAGCAGAGGCAAGATGCCTGCTTGTAATCTCTCAGCATTGAAGTGCAAATAAACTAAAACTTAAGCATGTAGCATGTACTACTCATTCTTCTGCTGTGTAAAGGACTCTGCACAATCAACAAATACATGCCGTAAACTTAATACCTGTGGTCCATAACTGTTCCCAGTCAGCCATCATAATGTTATGTCCAACATCTTGAGCCCATTTAATCATAGCTGATTTCACCGTTTCATCCTGAGTATTCCATTTCAACAGCAAGTTATACATTCTTGACAAATTCTTAGTTTTAGGATCTAACAATTCTGTTTCCAATTTTGATTTCTCCACCTGAAACCCAATTTTCTTATCCAAATTATAAACCTCCGTTATTTGATAATAATGAAGCCAATCCCATACTTTGTTTTTTAATTTTTCAAAACTCTGCAGCTTTAACCTGTATCTTTCTTGTTCCAATATCTCCCAATATTTCGGCCAATTGGCCTCCATATTGAGCTTTTTCAGAGCCTTTGCTTCCATTGGTGACAACCAATCTTATCCAAACAATAAACAAAGCTTTCCTGACAATATGGTTTTTAAACACTTTATGTGCTTTGACTTTATCATACCACAAGTATGCATGCCAACCAAATACATTATTAAACCCTTCCAAATCCAATACATCAGTGTTTTCAAGAAATAGCCATTCCTTCAGCCAACAAAATGTGGCTGACTGATAATATAGTTTAAGGTCTGGCAGGGCAAAACCACCCCTTTCTTCAGCATCAGTTAGTATTTTAAATTTTATTCGGGGCTTCTTGCCCTGCCAGACAAATCTAGAAATATCTTTCTGCCACTTCTTGAAACATTCCATTTTGTCCAAAATTTGCAATGTTTGAAACAAAAACAACATCCTTGGCAATACATTCATTTTTATCGCTGCAATTCGGCCTAGCAATAAAACTTCAAATTTGACCATATTTCTAAGTCCTTTTTCACTTCCGTCCAACATTTTTCATAATTATCTTTAAATAGGTTCACATTCTTAGCAGTCATGTTAACCCCAAGGTATTTCACTTTCTTAACCAATGTTAATCCTGTCTCTTTCTGAAACCTCTCTCTCTCAACCGGTGTTAGATTTTTCTCTAAGACCTTAGTTTTCAAGTTATTCAACTTAAAACCTGCTACCTGACCAAATTCTTGAATCAATTCCAATACTCTTTTAGTACTAGATTCTGGCTCCTGTAATGTCAATACCAAATCATCCGCAAATGCTTTCAATTTGTACTGTTTAGCTCCGACTTGTATACCTTTAACCAATTGGTCCTTTCTAATCATATTTAGCAAAACCTCCAGGACCGATATAAAAAGCAATGGAGAGAATGGGCACCCCTGTCGTGTTCCTTTCTCAATCTTAAACTCTTCTGTAACTACGTTATTCACAATCAATTTAGCTTTTTGTTCTGAATAAATTGCACCTATACCGTTTTCAAAACCTTGGCCTACCCCCATTCCCTGTAAATTTTTCTTCATAAAACTCCAAGAAATATTGCCGAAGGCTTTCTCCGCGTCCACAAATATCAAAACTGCTTTTGTATTGATATTCACTTGTAATTTTTCTAAGATGTTAATTATATTCCTCGTATTGTCAGACAAGTGTCTCCCCGGGAGAAAGCCCGCTTGGTCTTTATGGCTTTCTTCTACCAATATCTTTCTTAACCTTTTAGCCATGATATCAGCGAAAATTTTGTAATCCACATTGAGCAATGATATAGGGCGGTAGTTCTTAAGCTGTGTCTTCTCAGACTCCGTTTTCGGTATAAGTGTAATATATGCTTCCTTCCACGACTCTGGTGCCTTTTCCCCTTCCAGTATTTCATTGCAGATATCATTTAAAGGCCGTACTAACCATTCTTTCAAGGATCTGTAATATCTTGAGGTCAAGCCGTCCGGCCCTGGGGATTTGCCCAATTGCATGTTCTGAATGGCTCCTTCAACCTCCTGGTCTGTTATTTTATAGTTCAGCATTAGCTTATTTTCTTGAGAGATTTTTTGTAATCCATTTGTTTTCAAAAATCGGTCAATGTCAATTTCTTTCTGAGTCGCTTGTGTATATAAATGTTTAAAATACTTCTGAAAGCACGTCCTAATCTCCACTGGATTCTGTATATTCTTTCCCTCCACTTCCAAATTGGTAATAGTATTAAGCTTTTGTCTTTTTTTCATTTGCCAGGCCAACAATTTCCCACATTTATTTGCCGATTCAAATGTCTTTTGTCTCATCTGTTTGATCTTCCATTTGATTTCCTGATTGATCAGTTTCGTGTATTGTACTTGATATAACTTTATCTCTTTCAGGATTTCCTGTGATTTTGGTTTTGCTCTCAGTCTCTTTTCTCCTTCCTTTATTTTCTCCAGAATTTTATCCTTTTTTTTCATTTTGGGTTTTCTTCTTAATTGCGTTCTGCTGTATCAAAAACCCTCTCATGACTGCTTTACTTGGCGTCCCAGATTACTCTTTTTTCAACTGTGGTGTTCAAATTTATCCCAAAATAGTCTCTCAAGTTCTTTTGAGCCTTTTTAGTCACTTCTTCATTCCTAAACAATGTGTCATTCATCCTTCATCTAAAGGAACCAATTGGTGTTAGTTTCATTTCCATCTTCACCGCATTGTGGTCGGAGCAAGTTTTAGGGCAAATTTCCACTTTTCTAATCTTCGGGGCCAGCCCCCTAGTTAGCCAAATTTGGTCAATTCTTGTCCATGTCATTTTGGCCTCAGAATAGAAAGTTCCTTCTATTCCCATGGGGTTCTTAGTTCTCCAAATGTCAACTATGTCCATATTGTCAGTCATATCAAATTACATCTTTGGTAGTCTACCATCTTTTGTTACTACCTGTCTCTGTGCCTTATCCATATTAGTGGACACTACTCCATTCATATCTCCCATCAAAATCATATTATAGTCCAAATAGTCCATCAGAATCTCGTGTAGCTTCTTGAAAAACTCCGATTTCCCCTCATTTGGTGCATAAATACCTAATATCAAAAATTTCTCTCCCTGTGATTGAATTTCAATTGCAACAAATCTTCCTTGATCATCTTTAAATAAAAATTTCGGTGATAGGCTCTCCTTTGCATAAAGTACTCCTCCTCTTTTCTTTACTTTATATGATGAAATAAGTTCATGTCCTAATCTTTTATTACTTAGAATCTTCCTGTGTAGCCTTATCACATGTGTTTCTTGTAAACAAATCAGGTCCAATTGTTCATTTTTTAAAAAATGAAAGACTCTCCGTCTCTTTTCCGGGGAGTTAAGTCCATTCACATGCCAGCTTAATACTTGCAGTGCCATGATGTAGTTACTTTGCTTCTCCTCCTTCAGCACCTAGTAGTTGCTTTAGTTCTAACAATGATGTTGGTTTCCCTCCTTTTGGTGGGCTTCTGTCCAAAACTCCTGGCTCTTTTCCAAGTTCTTTCTGCAGATCTTCTCCGTGGTCTCTCAAAAACTTGTATTTTTCCTCAACTGATCTTATTTTTATCTTCCTTCCTTTAAAGCTAAAGAATAGGCCTTGGGGGAATTCCCACCTGAAGATAATTTTGTTCCTTCTCAGAAGGGCAACCAAATCTCCAAAGTTGGACCTAAGATCCAAAAGATGTTTCGGTATATCTTTAAAGATTTCCACTCTTTACTGCAGAATTGTCAAAGGAGTCTGAAAGTGCAGACCCAAGATTTTATCTCTCTCTTCCTTAGATCGGAGAGTAATCAGACAATCTCTTATTTTAATCTTCTTTCCTCCTCTTCCCAGTCTGAAGGCCCTCACGATTTTAAAGTCTTCTTGTTTCAAATCCGACTTCCAAAACTCTGCAAATTCCTGTGTCAAAAAGTCTATCAAACTGCCCTTCTCCAATTCAGGTACTGCTCTAATCCTTAAGTTCGTCTGTTTTCCCTTGAGTTCAATCATAGAAAGCGTCAATTTCTGATCCTTAATTTGCCTCTCCAAATCTGGGACTTTCTCCGTTTCCAATTGAGTTGTCTTGAATTCCACGGCATCAGCTTTCTTCTTGGCTTCCTCTGCGGTCTGTCGGGTCAGAGTTGATTCCTGCAGCAATTTCTGAATAGATTATGTGTTGGTGTTCACCTTTTGTCCCAAACTATTTAAGCTTTCTGTATTTAAATCAATTTTAGTAGTTGCTGCATCTACCTTCGATTTTGTCTCATCCACTATCACCTTTGTCTCTTCGACCCTCTTATTTGTCTCTTCAGCCCTTTTATTAAGTCTCTCCAAAGATTCATTAATCTTAGCCAATGCAGCCGCCAGAGTATCTTCTGATGACATTCCACTAGGTTTAGGTTGTGATGGTACAGTCACTGATGAAGTGGGAAGGCCAGCAACTGATTGTCTTCGTGCCCAATTCTTCCCAGATCTTGTTGTTTTGTCTGGGAATTGTGAATCTACTTTTTCTCTCCCATCTGCCATAACACTTAAACAATAGAGAGGCTAAGGTCAATCCCAGCTACGCAGTTTGTCTTTACAAGTGGAAAATTCCCCTGGTAACAGTTTAACAGTTTCAGAATCTTCCTCTAGGGGGAAACAGTTGCAATAATCCAGGAAAAACTCTTTTTAAACTCAAGCAATAAAAGAAATAAACAGTTCAAATTTTTGTTACTTTTCAGTTACTTTCCCTCTTTTCAGTTACTTTCCCTCTTTCTTAGCAGCAGCAGAGGAAACTGGCCACAATGTATCTCTCTTGCTGAACTAACTGTCAGCAAGTCCCCTGTTCACAGTCAAAGCTCAGTTCAAAGCACGGCAGTCTTTGTCTATTGGCAGCCGTTCCCAAGTTTAGAGCGGTGAATTTTAGGTTTTTCCCCTCTCTCTTGTAGGTATATACGGTCCAAAACTTCCCCCCTCCTGCCCCTGCTTCCTTGGGGGGGGGGGGGTTACGATATTTTAGTGTTAGAAATTTAGTCCTTTCCAGTCAGTTTTCCCAGGCTTTAGCTTGTTTTCTCTTTGCTTTGATCTATTTACAAAAGAGGAAGGCGGACTTCCTGTTTAAACCTTCCCCACTTCGGTGTCAAATTAAGTCTCTCTTATACTTCCAAATTTCCCCTACTCACAGGTAGTTGCTTTTATAATTTTCACAAGAAGAAGTCAGCGCTCTCCAGTAACGGCTGTGTGGCTTCACTCCGGGGAAGAAGCAATCAATTCACAGCACCGCGCCGCTCACCCGCTTCGCTCCGGAACCCGTAGTCGAGGTTCCCCGCGAATTTGGGGGGCGCAAAGGGTGCCCGCTGAATCCCACGCTCACAGGCTTCGCCTGCCTGTGGTTTTTGAAGGGTCTCCGGTTTCGCCGTAGCTGTAAGACCCGATTCCCCCGAGGCAAATCCCCTCTAGTCAGAAGGATTCCGCCATTACCGATGGCGCTAAATCCGGAAGTCTTATTCTAGCTCTATTTCTTTTTTTTATATATATATAAATAAATTTATTGATTTTCCAAACAGTTATACAATTTTACCCAAAATACAACAAATTGTTTCTTTTTTGAACTTCCTTCAGCGTCTCTGACAATCATCCGTATTTATAACTTTGGTTACACATTCCCTTCTTTCGTATTGCCATTATACTTCCCTTCTCCCACTATTTCATATTAACAATACTTCTCCATTTTTACAGTGCCTCTTGAAATCCCACTAGCGTTGTGTTCACGCCACATATGTTTTTCAGATAATCTACAAACTTTCCCCAGTCTTCGATGAACTTTTGGTCTTTGGTGTATCTGATTTTCCCAGTTAATTTGTCCAATTCCGCATAGTCTGTCATTTTCAGTCTCCATTCTTCTATTTCCTCTTGTTTCCATTTCTGGGCCATCAAGATTCTGGCTGCCGTTACTGCATATTGGAAGAGTTTACAGTCTTTTCTTCTTATATCCTTTCCTACAATCCCTAAAAGAAAGGCCTCCGGGTTTTTTACAAAAGTATATCTTAACATTTTTTTCATTTCATTATATATCATTTCCCAAAAGCTTTTCACTTTCTTACATTCCCACCACACATGAAAAAACGTCCCTTCTTTTTCTTTACATTTCCAACATTTGTTACACGTCTTATACATCTTTGCTAACTTTACAGGTGTGATGTACCATCTGTAAAACATTTTCATAACATTTTCTTTCAATATCGTGCATGCAGTAAATTTTATATTCTCTTTCCACAAGTTTCCCCATTCATCAAATTGGATATTATACCCAAAATCTTTTGCCCACTGTATCATTACCGATTTAACCTCTTAGTCTATTCTAGCTCTATTTCAGGCTTGGCCTGTGTCTCAGCCTTTGTCTCTGTTTCACGCTGTTTCTATGTTTCAGGTTCCGACACTGTTTCAAGCCCTGTATCTGCCTCTGCCTCTGTTTCAGGCTCTGGCACTCTATCAAGCACTGTTTCTGGCTCTGGCTCTCTTTCAGGCTCTGGTTCTGAATTAGGGTTTTGTTCTGGCTCTGGCTGTGTCTCTGGATCTGGCTGTGTCTCTGCTTCAGGCTCCTACGCTGTTTCAAGCACTGTATCAGGCTCTGCCTCTCCCTCTGCCCCTGGCTACGTTTAAGCGTCAGGCTCAGTTTCAGACAGTGTCTCTGTTTCAGGATCCAGCACTCTATCAAGCACTATTTCAGACTCAGGCTGTGGATCTCGGCTGTGGCTCTAGGCTCCGTCTGTGGCTCTGGCTGTGGCTCTGGCTCTCTTTCAGGGTCTGGTTCTGAATGAAGATCTGGTTCTGACTCTGATTCAGGGTCTCATGATGGCTCTTCCTCTGCCTCTGACCCAGCTATATTTCAGGGTCTGGCTCTCTTTCAGGCTCTGGTTCTGAATTAGGGTTTTGTTCTGGCTCTGGCTGTGTCTCTGGCTCCGGCTCCAGCTCCGGAACTTTATCAAGTACTGTTGCAGACTCAGGCTGTGGCTCTAGGCTGTGGCTGCAGCTATGTTTTGTGCTCCGGCCCTGTATCAAGCCCTATTTCTGGCTCTGGCTCTGGCACTCTATCAAGGACTGTTTCAGACTCAGGCTGTGGCTGTGGCTCTGCCTCTGTTTCAGGCTCAGGCTCTGTTTGAGGCTGTGTCTCTGCTTCAGGCTCCGGCACTGTATTAAGTACTGTTGTAGACTCAGGCTGTGGCTCTAGGCTGTGGCTGTGGCTGTTGCTCTGGTTCGGGCTGTGGCTCTGTTTCAGGCTCTGGTTCTGAATGAGGGCTTGGTTATGGCACTGATTCAGGGTCTTGCTCTGTCTCTGGCTGTGTCTCTGTTGCACCTCAAACGGTGGTTTGTTGTTGCTGTTATTTTCTTTCTGGGGTGGGACAAATGTTTAGTTGGGGCGGGGATTATTTTAAGTTTAGCATAACTGTTTCTTGCTTTGTTTTTCTTTTACTATTTTTTAGGTTATTGTATAGTTTGTATTTTGCTTTTTAAGGGGAAAGGGTCAGGGCTGCCTGGGAGGGGGCCTCAGCCAACAGAATGGCTGGGGCAGGTTCCCTACGGGGGGATGTATTGGAACACCCAATCTCTATTATCGCGGGTGGGAGGAGCAGTTGCGCTAAGACCAGACCACGTCTTTACCGAAGATCTGGTTCTGACTCTGATTCTGATTCTCTGATTCTGGCTCTCTATCAAGGGCTGTTTCAGACTCAGGCTGTGGCTGTTGCTCTGGTTCTGGCTCTGGCTCTTTCTCAGGCTCTGGTTCTGAATGAGGGCTTGGTTCTGGCACTGATTCAGGGTCTCGCTCTGGCTCTGGCTCTGGCACTCTATCAAGGACTGTTTCAGACTGTTTCAGAGTGAGGTACCACCTATGAGCCATTTTCATTATGTTCTCTCTTATATTATAGCTGGCTGTAAATTTCAAATTTACATTCCATCAGTTTTCCCCATCTTTTAGCATAATTGGACGGCCCACATCTTGGGCCCACTTTATGATTGAAGCCTTAACCTCCTCATCCATTACTTCGTAGTCTAAAAGAAGTCTATAGATTTTTGCGATTATTTTGATTTTACTATTCAGTAGTTCTCTATGAAATATTGAAGGCTCCTTTTCAAAACCTATCTGCTTATCCTGTCTGAACACTTCATTCACCTGGATGTAATCTAGCCAACTAGAAAAGTGATCTTTTATTTTCTCATAACTTATCAATATTATTTGACCCTCCTCCTCCCCCCTTAATATTGTGTTATACGTTATCCAGTTCTCTTTGATGTTGTTCCTTTTTTTAACAGCAATTGCTTCTAGTGGAGAGTTCCATCTTGGGGTTTTCTTTTGTATTTTCCCCATACCTTATTGTAATGGGAATTGGGGTTGCTTGTGCGTAAGCCACAAACTGCTCCAAGCTGGTTGTATGGCTAAACCTTTCCCTGGCTTGACAGCCCTTACAACGCGGCTGTCTCAGTCACTGGCAGAATCCGTCAGTGGGCGTTTCCTGAATTTCTTCCAACATCAAAGTTCCTTGACTCCAAGTCTCCGCCTAGCTTCTCTGCGCGGAAGCTTTCTGCGCAGCGTAGGCGTGCCAAGCGGAGGTCCTGTGCTCTCCCCGCTGATCTCACTGGAAGAGTCTCGGAGCCTTCCCTCCGAAGTACTTTCAGCCTCCCCTTTCTTCCTGGTGTCACCTTGGTTTCCTTCCCCAGCGGAAGCTCTCCCTCTCTCCTTGCTAGTTCCCTCTCCGGCATCATTGGGGAGCCTTACCTCTCCTCTTGGCTCCGATGGCAGTTCCCTGACATCCACCTCCCCCCCAGGGCCCTCCTCTCCCCCCGTCCGTTCCTTGGACAGTGATGCGGGGAATCCCTGGAAGGAACTATCCCCTTCCTCAGATGATTCAAACACCGCTCTCCACCTGCTGCTGTCTCTTTCCGCTGCCCAATCTCCCCAGTCGGATTCCTCTCCCTCGGATACCCCCCCTTCCTCCTCTTCGGAGGCTGGAAATCCCATAAACTCTTCTTCATCATCCGTGGTGCCAAATTGCTCCTCCCAGAACCTCCCTAGTGGTTTTGGCTTCCTTGGGAACCTGCGATGAAACTCCTCCTGCAGATACTCATCCTTGATCTCTTCTGCAGGAACCCAAGTGTTTTCCGACTCGGGCTCCCCCTCCCAAGACACCAAATATTCCACCCGTCTCCCTCTCCACCTTGAATCGAGAATTTCCGCGGCTTGACCACTGAGTTCCCTTTCCTCCACCTGTGGGTGCATGGGGATTTCTCTTTCTTGCCCCAGAAATTCCCTCCCTTCCCGGTACGGTGAGAGTAATGACCTGTGGAACACCGGGTGCAGTTTCATGTTGGTGGGCAAGTTGAGTCTAAAGGCCACAGGATTCACCTGTTGTGTTACCTCGAAAGGTCCCAGTCGCCTTGGCCGTAATTTCTTACAAACCCCTTTGAACGGTAGCCCTTGGGTTGACAACCACACCCGGTCCCCAACCCTTATTGTCTCCCCTTCTCTGCAGTGCTTGTCTGCCTGCCTCTTGTACGCTTCCTTCGCCCTCTCCAGGTTAACCTTAAGTTGTTGGTGTAAAGCCTCCATTTCTTCCACAAACTGCTCGGCCGCCGGCACACTCCACCTCCCGTCCCCCTCCCCTGGGAAGGCCCTGGGGTGACACGCGTAATTGGCCATGAACGGACTCATCCCCGTGGACACATGTTCAGCGTTATTGTATGCAAATTCGGCCAGCGCTAGTTTTTCCACCCAATCGTTCTCCCTTTCGTTGACGTAGCAGCGTAGGTACTGTTGGAGTATGCTATTAGCTTTTTCTGCTTGTCCGTTGGTCTCCGGGTGTCTGGCCATCGAGAAGCTCACCTCGACGTCCAGCAGGCTCACGAGCTTCCTCCAGAATCTGGAAGTAAATTGCCTTCCTCTGTCGGACAAAACCCTCAAGGGGGCGCCATGCAACCTGAAGACGTGATCTACAAACAGCCTAGCTGTTTCCTCTGCCGTCACTGCATGCGAGCAAGCAATGAAATGGCACATTTTGGTCAACAAGTCAACTACCACCATGACTGCTGTTTTCCCCCTGGACTTGGGTAAATCGGTCATAAAATCTATGGATACCACCTCCCATGGTCTTTCCGGGGTGGGTAAGGGTTCCAGTAACCCCGCTGGTGCTGCCTTCTCCCCTTTAGCCCGCTGGCAGCGTTCGCACCCCCGTACGTATTTCCGCACATCTTCACTCACCCTTGGCCACCAGAACTGCTTGGTGACAAGCAACATGGTTTTGTGTTGACCAAAATGCCCCGCCGTGGGGTTGTCATGTAGTTGTTTGAGTACTCTTCTCCTCAAGTCCCCTTCTGGTATGTACAATGCTCCCCTATAGTACAGTGCCCCTTCCTTTTCCTCAAAACCCCCCTGATTTTCTTCTGCGTCTCTGATCTCCCTGATTTTTGTTTGGGCGTACTCGTCATTCCTCGTCAACCCGGCTAGTTCTCGTCTCTCTACCACTACTCCCCCACACACCCCTCGGTCCTCCGGTATCACATGTGGTAGTTCTGGCGCTCCCTCTCCTTCCAAGTACTCCGGTTTCCGGGAGAGGGCGTCTGCTCTGACGTTTTCTTTCCCCGGCACGTACCGAATTTCAAAAAAGAACTTGGAAAACTCCTGTGCCCATCGCACCTGTCTCTGGTTGAGGACTCGTGCAGTCCTCCAATATTCCAGGTTCTTATGGTCCGTGCACACCTGGATCTTGTGTTGCGCGCCTATTAGAAAATGTCTCCAGCGTCATAAAGCTTCATGAATTGTAAGCAGTTCTCTCCCATCAATGTTCGTTACTTGCAAGGGGTGTTCTAGAGGCACCACGTGGAGCTGGTGTTCTAGTGCAAAATCCCTGCTAAAGAAGTTGCAAGAGCTGCCTGAATCCAGCAATGCCTTCACCTTAATTGGGTGTCCGTTGGGGAGTTCTAGCACCACCTCTATGGCTATGGCTGCCCGGGGGGGGGGGGTCTGGCTTGGGCACTTTTACTGGTTGCTCGCCTGGCTGCTGTGCTCGCTCTTCTGCAGCCAAGCATTGGTGTTTCCCTGCTCCTTATTCCCCTCCTCCTCACCACCAGCTGCCCCCACCATTCCTTGCCACGCAAGCGCCATTTTAGTCAGCTGGTCCATCGATTGCGGGCGGGGCAAGCGGGAAAGTTCGTCTTTTACCCAAGGGGATAAGCCTTCCTCAAATAACATCTGCACTGGTTCTGAACCCAGTTCCCTACCGAGTTTGTGGATAAGCATCGCAAATCGCGACCAGTACTCTCTCACTGATTGGTTCCCTTGTTTGCACCCCATCAGTTCCTTGCGCGTCACGCTCTGCTCCACATCACTCGAAAACATATGGTCCATGGCGCTAAAATTTTTTCTCAAATCCTTTAAGGCAGCATTCTCCGATGCCATTAAGGGTCTGATCCATTCTCTGGCACCGCCTTCCAGATGCCCTATCACAAAAGCGACTCTCCCCCCATCGTCTACAAAGTCATCATACTGCAGGTCCAGCGCGTACTGCACCTCTGTCTTAAATGCATCATAATCTCTGGGATTGCCCCCAAACTTCTGCACTAGTCCCGGTACCTTCCTTGCGATGGGGGGTGGGCTTCCCCTGGGCATCCTGAGTCCGCCTTTCATCGAGCCGCGCCGCTAGTAGAGCCAGTTGCTGTTCCAAATCTCTTTTTCTCTCCTCCAGAGTTGGTCCTCCCCTGGCCCCCTCTCCGGCGCCTGCTCCTCCTGTTTGACTCATGATGCTGCCTCTTCTGCTCTGCGCACAAACAACTTAGAAGACTGACGGATTGCTGTAATGGGAATTGGGGTTGCTTGTGCGTAAGCCACAAACTGCTCCAAGCTGGTTGTATAGCTAAACCTTTCCCTGGTTTGACAGCCCTTACAACGCGGCTGTCTCAGTCACTGGCAGAATCCGTCAGTGGGCGTTTCCTGATTTTCTTCCAACATCAAAATTCCTTGACCTCAAGTCTCTGCCTAGCTTCTCTGCGCGGAAGCTTTCTGCGCAGCGTAGGCGTGCCAAGCGGAGGTCCTGTGCTCTCCCCGCTGATCTCACTGGAAGAGTCTCGGAGCCTTCCCTCCGAAGTACTCTCAGCCTCCCTTTTCTTCCTGGTGTCACCTTGATTTCCTTCCCCAGCGGAAGCTCTCCCTCTCTCCTTGCTAGTTCCCTCTGCGGCATCATTGGGGAGCCTTACCTCTCCTCTTGGCTCCGATGGCAGTTCCCTGACACTTATATATAGCATTTCTTATTATATGATTTGAAAAACTCCTATGCGTCTTTATTTTCCCATAATTAAGATAGCCATGCCACCCAAAACGGGTGTCATGACCTTCTAGATCTAAAATATCCCAATTTTTTAATAAATACCAATCTTTCAACCAGAGAAGACATGAGGCTTCGTAATATAGCTTCAAATCCGGTAACCCGTAGCCACCTCTTTCTACAGTATCTATTAATATCTTATGCTTTACTCTTGGTCTTTTACCCTTCCACAAAAATTTAGAAATTTCTTTTTGCCACTTGTTGATACTGCTGGTCTTTCCTGTAATTGGAATCGTTTGGAATAGAAAGAGTAGCTTCGGTAAAACTATCATTTTAATTACCGAAATACGGCCCAGGAATGATAAATTTAACCTTGTCCATGTCTCCAACTGTCTTTTGATATCTTTCCAACAATTGGTATAATTATCTTCATATAAGTTAATATTCTTTGGTCTTATCCATAATCCTAAATACTTGATTTGGGGGTAGATTTTAATGCGTATTATTTGTTCTAATTCTGCTTTTTCATCTGGCAACATATTTTTAACTAATAGTTTTGTCTTGTTTAAATTCATTTTGAACCCCGCAACTTTACCGTAGCCATATATTATTTCCAACGCCTTTCTTAAACTCTGTTTTGGTTGCTCCGTAGTTATAATTAAATCGTCAGCAAATGCCCTCATTTTGTAACTTCTATTTCCTAGCATAATCCCTTTTATTTCTTTTTCTTCCCTAATTTGTTTACATAAAACTTCCAATGTTAATATGAAAATTAAGGGGGATAGTGGTCAAACGGAGACGGAATGCCACAGGCGAGACCTGGTCCACGATAGGAAACGGGCCGGTGAAACGGGCGTCCAGCTTCCGCGAAGGTCGAGAGGGGTGGAGGTGGCGAGTGGAGAGCCATACCAGGACACTGACGTGGAGTTCCGGCCCCACCTGGCGGTGGCGGTCAGCCTGGGCCTTGTACGCCTCCTTGGCCTGGCGCAGTTGCTCCATCAATAGCTGTTGCTGGGACTGGAGCTCCTGAAGGCACTCCGTCACAGCAGGGACCGCGGATGCCGGCAGCACATCCGGAAACAGCTGTGGATGATAACCGTAACTGGCCTGGAATGGGGTCTGCTGGGTGGACGCATTCACCGCGTTGTTGTAGGCGAACTCCGCCAATGCTAGGTGGTCGACCCAGTCATCCTGCTGGTAGCTGCAGTAACACTGGAGGTACTGCTCCAGCACCGCGTTCGCCCGTTCCGTCTGGCCATCGGTCTGTGGGTGGTAGGCTGATGAGAGACAGACCTCTGTCCCGAGGGTCTGGTGCAAAGCTCGCCAGAACCGGGATGTGAACTAAACGCCCCGGTCGGACACCACACGCACAGGTAGGCCATGCAGGCGGAAGACATGCTGAAGGTACAGCTGAGCGGTTTCCTGAGCTGAGGGTACGGATGGGCAGGGGGCACAGTGCACCATCTTAGTGAAATAGTTGGAAAAAACTAGAAGGCAGGTACAGCCACGAGACGGGGGTAAGTCCACTACAAAGTCCAGAGAAACCGTGTGCCAAGGACGTGGTGGAACTGGCAACGGCTGAAGAAGGCCGGGGGGTCGCCCGGTAGGGCCCTTGGCCCGCCGGCAGACATCACAACCAGCGATGTAGCGAGCCACGTCAGCCTTCAGGCGGGGCCACCAAAACTCACGGCTTACCAGATGGGTGGTCTGATACCGCCCAAAGTGTCCTGTTGCTGGGGCATCATGGGTCATCCGGAGAACCTCAGCCCGCAGTGGCCCTGGCGGGATGTACAGGCGACCGTGGTGCAGCAGAAGGCCCTGATGCAAGACCAGCCCTGGATACTGAGGGCATGACCCTTTGGACAGTTCCCGGAGTCGTTCCTGGGCCCAAGCGTCGACCCGCTGCTGTTCCAGCAGCCGAGCCTGCAGTGGCTCAGCCTCCTGGGTGGCCAGGAATGCAGCCGGTGGTAGGATTGTGGTGGGTACTGCTTGCTGTACCGTGTCTGCGTTGTCTTCAGGTTTCCGGGACAGGGCATCCGCCTTCTGGTTTTGGGAGCTAGGGATGTAGCGGATCCGGAACTGGCAACGGGAAAAGAACGCCCACCAGATCTGCCTTTGGTTCAGCTTGCGGGTGGTCTGGAGGTACTCCAGGTTCCGGTGGTCGGTTCTCACCTCCACCGGGTGTCGTGCCCCCTCAAGATGGTGGCACCAGACCTCAAAGGCCACCTTGATGGCCAGTAGTTCCCGCTCCCACACGGTATAGTTACGCTCCGCTGGAAGGAGCTGGCGGGAATAGAAGGCGCAGGGTAAGAGTGGCGCATCAGGTCCGTACTGCTGAGACAAGACGGCACCGAGAGCTGTACTGGAGGCGTCGGTCTCTACCACAAAGGGTTGAGAGGGATCAGGATGTTGCAAGATCGGCGCTCTCTGGAAACAGGCCTTCAACCCCTGAAACGCCTCCTCTGCCTCCTTGTCCCAGGAAAACGGCATCTTGGGGCGCAGTAGCCAGGTCAACGGGGTGGTGCGATGAGCATAATCTGCAATGAAGGTCCGGTAATAGTTGGCGAACCCCAGGAATCGCTGTAGGTCCTTGCGGTTCCGAGGTGCTGCCCAATCCTGAACCGCTGCCACCTTCCCAGGATCCATCTGCACCCCATCTGGAGAGAGTCGGTGACCAAGGAAGTCCACTGACCGCTGATGGAACTCGCACTTGCTGAGCTTCGCATACAGGCGGTGCTCCCGCAAGCGCTGCAGCACGGTCCGGACTTGACCCTCATGGCGAGCCGGGTCACGGGAGAAAACCAGAATGTCATCCAAGGACACCACCACGTACTTGTCTAGCAAGTCCTGGAACATGTGGTTGTGTACCGTTGGAACACAGTGGGCGCGTTGCACAATCCAAAGGGCATGACCAGGTATTCGAACTGCCTGTACCGGGTCCCGAATGCTGTCTTCCACTCATCCCCGGCTCGGATCCGAATTAAATTGTAGGCCCCCCGGAGATCTAGCTTGGTGAACACCTGCGCCCCTTGCACCCGCTCCAGCAACTCCGAAATAAGGGGCAAGGGGTACCGGTCTGGGATGGTAATTTTGTTCAGGGCCCGGTAATCATGGCAAAGGCGAAGCTCCCCACATTTCTTCTTAACGAAGAGCACTGGTGCAGCGGTGGGCGAGGTAGAAGGCCTAATGAAACCACGCTCCAGGTTCTTGCGCAGGAAGTCCTGCAAAGCTTCGCGCTCTGGCTCTGTTAGAGAGTATAAGCGACTCACCGGCAGGGGCGCTCCGGGCTGGAGGTCTATGCCGCAGTCAAAAGACCGATGCGGCGGCAGCTGGTCTGCCCCCCGTTCCTCGAACACGTTGTGATAGTCCCGGTACTCGGCGGGGAGCGTTGATGCAGCCTCCTCAGTGGGCGCAGCTGCTAGCATCTCGGACTGAGCATGGGAACATGGGTCTGGGAAGTGCACAGTCCGTTTGACCCAGTCAATCTGAACATTGTGAGCCTCCAGCCAGTCCATCCCGAGCACCAGGGGGAACCGGGGCATGGAGGCAATGTCCAAAGTTCGCATCTCCCGGTGCTGCTGGAGACACAGGACCAAGGGCTGGGTCTCCTGAGTAATGGCACCTGAACGCAGGAGCCGTCCATCAATTGCCTCCACCTGTACCGGTTCTGGCTTGTTCTGAAGTGGCACCTGATGTTACGATAATGAAGCAATGCTGCTGCAAAGTCCTAGCTTGAAGAGTAAACGTGATGGGACTGTCTGTGGGAAGCACCGGAATTACCTCAGAGTGTAATATGAGCTGTACAGGAAGTACAGGAAGTGTTTTGTCTCAACACTGCTGGAGTATGGAGAGAGCAGTCATGTTTTTTGTAACACTGCAAAGACAGAAATAAAAGCATGTAAATACGTTTCTGTCTATCTCTTTCCCCTGCCAGGGGAAGAGGGGGTGTGTTCTTCTCACATTTGAGAAGAATCGCCGATCAAGACCTTGGCTGCGCTTGCTGGGGAATGCAGCCAGGGAGGTCAACAGGGAATCAAGCCGGGTGCCTGGGACTGCTGCCAGCTTCTCCTGAGAAGGGCTTGAATTTCCCGACAGCTGGTGATGGGCAGCAAAAGCAGCGTCCATATAGGAGCGGGTTGCCCTCGAATCCAACAGAGCATGGGTAAGAATCCAGGGCCCACCTGGAGGGTATGACATACCGGGACCATAATGTTGGGATACTGCCAGGGAGATAAAGTCCATCTGAGCCCCCAAGCCGGCTGCCGGACGATCCATCGACCTCCCGTAGGTATCGGCAATTAGCGACACGAAGCCTAAGAAATAGCTTGCCACATTCTTGGGCTGGTGCACACTCTGTCAGCAGAATTCACACAGCAAAAGTTGCACTCAGGAGGGTATCATTTAGAATGTTTATTCAGCGTTGGTCAGAACAAAGAAAAGCATGACCGCCTGCTAGCGTGTTCTGGCGCAGAGAGAGAAAAAACGAAAGCAATAGCAAACATAAACATCCTGTAAAAGGAAATGCGCAGACTCTGTGACTCACAAGCCTGCTCTCTCTTAAGGTGGAACGGAAATATCCTAACACATAAGGTGTTGCAATTTCATTGGTGCGGGCCCATTCTGCGCTGTTTGGGACCCCAGGTAGCCAGGGCCATCAGCTACTGGGGTTGGCGGTTTCCCTGTGGCTGGCGTTTCTCAGGACAGGACCGGGCGTAGTGTCCGCTTCCGCCACAGTAGACACATAGATTCCCCTCCCGACGCCGCGTCTTCTCCGCGGGGGAGAGGCGTGGCCGCACTGCCCCAAGCTGCATAGGCTCCTCCGATGACTTGGCTGTGGCCGTGGAGCTGCTGGTAGAAACTGGCGCCGAGAACTGGAAGTGCCGGTGGCCCCGGGCCTGACGACGGTCCTCCAGCCGATCTTCTATCTGTAGACTCCGTTGAATGAGGGTGTCTAGCGTGGTGGGGCGTTCCATTGTGGCCAGCTGGTCCAGTATCTCGTCTGAAAGCCCCTCGAGATACTGGTCCCGAAGAGCAGAGTCATTCCAGGTCAAGTCCTGTGCCAGCAGCCGGAATTCCGTGGTGTATGCAGCCACAGTGGACTTGCCCTGTTTCAACCGCCTGATTGCCCGGTTGGCTTGACTCCCCTTCTGGGGGTTGCCGAATGCGGCCTCCAAATGATTGCAAAACCCCATATAGTCTGTCAGCAAGGGGGAGTCTTGTCTGAGCAGTGGCAACGCCCACTTGGCCGCCTGGTCCTTTAACAAACTAATCAAAAAGTGCACCTTGGTGCGGTCGTCAGGGAAGTTCCGGGCTCGCCCCTGAATATACAACTTGGCCTGGGCAAGGAACATGGGAAAGCTGGCCGGGGCCCCATCAAATTTCTCTGGCAAAGCCACTGGGTACTTGCCAGGAGCCGGGGCGTCGGCCCCAGGAGCCGGTAGGGCGTCCAACCGCTGCTGAAGTGCCGTAACCGCATTGCTGAGCTGCTGCACGGTGTGAGTCAAGGCCTGGTTCTTCTGGGCCAATGCCACCAGCGCAGCTGCCTGGTCGGCCATGGCTTCTGGCTCGTCCCGAACACACCCCAACGAAGGGGGAGTGCGGGTGTGGTGGGAGCAAACTGCTGGTCCCGGGGGGAAGGTTACCGTTGGCGTAGTCAAAGTCCGGTCCTGGGTCACTAGCCTGGAAACAGTTCACAAGGAGCGGGGCGAGGTCTGAAGCAGGAAGCCGGGCGGGGACAGGAACACTGGAGGGTCAGGTCTGGGTCCGGGCAGGAGCAGGTACTCAACGACGTTGCTCCCACAACCTGGGACCGGGCTGACTGGCCTTTATCTTCTCTGAGGCCAGGGGCGGCCCCGGCCCCCAGGAGACCCGCCTCTCTTGGCCTTAAGGCGAGCACACCTCCTGGGAGAAACCAGTTCCCTCCGCCTCTCTGCCCTAAGCCTCTGCAGTTCAGGAGAGGCTGGGGAGTTACTGGACCCAGGGGGAGACTCTCCTTCCTCTGGCAGGGCCGGGAGAGGCGCACCTGTAGGCACTGTGTCCTTAATCACCTCTGGAGCTAGAGTGGAATCACCTGGTGCCTGCTCCTGAGGATCCGGCACAGGTGCAGGCTCTTCAGATCCAAGGCCCTGCCCCAGTTCAGCCGGCCCTGGAGGCGGGGACTCCTGTGCAGGCTGGGATTCCTCCGGTTGAGCCTCTAAATCGGATTCCCAGGCCATCACAGCTATAAATGTGCCTCCCAGGCAAAAAGCCAGCTTGGTCATTGTGTATCATCATCTGGAAGACTTTTTTTGATCTTTCGGCTAAAATATTTGCATATAATTTATAATCGTTATTTAGAAGTGCGATAGGCCTATTGTTGTTAATAAGTAGATTGTCCGTTCCCTGTTTTGGAATTAATGCAATAAGGCTGTCTTTCCAAGAATCCGGCATGGTTCCGTCTTCTAAGATACTTCTTAATGGGTCAGACAGTAAGTCCTCATTTTTTTATAATATATTGCCGGTAGGCCGTCTGGCCCTGGTGGCATTCCTATCTTTGCTTCCTTAATTGCTCTTTGAATTTCGTACGATGTGATAGGGTCATTCATCAGTTCTTTTTGTTCTTTAGTACGTTTCGGAAGACAGTTCTGTTCTAAATGTTCTTTAATTTCTTCTATTGTTTCATTTCCTTCCTTATAGATTTCTCTAAAGAATTCGAGAAATCATTTCTCTATTTCTCTAGGGTTGTTTATTATTTTGCCTTCGCACTTAACTCTATTTATAAGCCTTTCTGCCTCTCTCTTCTTTAATTGCCATGTTAATAACCAGGCTCAGGTTCTGTTTCAGGCTGTGTCTCTGTTTCAGGCTCCGGCGCTGTATCAACCACTGTTGCAGACTCGGTTAACCGAGATCAACCCAGGTTCGGTGCACCTTGGTTTGATGCCAAATGTAAGCAAGCTAGACTCTCTCTCTGTTGTATCTACAACAGATATAAATCTTCTGGAGCTGAAACTCTCCCCCCAGAGTACTTGCAGGCCAAAATTGCTTACAAACAGGCACAGAAGTCAGCCAAGCACGAGTGGCAGCTAAGACGTTGGCAAGCGCTGATTGCTGCCTCTAAGCCTCGCAGCTCTCGCGGTTTTTGGAATTTAATCAACAAAAGATCGAGGAAATACCCATTGACGGTTATCCCAGCCCCGACATGGGAACAATTTCTAAGAAAATATTTCTCCCAGACAGATATCTTTAACACTCAATCTGATACTCTTTCAAGTCACTTGCCCATATGGCCAGATACTGACCCGGAGGAAATAGTAGATTTAATTGCTAAACTGAAAACTGATAAAGCCCCAGGGCCCGATCTGATCCCGGCGGAAGCTATTAAACAACACCCAACATGGTGGGCTAAAATTCTTGCAAAAATCTTTGATGCAATCAATGCCACGGGCCAGATACCTAGATCGTGGAAGGAGTCCATCATAATTCCTATATATAAAAAAGGACCACCAGAGGACCCAGGAAACTATCGTAACATCAGTTTATTATCAATCATCGGGAAAATCTATACTCGCTTCCTGCTAACCAGACTAACCCAATGGGCCGAAGATTCCAATCTGATAGGTCATGAACAGGTCGGGTTTAGACCAAATCGCGCTTCTATTGACCCTGCTATAATTCTATATCATTTGGCGCGGAAGTATTCTTCCCCTACTCATGGTCTTCTATGTGCCGCTTTTATAGACCTGAAGGGTCTATAAAAGGTGAGGAGCAGGCACCCGCTAGGGTGAGGTTAACACCTGAGGGCGATCTCACAAACCCTGTACCAATAAATAAGGGGGTACGACAAGGGTGCATCCTTGCCCCCTATCTTTTTAACCTCTATATTAGTGACATGAGAACGCCCCTAGCTGAGGCCCAAACCTCCATTCATGCACCCAGGCTTGCAGACTATCGCTGCCCCTTATTATTGTACGCTGACGATGCGGTGATCCTCTCTTATTCTCGAATCGGTTTGAGGAGGGCCCTTAAGATTTTTGCGTTATACTGCCAAACAAATTTACTTACTATTAACCATTCCAAATCTAAAGTCCTAATTTTTTCCAGGAGTCGTAAACTGTATAGATGGGAACTCGAGGGGAAGCCAATTGAACAAGTTTACAAATTTCAATATCTAGGAATTTACTTCCAGTATAATATGGGATGGAAAGCGCATATCACATATTTACAAAATAAGGTTAAAGCCCTTATCTATGCTCTATTACGCTTCTTCTTTACGGAGGGGGCTATGCATGTTCCATCTGCCTTAAAAGTTTATAGTGCGAAAGTGGTTGCAACTATGGCCTATGCGGTCCCTTTATAAACCCTTTGTAAACCTCTTGCCTCTGGTGACATTGCAAAATCTTTTTCTAAGACGTCTTTTGAAACTACCCTCCTGTGTAAGCAACTCTGCCATTCGCCTAGAACTTAAGATCCCCTCCCTAGAGATTCTGATGTGGAGACATGACTTTAATTATTGGCTGTCCCTTTGGCATAAATTGCCAAACTACCATCTTATTCAGTGCCTTTGGAGAGATGAATTCACCAGCCCATGGGCAACAAAAATCCATTCCAAACTGTTGTCTTATGGAATCTCTCCTTCCGATATACTTAATTTAGATCTAATTACTGCTAAAAAGGTCATCAAACAAAGATTGGAGGAGGTAGATTTGCAACAAAATCTTACTACAGGTGGAGGTACATGTTCCCCGATAAATCAGGGCATTACATCTATGTCCCAGATACCTCGATATCTGTGTACTTTATCGGCTGCGTCGCATAGACTCGCATTTGTTAGAGCCAGATTTAATGTGTTCCCCTCAAATGTGCTGAGCAATAGATTTTCTAACGGTAAAACCTCTGTTTTATGCGCATGTGACAACAAATCAATAGAATCCCTCTATCACATCTTGTTTAATTGCCCCTTATACATTGTTCCCCGATCAAGGATCCTGAGTTCAATCATTCTGGAAATTGCTGCTAAACCACCTGAATTACATCTAGCCTATCTACTCCAGGACATTGACTCTTATAGAACATTACAGGTTGCTAGATTCCTGATTTCAGTTCTTTCATATAAAAGACTTCATGGAATGCTGCATGACTATTAAAAATCCAGTAAACTCTATGCACCATCTTTATCTTCAAGGCCATAACACGGTACATCTAGAGATTGTAAGTAATGTGCGTTGAAATATTTTAGTTGATATTTTAGATTGTAAAATGCTATTTTATCTATTGATTTGTTTTACCTTGTGGGCTTATAGCCGAATAAAGTATTATCTATCTGAACATATCTTGTATAACCATCCCATTTTCCTGCAAATTTTTGCTTTGAGATTCCTCTGAGTTTGCTAGTCAATTGAGCCGTCTCCACCAATTCCTGTACGGTAATCTTTTCTTGATCATCTGGAAGGAGTGAGGTACCACCTATGAGCCACTTTCATCATGTTCTCTCTTATATTATAGCTGGCTGTAAATTTCAAATGTACATTCCATCAGTTTTCCCCATCTTTTAGCATAATTGGACGGCCCACATCTTGGGCCCACTTTATCATTGAAGCCTTAACCTCCTCATCCATTACTTCGTAGTCTAAAAGAAGTCTATAGAT
Organism: Podarcis melisellensis; assembly: GCF_964234715.1. Lineage (NCBI taxonomy): Eukaryota > Metazoa > Chordata > Lepidosauria > Squamata > Lacertidae > Podarcis > Podarcis melisellensis. The sequence goes on from NC_138535.1 coordinate 27,052,328, forward strand.
TTTTGCGGTTATTTTATATATTATATATGTTATATTATATAAATTATATATTATTATATAGATTATATAGATTATATATCTGGAAGACTTTTTTTATCTTTCGGCTAAAATATTTGCATATAATTTATAATCGTTATTTAGAAGTGCGATAGGCCTATAGTTGTTAATAAGTAGATTGTCCGTTCCCTGTTTTGGAATTAATGCAATAAGGCTGTCTTTCCAAGAATCCGGCATGGTTCCATCTTTTAAGATACTTCTTAATGGGTTAGACAGTAAGTCCTCAATTTTTTAATAATATATTACCGGTAGGCCGTCTGGCCCTGGTGGCTTTCCTATCTTTCCTATCTTTCCTATCTTTGCTTCCTTAATTGCTCTTTGAATTTCGTACGATGTAATAGGGGCAGTGGCGTAGCGTGGGTTGTCAGCACCCGGGGCAAGGCAAGTAATTTGCGCCCCCTAACCCGTGGATTTGCGCCCCCTAACCCTAACCCCCAGATGTTGTGCCCGGTGCGGCCGGCCCCCCCTGCACCCCCACGCTACGCCACTGAATAGGGGCATTCAACAGTTATTTTTGTTCTTTAGTAAGTTTCGGAAGACAGTTCTGTTCTAAATGTTCTTTAACTTCTTCTGTTGTTTCATTTCTTTTTTTATATATAAATTTTTTTATTGGTTTTTCATTTTAAAACAAGCAAGACAAACAAACACATACAAACATGTATATTTTCATATCCTCCTTTTCATAAGCCTTCTTTCATGAACTTCCCCATACCTCCCCCTCTCTGCATCCTTATTTTACAATTTTTCAGCAACCCCTTGGTCCCATTATATTAATAACTTATTTTTTGAGTTTCATCATAATTTATCAGACAGTTTCAGCTGCAATTCTGCATCTTCCTTCCCCTTGACATTTTAGCACTCAACAATTTTACAACTGTTCTTAAGATAAACTTTAAATTTCTTCCAATCTTCCTCCACCGTCTCTTTCTCTTGGTCCCGGATTCTGCCGGTCATTTCTGCCAATCCCATAAAGTCGATCACTTTCATCTGCCATTCTTCCAGTGTGGGTAATTCTTGCGTCTTCCAATACTTTGCTAGAAGTATCCTTGCTGCTGTGGTAGCGTACATAAAAAAAATCCTATCCTTTCTTGACACCAATTGGTCAACCATGCCCAAGAGAAATGCCTCTGGTTTCTTATGAAAAGTACATTTAAGTATCTTCTTGATTTCATTATAGATCATTTCCCAGAAGGCTTTAATCTTTGGGCAGGTCCACCAAAGGTGGAAGAAAGTACCTTCAATTTCATTACATTTCCAGCATTTATTATTGGGCAAATGATAGATCTTTGCAAGCTTGACTGGAGTCATGTACCACCTATAAATCATTTTCATAATATTTTCTCTTAAGGCATTACATGCCGTAAATTTAATACCGGTGGTCCATAACCGTTCCCAGTCCGCAAACATAATGTCATGACCGATGTCCTGTGCCCATTTAATCATAGCTGATTTGACTGTTTCATCTATTGTATTCCACTTCAGCAACAGATTATACATTCTTGATAAATTCTTAGTATTGGGTTCTAACAGTTCTGTTTCTAATTTAGATTTCTCCACCTGGAAGCCAATTTTCCTGTCTTGTTTAAAGGTCTCCATTATTTGATAATAATGGAGCCAATCTCTTACCTTAGACTTTATTTCTTCAAATCTCTTTAGTTTGAATTTACCACTTTCTTGTTCTAAAATTTCAAAATATTTTGGCCAATTAGATTCCATATTAAGTTTCTTCACTTCTTTAGCCTCCATTGGTGATAACCACCTAGGAGTTTTATTTTCCAACAAATCCTTATATCGAATCCAGACATTATATAATGCTTTCCTAACCACATGATTTTTAAAACCTTTATGAGCTTTAACCTTGTCATACCATATGTAAGCATGCCAACCAAACCTATTGTCAAACCCTTCCAGATCCAAAATATCAGTATTCTCAAGAAGTAGCCAATCCTTCAACCAGCAGAAAGCTGCTGCTTCATAATAAAGTCTTAAGTCCGGCAGGGCAAACCCCCCTCTATCTTTTGCATCAGTTAATATCTTAAATTTTATTCTGGGCTTTTTGCCCTGCCAGACAAATCTAGATATATCTTTCTGCCACTTCTTGAAACAATCTAGTTTATCCACAATCTGTAATGTCTGAAACAAAAATAGCATTCTTGGCAAAACATTCATTTTGATCACCGCAATTCGGCCTAACAAGGAAAGCTTCAATTTCGACCATATTTCTAGATCTTTCTTTACCTCCGTCCAACATTTGTCATAATTGTCCTTAAATAAATTCACATTTTTAGATGTCATGTCAATCCCCAAATATTTCACTTTCTTGGCCACCATCAGCCCAGTTTCACTTTGAAACTTCTCCCTTTCGCCATTTGTTAAATTTTTTCCCAAGACCTTAGTTTTTTGTTTATTCAGTTTAAATCCTGCAACCTGGCCAAAGAATTGAATTAGTTCCAAAACTCTTTTAGTGCTAGTGTCTGGCTCTTGTAAAGTCAATACCAGGTCATCTGCAAATGCCTTTAATTTGTACTGTCTGGCTCCGACCCGAATTCCTTTTACCAACTGGTCCCCCCTGATCATATTTAATAAAACCTCCAGGACTGATATAAAGAGTAATGGGGATATTGGGCACCCCTGCCGTGTCCCTTTTTCTATCGGAAGTTCATCAGTCACCACATTATTTACAATTAACTTTGCCTTTTGCTCCAAATATATTGCACCTATACCATTTTCAAACCTTTGGCCTACCCCCCATCCCATGGAGATTCTTCTTCATAAAGTTCCAAGAAATATTATCAAAGGCTTTCTCCGCGTCCACAAATATTAAAACTGCCTTCGTATTGATATTTACTGTCAACATTTCCATAATATCAATTATATTCCTTACATTGTTCGACAAGTATCTTCCCGGGAGAAAGCCTGCCTGGTCTTTATGAATCTCCTCCACCAGCACCTTCTTAAGTCTTTTTGCTAAAATGTCAGCAAATATTTTGTAATCCACATTAAGTAATGATATAGGGCGGTAGTTCTTAATCTGATTTTTTTCAGTTTCAGACTTTGGTATAAGTGTAATAAAAGCTTCTTTCCACGATTC
>NC_138535.1:27655675-27897686 GCF_964234715.1 Podarcis melisellensis
ACTTAGTGCCAGCACCATCCGTTAAGAGTTTGGGTGTAATCTTCGACACCTCCCTTTCCGTGGAGGTGCAGACTGCAGCTATAACAAAGGCAGCATTTTTTCATCTCCGCCAAGCTAAGCAGTTGGCTCCTTACCTCTCTCGCCCTGACCTAGCCACTGTGATCCATGCGACGGTCACCTCCAGACTGGATTATTGTAACTCGCTCTACGTGGGGCTGCCCTTGAGACTGACCCAGAAACTCCAGCAGGTGCAGAATGATGCAGCGAGACTCCTTACGGGGTCTTCGCTGCGAGACCACATTCACCCGGTGCTATACCAGCTGCACTGGCTCCCGGTGACGTACAGGATCAGGTTTAAGGTGCTGGTTTTAACCTTTAAAGCCCTATACGGCCTAGGACCCTCGTACCTACGGGACCGCCTCTCCTGGTATGCCCCACAGAGAAACTTACGGTCTTCAAATAAAAACATCTTGAAGGTCCCAGGCCACAGAGAAGTTAGGCTGGCCTCAACTAGAGCCAGGGCTTTTTCGGCTGTGGCTCCGATCTTGTGGAACGCTCTGTCACTAGAGACTAGGGCCCTGCGGGACTTGTCATCTTTCCGCAGGGCCTGCAAGACAGAGCTGTTCCACCAGGCCTTTGGCCAGGGCACAGCCTGACTCCCTCCCTCGGCAATCTTCATGGAGCTCTGGCACAATGGTTGCCAGTGGCTTGATTTGAACCAATTTTATAATGAATGATTTTAGAGTGTTGTTTGTGCTGTACTTTTGTACTGTTTTATTGTTGTTAGCCGCCCTGAGCCCGGCTTTGGCTGGGGAGGGCAGGATATAAATAAAATTTATTATTATTATTATTATTATTATTATTATTATTATTATTATTATTATTCATCTGTGGTTCCAAATTGCTCCTCCCAGAATCTCGCTAGTGGTTTAGGTTTATCTGGGAACAGGCTGTGGAACTCCTCCGCAAGATACCCATCATTGATAGCCTCCGCTGGAACCCATGTGTTTTCTGACTCGGGTTCTCCCTCCCAAGCTACCAAGTACTCCACCTGGCGCCCTCACCATCTTGAATCGAGTATTTCTGTGGCTTGGTTGTGGTGTTCCCAAGTTCATCTTAAGTTCCTGGTGCAAGGCCTCCATTTATTCCACAAACTGCTCTGCCGCAGGTACGCTCCCACCTTCCTCCCCCCTCCTCGGGAAGGCCCTGGGGTAACACCCATAATTGGCCATGAACGGGCTCATTCCCGTGGAAGCCCGCCTCGACCTGTAGCAAGCCCATGAGCTTCCTCCAGAACCGGGAAGTAAATTGTTTCTCGCGATCCGAGATGACCCTCAAGGGAGCCCCATGCAGCCTGAAGATGTGATCTACAAACAACCTGGCTGTTTCCTCTGCCGTTACCACATGCGAGCAAGCTATGAAATGGCACATTTTTGTTAGCAGATCGACTACTACCATGACTGCTGTCTTTCCCCTTGATTTGGGCAAATCTGTCATAAAATCTATGGATACCACCTCCCAGGGTCTTCCCGGCGTGGGTAAGGGTTCCAGTAACCCTGCGGGTGCAGCCCTCTCCCCCTTTGCCCTCTGGCAGCGGTCGCACCCCCGTACATATTCCCGTACATCTTCCCTTACCCTTGGCCACCAGAACTGCCTGGTGACAAGCAACATGGTTTTGTGTTGACCAAAATGTCCCGCTGTTGGATTGTCGTGGAGTTGTTTGAGTACCCTTCCCCTCAAGGTCTCCCCTGGTACGTACAGCGCTCCCTTGTAGTACAGTACCCCTTCCTTTTCCTCAAACCCTCCCTGGTTTTCCCTTATGTTCCGGAGTTCCCTGATTTTTGTTTGAGCGAATTCGTCGTTTCTAGTAAGCCCGGCTAGTTCTCGTTTCCCAACCAACACTCCCCCCCACACACCCATCGGTTCTCGGGGAACACGTGTCTGACTTGCGGCGGTCCCTCTCCTTCCATGTACTCCGGCTTCTGGGAGAGAGCACCTGCTCTTACGTTCTCCTCCCCCGGCACGTACCGGATCTCGAAGAAAAACATGGAGAACTCCTGTGCCCATCGAATCTGTCTCTGGTTGAGTACTCGCGCAGTCCTCCAGTATTCCAAGTTCTTGTGATCCGTACACACCTGGATCTCGTGCTGCGCCCCTATTAGCAGATGTCTCCATCGTCAAAATGCTGCATAAATTGCAAGCAGTTTGCGGTCATACACCGTGTAGTTTTGCTCCGACTTGCTCAGCTTCCTCGAGAAAAAGGCGCACGGCCTCCAGCTCTGCTGGGGCCCCGGCTGCAACAGTACCGCTCCGATGGCCCGGTCTGACGCGTCGGTCTCCAGCCTCATTGGCTTCTGCAGATCCACGTGCAGGAGCTGCTCTTCCGAAGCGAACGCCTTCTTCAGCCTTTCGAAGGATTGCTGGGCACTTTCTGTCCAGACGAACTTCTTTTTGCTACTGAGACAATCTGTGATAGGCGCTGTCAAGTGGGCGAAGTTCCTGATGAACTTCCGGTAGAAGTTGCTGAACCTCTGCCCCTGGCTACGTTTAAGCGTCAGGCTCAGTTTCAGACAGTGTCTCTGTTTCAGGATCCAGCACTCTATCAAGCACTATTTCAGACTCAGGCTGTGGATCTCGGCTGTGGCTCTAGGCTCCGTCTGTGGCTCTGGCTGTGGCTCTGGCTCTGGCTCTCTTTCAGGGTCTGGTTCTGAATGAAGATCTGGTTCTGACTCTGATTCAGGGTCTCATGATGGCTCTTCCTCTGCCTCTGACCCAGCTATATTTCAGGGTCTGGCTCTTTTTCAGGCTCTGGTTCTGAATTAGGGTTTTGCTCTGGCTCTGGCTGTGTCTCTGGCTCTGGCTCCAGCTCCGGCACTGTATCAAGTACTGTTGTAGACTCAGGCTGTGGCTCTAGGCTGTGGCTGTGGCTGTTGCTCTGGTTCGGGCTGTGGCTCTTTTTCAGGCTCTGGTTCTGAATGAGGGCTTGGTTATGGCACTGATTCAGGGTCTCGCTCTGTCTCTGGCTGTGTCTCTGTTGCACCACAAACGGTGGTTTGTTGTTGTTGTTATTTTCTTTCTGGGGTGGGACAAATGTTTAGTTGGGGCGGGGATTATTTTAAGTTTAGCATAATTGTTTCTTGCTTTGTTTTTCTTTTACTATTTTTTTAGGTTATTGTATAATTTGTATTTTGCTTTTTAAGGGGAAAGGGTCAGGGCTGCCTGGGAGGGGGCCTCAGCCAACAGAATGGCTGGGGCAGGTTCCCTACGGGGGGATGTATTGGAACACCCAATCTCTGTTATTGCGGGTGGGAGGAGCAGTTGCGCTAAGACCAGACCATGTCTTTACCGAAGACCTGGTTCTGACTCTGATTCTGATTCTCTGATTCTGGCTCTCTATCAAGGGCTGTTTCAGACTCAGGCTGTGGCTATGGCTGTTGCTCTGGTTCTGAATCAGGGTCTCGCTCTGGCTCTGGCTCTGGCACTCTATCAAGGACTGTTTCAGACTTAGGCTGTGGCTGTGGCTCTGGCTCTGTTTCCATTCTTACAATGGAATGTACACAAAACAATAATCCTCTCTTAGATTTTTTGGGATCTCTTTATCTAAAATACTTTATAGAAATGCCTCCGTTTTTTTCATAAAAGTTATCCCCATCATCTTTTTTAATTCATCGTATATTCCCCCCCCCCAAATCTTAATCTTTTCACATGTCCACAACATGTGGCTCATGTCACCGTCATTTCCTCCACATCTCCAACAAGCATTCGCCAAATTTTTATACATTCTTGATCATCTGGAAGGAGTGAGGTACCACCTACGAGCCATTTTCATCATGTTCTCTCTTATATTATAACTGGCAGTAAATTTCAAATTTCCATTCCATCAGTTTTCCCCATCTTTTAGCATAATTGGACGGCCCACATCTTGGGCCCACTTTATCATTGAAGCCTTAACCTCCTCATCCATTACTTCGTAGTCTAAAAGAAGTCTATAGATTTTTGCGATTATTTTGGTTTTACTATTCAGTAGTTCTCTTTCAAATCTTGAAGGCTCCTTTTCAAAACCTATCTGCTTATCGTGTCTGAACACTTCATTCACCTGGAAGTAATCTAGCCAACTAGAAAAGTGATCTTTTATTTTCTCATAACTTATCAATATTAGTTGACCCTCCTCCTCCCCCCTTAATATTGTGTTATACGTTATCCAGTTCTCTTTGATGTTGTTCCTTTTTTTAACAGCGATTGCTTCTAGTGGAGAGTTCCATCTTGGGGTTTTCTGTTCCAAATATCTTTTGTATTTTCCCTATACCTTATATATAGCATTTCTTATTATATGATTTGAAAAACTCCTATGCGTCTTTATTTTCCCATAATTAAGATAGCCATGCCACCCAAAACGGGTGTCATGACCTTCTAGATCTAAAATATCCCAATTTTTTAATAAATACCAATCTTTCAACCAGAGAAGACATGAGGCTTCGTAATATAGCTTCAAATCCGGTAACCTGTGGCCACCTCTTTCTACAGTATCTATTAATATCTTATGCTTTACTCTTGGTCTTTTACCCTTCCACAAAAATTTAGAAATTTCTTTTTGCCACTTGTTGATACTGCTGGTCTTTCCTGTAATTGGAATCGTTTGGAATAGAAAGAGTAGCTTCGGTAAAACTATCATTTTAATTACCGAAATACGGCCCAGGAATGATAAATTTAACCTTGTCCATGTCTCCAACTGTCTTTTGATAATCTTTCCAACAATTGGTATAATTATCTTCATATAAGTTAATATTCTTTGGTGTTATCCATAATCCTAAATACTTGATTTGGGGGTAGATTTTAATACGTATTATTTGTTCTAATTCTGCTTTTTCATCTGGCAACATATTTTTAACTAATAGTTTTGTCTTGTTTAAATTCATTTTGAACCCCGCAACTTTACCGTAGCCATATATTATTTCCAACGTCTTTCTTAAACTCTGTTTTGGTTGCTCCGTAGTTATAATTAAATCGTCAGCAAATGCCCTCATTTTGTAACTTCTATTTGCCTGCATAATCCCTTTTATTTCTTTTTCTTCCCTAATTTGTTTACCTAAAACTTCCAATGTTAATATGAAAATTAAGGGGGATAGTGGGCAACCTTGTCTGACCCCTTTACTGATTTCACACTCCTGTGATAAATTTCCATTATGATTTTAGCTTTTTGTTTTGATTATATTGCTTCAGTCCCTTTTATATACTGTACACCAAAATCCATATGGTGTAATAGACCTTTCATAAATTTCCAGGATACCCTGTCGAAAGCTTTTTCTGCATCTATAGCCATTAAGACTGCCTTCTTTTCTATTCTTAAGTCTAAATACGCTAATAGGTTTATAATGTTTCTAGTGTTGCTATTGTGCTGGTCCCGGGGGGAAGGTTTTCTTATTCTTTAACCCTGTAAAGCATCATTCATTACATACCAATATACTAACTCCAGAACAATGTTTTTTCATATACTCTTTAGCACAACCCCATTCTTTTAATAATTTCTGGTCCAATTGTCCCCTTATGTAAGCTGTGAGTCTTGTCAGATTTATGTATTCACAAAATTTAATTTGCGGATCTTTCACTGATGGAATTTTTCTGCCTTTCCAGTTTTTAGCTATAAGCATCCTGGCAGCTGTTGTTGCATAAAGGAATACTTTCCTTTGATTTTCGGGGATATCATTTGTAATTAAACCTAAAAGGAATGCCTCCGGTTTTTTACTAAAAGATATTTTAAACATCTTTTTGAGTTCTTCATAGATTCCATTCCAGAATTGTTTAATAGGTCGGCATTCCCACCACATGTGAAACATTGTTCCTATTTCTTTTTTACATCTCCAACAGGTATTCGATTTTAATTTGTGAATTTTAGCCAATTTTACTGGAGTTAAGTACCATTGGTACACCATTTTCATAAAATTTTCTCTTATTGTATAACATGCCGTGAATTTAATGTCATATTTCCATAATTTCTCCCATTGGTCCAGCCGAATTACATATCCTATATCACATGCCCATTTGATCATAACTTCTTTTACTTCTTCATCCTTTAATTCCCATTCTAATAATAAATTATACATTTTGGATATATATTTTTTTGAGTTTTGTAATAATACTTTTTGTAATTTTGATTCTTCTTTTTCAAATCCTATTACTTTATCCTGGTTGAATATTTGTGCAATTTGGTGATATTGTAACCATGTGGTACAGTATTGGGTCACCTCATCGTATGGTCTCAGTTTTAATTGGCCCTGTTCTTCCTTTAGGAGCTGCTGGTAAGTTGCCATTCTTCCTATAGTATTTTTCTTTTTAACCGATATTACTTCTAGCGGTGAGACCCACCATGGGGTTTTTGGTTCTAACAACCTTCTATGTCTCACCCAGACCTTGTATAATGCATTTCTAATTACGTGGCTTAGAAATTCTTTATGGACTGCCACTTTGTTATAAATTAGATAGGCATGCCAACCATATCTGTTGTTCCTGTTACCAAAAAGGAGCAATGCAGCAGCGAGCAGCAGCTTCAGCAGCTGGCTGGAAAGCCAAACAGGATGTTGATGTTTGTGACTGTTACCATGGGAAGACAGGGGCAGTCCATTCACTGTACTGAGCACCGGATGTTAGCTCAGTGTGTCATCTGACCTGTACTGGAAGTACATGGGTGGAGTCTAATCTCTCTCTGCTGTTGATGTTAAGAGAGTGCAGACATGTTTCTCTGTACTGCTGCAAAAGACAGAAATAAAGGCATGTAAATACATTTCTGTCTGTCTCTTTCCCCTCCCTGGGGATAGCAGGGAGGAGAGTGAAGGAGTGGTGTGTTCTTCTCACGTTTGAGAAGGATCGCCGATTAGAGACCTCGCCTGTTTCCTGCCGGGAGTCGCAGACGGGGAGGTCAACAAGGAAATCAGCCGGGTGCCTGAAGAGTGGCACATTCCTCTGACAAGGCTTGATTCCAACAGTTCCATGTTTGATCCGTGGCTTTTTGCCTTGCCATATAAACTTTGTTAGGTCCATTTTCCATTTTTTAAAACAATCATCTTTACCTATTATGGGAATCATTTGAAAAAGGAACAGAAGTTTTGGTAAGATATTCATTTTAATAGCCGAAATTCTACCCCAGAGTGTTAATTTCAATATTGTCCAAGTTTCCATTTCTCTTTTTGTTACTTCCCAAATTTTTTTATAATTATCTTCAAACAAATTTATATTTTTCATTGTTATTTGTATACCTGAATATTTCACTTTTTTTACAATTTGTAATCCAAATTTTTCTACCAGTTCCTTTTTCTCTTGATCTCCCATGTTTTTTACCATTAGTTTCGTTTTTTCTTTATTCAAGGCAAAACCTGATACCCATCCAAAGTTTTCCATTTTTTCTAGAGCCTTTGCTATGCTTTCCTTTGGATTTTCCACCATTCAAACTAAATCATCTGCAAATGCCCTTATTTTGTATATTTTCTCTCCTAGGGATATTCCATTTATTTCTTGATCCAATCTGATTTCTTGATTTAATATTTCCAAAACCAAAATGAATAACAAAGGTGAAAGTGGGCACCCTTGCCTGGTGCCCTTCTGTATTTTAAAATAATCAGTCGTGTCATTATTTATTATTATATTTGCTTCTTGTTGTTCATAAATTGCTTTTAACCCTCTTGTGATTTGGTCTCCCATGTCCATCTGGTCTAATAATATTTTTAGAAATTTCCATGATACTTTGTCAAACGCCTTTTCCGCGTCCACAAAAACAAAGGCTACCTTCTTACTTGGTTTCATGTCTAAATACTTGATCATATCAATCACTGTTCTTATATTGTCACTCATTTTCCTGCCCGGCAAGAACCCTGCCTGCTCTTTATTTATACAATCCTGCAAAACTGTCTTTAATCTTGTTGCCAATATTTGTGCATAGATCTTGTAATCATTATTTAGTAATGATATTGGTCTATAATTGGTTATAAACTCTTTATTTCGTCCTTGTTTTGGGATTACTACTATGTGCGCCTGTTTCCAGGTGTTGGGAATCTTCCCGTCTTCTAATATTTTATTTAAGAGTGTCTTCATAGGTGATAATAATGGTTCCTCTAATTTTTTGTAATGTATTGCGGTAAGACTATCTGGGCCTGGGGATTTTCCCAGTTTCATCTTAATTATCGCTTGATGAAGCTCTGTCGTGGTTATTGGGGAGTTTAGCTCTTGAATCTTTTCTTTCTTAATTTTAGGTATATCCTTTCCACATAAATACTCTCTTATTTCAACCTCTGTCTCATTTCCTGCTTCATATAGCTTGTTATAATATTTTGTAAAACACTTTTTAATTTCCTCAGGGTTATCTAAAGTTCTCCCCTCTTCCACTATTTTATCAATCAGTTTTTCCTTTTGTCTCTTTTTCAGTTGCCAGGGTAGCCTCTTTCCGGGTTTATTTGCAAATTCGAACGACCTTTGTTTCATCCATTTAATATTGTCCTCAATTTCACTATTTAATATTGCTGAAGCCTGAGTTTGTAATATTTTTAGTTTTTGGTTTATTAATTCATTTTTTGGTTGTTTTGCTAATAATTTTTCATTTATTCCTATTTCCTTCCTTATTTGTTCCAGTTTTTGCTCTCTGTTTCTTTTCCTTATTGCACTTTGTTGTATGTAAAAGCCTCTTATGAAAGCTTTACTTGCATCCCATATTGTCCTGAAGTCTGTATCCTGTTCTTTATTTAATTCAAAAAATTCTTTCAATAGTTCTTGCGCTTTTTTCACAATCTTTTCGTCATTTAATAATCTTTCATCAAGTCTCCATCTTGTATTAGTTTTCTTGTGTTCCTTTAATTCTAATGTGACTGGGTTGTGATCTGTAATAATTTTGGTCTGTATTTCTGCTTTTTTAATTTTAGTTGTTAAGTTATTTGATACCCATATGCTGTCAATTCTGCCGGCTGATTTTTTAACTTCCGAGAAATGTGTATACTGTCTTTCTCCTGGGTTTTTATATCTCCATGTATCAATCAAATTTAAGTTTTCTACCATCTGAAAGAAGGTGTCTGGGAGTCTGCCTTTTTTGGATTTTCTTTCTCTCTCTGTCTATTGATGTGACAATTCTATTGATGTGACACCATTTAGGTCTCCCGTCAAAATCATTCCCTCTTCTATAAATTCCAGTAAATTAGCTTCTACTTTTCTGAAAAATTCTGTTTTGTTACCATTCGGTGCATAAACTCCTACTATAATTAAATGTTCTTTACCTTTTGTTATTTTTACCCCTAGTATTCTACCCTCATCATCCTTGAAGATTTTTTTTGCGTCTAGTTTAGGGTTCACATAGATCACAATTCCCCTTTTCGTTTTTACATCTGAGGATATAAATTCTTGACCCAATCTCTTATTTTCTAAAACCCTTCTATGGTTTCTAGTCACATGGGTCTCCTGCAAGCATATAATATCCCATTGTTCTTTCCTCAATACATGTTCTATTTTATTTCTCTTCCTCTTATCATTTAGACCGTTAACATTCCAAGATATAATTTTTAGATTCATTAATTTTTATTTATTATCTACAGTAGTTTCGTTGGGTAAGTAAAAAAAAGAAAAGAAAAAAAGAGAAAAAACTCAGAAATTTTAGGATTTTGATAATCTGCTTCTTCCACTCCCCCCCCCTTAATACGCGCTTGTCTCTCTATGCTTCTTGTGGTTGTCTGCGTTGTTTCCTCTCGCTCCAATGTTGGCTCTCCAGTTAATTCTTTTTTGTACTTCCTCCAGAATTTTCCCAGCTCATCTACTGATTTAAAAGTTTTTCTTCTGTCCTTATATGTGAAGGTGATACCCTCGGGAAATTCCCACCGGAATCTAATTGAATTCTTCTTGAGTGCTTCTGTTACTGTCTTATAATTCTGCCTTTTCTTCAGAATTCTTTTTGGAATTTCCTTAAATATTTTGATAGGCCTATCATCTATTACTAACTTCACTTGTCCTTTTTGATGTAATATTTTATCCTTTAAAAGTCTTGAGTAGAAAAAAATTAAGCAATCTCCTGGCCCTTTATAAGTGTCCGATCTTTCTGATTTGATCCTGAAAATTTTATCAATATCCAATAGCATCTCTTCTACCTTTACTCCCAACCAGTTTGCAATCTCCTGTGATAGTTTCTCTTGAATTTGTTCATCATGAGTTTGTGGGACGCCTCGGAAGCGAAGGACCATCTCCTTCTGACGCATCTCCATCAATGATATATCATCTAGCAGCTCTTCATGGGCTCTCTTTAGGTCGTTTATTTCTTCCTTCGTTGAGTCTTGTGATTTTTTAATGTCCTTATTTTCCATCTGAAATTTCTTCGTCATTTCCTCTTGTTTGGTAGATTTACTCTTAAGTTCTTGTACAGATTTATCCAGTTCTTTGTTTTTAAGTGAGAGGTCACTTATTTGTGTTGTTAGGTCTATTATTAGCTTTGAGTTTTGTTGGATGTTGCCAGTTAGTATGTCCAACTTATCATTTAGGCTCTTTTCCATCCCCATTATAGGGTCTTTTATGTCAGCATTGGGGTCTGTTTCAGCTGTTGATTGTCTTCTCACTTGTAGACCTGACCCAGATGTCAGTGTAGTTTGGTATTTTTTAGAACCCATATTTGTCATTCTTCCTTTTGGTTCTGATCTAGATGTCTTTATTTCAAACCAAGAATATATATATTCCTAAACTTTGAAAATGCTCTGTTTATAGTCTATAATTTGGTCCTTTTGCCTGATGGGATTGAAAGTCAGTTAAGATTCCGGTGGTTTTACCCTATGTTGTTATCAGTTCATCTCAAATATTTAATTTTAAAAAAAAAAAGTCCAAGTTTTTTTTAAAAAATAGTTAAGTCTTTTTAATTACTTTGGCAATTTTAAATTACTTTGGCAATGATCAGAGAAAAAATCCTTCGAAGTACTTAACATCCGTCTTAAGAACTTATTTTCCAGAAGCTGAACTTGGTATTTCAAATGTCCTTTCGTGTATAGCTAGTTTTCTTTATGGTTGTACTTCAAGCCTGTGTCTTAGCAGCGTTTTTTAAATTATGGGAGTAATTTTATTTTCCGCCACTAGGTGGCGCAATTTTCCAATTTACTTGTGAGGTGGTCCTTCTTGTTTTGTTTCTCTAGCCTCTCTTTGTTGCAGTGACGGTTTCCGCCACTATTCTTCTTCCGGCTTTTTCCCTTCTGAGGGCGATGACTCACTCTTCCCCTCCCAGCGCCATTTTCGCCAGCTGCTTTCTTCCCTATTCCAGTCTTTTCCTCCTTCTTTCTCTCCCTTTGTATATCTCTTCCTCTTCCTCTTCCCTTTCACTTCTTTATCTTAATCTTTATCTTCCCACCGCTGCCTGGTCTTCAAATCTTTTCTATTCCTTCTCTTTTTCCACTGTATCCTCCACGTTTCTCCCCCTCCTTTTTCTTTTCCACTCACCCCTTTGTTTTACGCTGATCTCCTTCTTAATGGCCGCTGCTTTGTTGTCACCGCTGCTGCTGCTGCTGCTTGCTATTTCAGCTCCTTGTCTCTCTCAACAGAGCGTCCCCCTGTAGAAGCAGGTACTCAGTATGTCTCAGTTTTTATTTTCTGCCTCTTTACAAGGCTTATTTTCCACAACTTGATAAGTCTCAGAACGCTGAAGCTCCTCTCTCCATTAGCTTTACTGTCCTTTATAATATTAAGTTAGTCCGTACTCCTTTTATTTTAATTTAAGCCAGCATTATTACCTTGTTCCTTCAGGAGTACTCTTGATTTTGCAGTTTTAGTTTGGAGCAGCCTGGTGCTTTCTCATTCGGGTCTCAGGGGCGTCTCACGGTCGGGTGTGCGATCTTTTCTGCGCTGAAGTTCTTCCACCTCCCTGCACTTTTTGTGCTGGGACGGCAGAAAACCCCTTTATGCGCTGCTTGGATCTGTTTTCTGTTATTCTAAAGCACCAATGCTGCAGCAAGCAAAGGCTATAGCAGCCAAGTCTGCTGCTTGTGGCTGGAAAGCCAAACAGGAAGTTTGTGACTGTTGCCATGGGAACAAAGGGGCAGTCCATTCTGTACTGAGCACCGGATGTTAGCTCAGTGGGTTTGTCATATGACCTGTACAGGATGTACATGGGTGGAGTTTTGAGGTTTGAGTTTCTCTCTGTTTGTTGAAGAGAGCAGACATCTTTACTGTATGACTGCTAAAAGACACAAATAAAGACATGTAGATACGTTTCTGTCTGTGTCTGATTCCCCTCCCTGGGGATATGCAGGGAGGAGGAGAAGGAGGAGAAGCAGTTGGTGTGTTTTCCTCACAGCCTGAGGAAAATCGCCGGAACGGACCTCGTATGTTTTATCCAGCCGGGAGTCGCCGGAGGGAGGTCTAAGGAATTCAGCCGGTGCCTGAACAGATAGGCACATACCTCTGACTGGGCTTGAATTCTAACAGTGGTAGCAGAGGATGGTTGCTGTTTTCATCGACCTCTGCAGAAGAAATGGCCTCCATGGAAGCCTGAGGTGAAAAGGCTGATTCTCTGCAGCCAGACGCTGACCAGAAGAATCTGAAAGCCAAGCAACGGAGCCCAGGTATGAGATTTTCGGGCTTAGAAGTGTGAATGCAGATTGATTCATTCTCTGCTTCGAGGGAGAAACGTTTGGGAAAAACAGCTCCGAGAGACAATAGCTCTGCATTCCAAACATTCCTGTGGTTTCCTGTTCAAGGAAAAGGAATGCTGTTGCTTAGCAACGAAGGCCAGTTTCACGAGAGGGCTGGACAAGTCAGGCTTTTGCCTCGGAGAGGCAAAAACAAGGTTTTGTTATGACTTAGGCCCAAAACGAACTGTTGGAAAGGGACTTTCCAAAGCAGCTAGCGTCCAGAGCTGCCAGGTGGCACAGAGTGTAAACAAGCCAGCTATTGGATTTTAGAGGCTTGTGTTTGAGAGTCAATGCAAGGACTCAAGATGGATGCAAAGAAGGGCAGTTTGCCTTCTCCGCCCCTTCTGACCAGTGACAATTATGCATCTTGGACTATTAAGATGAAGGCCCTGCTGCAGAATCAGAGACTGTTTGAAGTGATTGAGAACCCCATCCCAGCAGCACCAACGCGTGCTTGGGAGTCACAGGATGTGAAGGCCAGAACTGCTATAATTCTGTGCGTGTCAGATTCGCAGCTGATCCACATACAAGATTTAGACCACGCGAAAGATGTTTGGGACACGCTGAGAAGGACACATCAGAGAGATGCAGGTTCTTCAGCGTTGCTGTATTTTGAGAAGCTGACCAACCTGAGGCTTGCGCCTGATGGAGATGTTCAAGCGCACCTGACGGAAATGAAATTTCTGCGTCAACAGATGGTGGAACGCAATTTCCGTCTGCAGGAGGAAGTGTTTTGCTTCATGGTAATCAACAGCCTGAATCGGACTTACAAAACGGTTGCCAGTCAGCTGGGGTCTCTCCCAGCAGCGGATCTAACGTCGGACAGGGTCTTTGCCGTGGTTCTTTGTGAACATGACAGACTTGCCGCCCTGGAAGTCAAGGACAGGGGGAGCCAAGAACGGAGTTCTAACGCCCCTACTGCTGTTGCTACTGGAGAAAGCGCCGAAGCTTTGAACGTTGTCCGATGTTACAATTGTGACCAGACTGGGCATCTTCAGCGGTACTGCAAGAAGCCACGTCAGAACAGAGGAGCCAAGGCGAGCTCCGCAAAGTCTGAGGCGTCAGACAAAGGTCATACCATCCCAAAGGCAAAGACTGCAAAGGCTTTGATGTCGCTAAAAGCCACACCAGAAGCGGGGAATTTCTTTGTCCTAGACACGGGAGCCACAGTTCACATGACAGGACACAGAGGACTATTTTCTACGTTTAAGAAGCAAAGCTTCGCTGTGCAACTAGCCAACGGTCAAGAGCTGGAAGCCACCGGAATTGGGACTGTGCATCTTAAAAGTCTGAACTTGACTATAAACAATGTTTATTTGGTTCCAGAGTTAAAGTATAATCTGCTCAGCGTTTCGCAGATTGCCAAGAAGGGACTAAAACTGTCCTATAATGATGAGAACTGCGAGATCTACAAAGATGGAGAGTTGTATCTTTCTGCCAAAGAGAAAGATGGACTGTATTTGTTGACTTTTGATCAAAGTGATTACATGGAATGTAATTCTTGTGATTCTAACATGATTTCTTTTGCAGGTGTAGCCAAGAAAAACGCCAAGCAGGTGACCTCGAGGGTCAACAGGGCATTTCAGCGGGTGTATGCTGATGTGATTGGTCCTTTAGCACCATCTAGAGGCAATGCAAAGTATTACCTAATATGTGTTGATTCTTTTACAGGTTTTGTCTGGATTTATCTTTTGGAGAGACCGAAAGAAGCCTTAGAAAGGTTTAAAGAGTTTTGTGACAAAGTTAAAAATATGCATGATGCTGACATAGATTGTCTTTGCACAGATGAGAAGCCAATTTTTCTTTTACAGGTTTTCCAGAGGTTCCTGAAGAAGAAAGGGATAAGACACAAAATTGCTAGTTCCGAAGAAGCTTGGAACAGATGTGTTTGTGTTAGGGTGAACAAAGAATTGCAAAAGGGAATGGAAGCGCAATTGCTTAGTTCACATCTGCCACATGAGTACTGGGCTGAGTCGCTAATGTCATATTGTTACACGTGGTTGAGAAAGTTTTCAAAGGGGTTGGGATGTTCTCCTTTTGAGAAACTGTTCCACAGAAAACCTTCTGTTGCCCATTTCAAGGTTTTTGGGTCTCATGTGAGAACAGAAGCTCCAGGTGGAGTAAAGAATGCCAGAGGCATTTTTGTGGGTTATGAAAAGGGTCTCTACAGAGTAATTTTGTCTGAATCTGGAAAGGTGATTCTCACAAAATTTCTAGAGAGTGCTCCTGAACAGGAGAGAGTGATTGTTCACACATTTCCCACAGGTGATGATGATTATGATGATGATGATGATGATGAGTTTGATCTTATTGAGTTCAGTACTACTGAAGATGACAGCGATAGCTCAGACAGCTCAGTTGTCACAGTCATTGAGAGGAAATCTCAGATAATGACTAGATCCTCAGAAGAGGAGGATGAACCACTGATTAAGCTTAGTACTGGATCTCCAGAGAGTCCAAAGGCTGAACCAGAAAGTAGAGAAGAGCAGCACCTCTTACGTAGGTCTGAGAGAGCAACGAAGGGTGTACCACCCAAGAGGTATTCACAAGAGTTTGCTAACATAGCTGTTGCTGTTGTAAACGACCAAGGTCAGATTGAAGCTGTGTCTGAGTCAGAGACAAAGGCACAACAGAGAGTTGCTAACCAAGGTAATGCAGTTGCACTCATTCCTTGGAAGTCACACAACCAGAGAGGTACATTGGTAAAACCAGTGGCGGGTAGTTCCAAGGGTGGAACTGAAACAACAGGGGAATGTTATAAGTATAACAACTGTTTGTTTTCTTCTCTGGATGACGCTTTGCTCGCAGCACGCATTGATACTTTAGGGGGAGTATGTTATTCTAAAGCACCAATGCTGCAGCAAGCAAAGGCTATAGCAGCCAAGTCTGCTGCTTGTGGCTGGAAAGCCAAACAGGAAGTTTGTGACTGTTGCCATGGGAACAAAGGGGCAGTCCATTCTGTACTGAGCACCGGATGTTAGCTCAGTGGGTTTGTCATATGACCTGTACAGGATGTACATGGGTGGAGTTTTGAGGTTTGAGTTTCTCTCTGTTTGTTGAAGAGAGCAGACATCTTTACTGTATGACTGCTAAAAGACACAAATAAAGACATGTAGATACGTTTCTGTCTGTGTCTGATTCCCCTCCCTGGGGATATGCAGGGAGGAGGAGAAGGAGGAGAAGCAGTTGGTGTGTTTTCCTCACAGCCTGAGGAAAATCGCCGGAACGGACCTCGTATGTTTTATCCAGCCGGGAGTCGCCGGAGGGAGGTCTAAGGAATTCAGCCGGTGCCTGAACAGATAGGCACATACCTCTGACTGGGCTTGAATTCTAACTGAATTCTGAATTCAGTCTGGGACCTCCTCTCAGACCTCTTCAGGGTTTGCGTCGCCCTCGCTTCCCCGCCTTTTTATCCCGTAGCCGTGATTGGGAGTGTTCTTACTGCAGCAGAGCGCTTTCCCTGACCCGACGCTGAGCGCACCACGCCAGGAAGTCCTTTTAAGATAGTTCTTAATGGGCCAGACAGTAAGTCCTCAATTTTTTATAATATATTGCCGGTAGGCCGTCTGGCCCTGGTGGCTTTCCTATCTTTGCTTCGTTAACTGCTCTTTGAATTTCGTACGATGTGACAGGGGCATTCAACAGTTCTTTTTGTTCTTTAGTAAGTTTCGGAAGACAGTTCTGTTCTAAATGTTAACTTCTTCTGTTGTTTCATTTCCTTCCTTCTTCTCTAAAGAATTCGAGAAATCGTTTCTCTATTTCTTTAGGGTTGTTTATTATTTTGCCTTCGCACTTAACTCTATTAATAAGCCATTCTGCCTCTCTCTTCTTTAATTGCCATGCTAATAACCAGGCTCAGGTTCTGTTTCAGGCTGTGTCACTGTTTCAGGCTCCGCCGCTGTATCAACCACTGTTGCAGACTCGGGCTGTGGCGCTATGGCTGTAGCTGTGGCTCTGGTTCTGTTTCAGGCTCTGGCACTGTATCAAGCACTGTTTCAGGCTCAGGCTCAGGCTCAAGCTTCTGCTCTTTATTAGGCTTTGTCTCAGTCTTTGGCTCTAGCACTTATTCTAGCTCTATTTCAGGCTCGGCCTGTGTCTCAGCCTTTGTCTCTGTTTCACGCTGTTTCTCTGTTTCGGGCTCTGACGCTGTATCAAGCCCTGTATCTGCCTCTGCCTCTGTTTCAGGCTCTGGCACTCTATCAAGCACTGTTTCTGGCTCTGGCTCTGGCTCTGGCTCTAGCTCTCTTTCAGGCTCTGGTTCTGAATTAGGGTTTTGTTCTGGCTCTGGCTGTGTCTCTGGCTCTGGCTCCAGCTCCAGCTCCGGCACTGTATCAAGTACTGTTGTAGACTCAGGCTGTGGCTCTGGCTCTGGCTCTGGCTCTGGCTCTGGCTCTGGCTCATGGTCTCACTCTGACTCTGATTCAGGGTCTCTCTCTGGCTCTGGCTCCGGCACTCTATCAAGGACTGTTTCAGACTCAGGCTCTGGCTGTGGCTCTGCCTCTGTTTCAGGCTCAGGCTCTGTTTGAGGCTGTGTCTCTGTTTCAGGCTCTGGCAATGTATCAAGTACTGTTGCAGACTCAGGCTGTGGATCTCAGCTGTGGCTGTGGATCTCGGCTGTGGCTCTAGGCTCCTTCTGTGGCTCTCTCTGTGGATCTGGCTCTCTTTCAGGATCTGGTTCTGAATGAAGATCTGGTTCTGACTCTGATTCAGGGTCTCATGATGGCTCTTCCTCTGCCTCTGACCCAGCTATATTTCAGGGTCTGGCTCTCTTTCAGGCTCTGGTTCTGAATTAGGGTTTTGTTCTGGCTCTGGCTGTGTCTCTGGCTCTGGCTCCAGCTCCAGCTCCGGCACTGTATCAAGTACTGTTGTAGACTCAGGCTGTGGCTCTAGGCTGTGGCTGTGGCTGTTGCTCTGGTTCGGGCTGTGGCTCTTTTTCAGGCTCTGAATGTTTTTAGAATGTCGGATTATTTGATTGTTAGCCGCCCTGAGCCCAGCTCCGGCTGGGGAGGGTGGGATATAAATAAAATTTATTATTATTATTATTATTATAATGAGGGCTTGGTTATGGCACTGATTCAGGGTCTCGCTCTGTCTTTGGCTGTGTCTCAGTTGCACCTCAAACGGTGGTTTGTTGTTGTTGTTGTTGTTGCTATTTTCTTTCTGGGGTTGGACAAATGTTTAGTTGGGGCCAGGATTATTTTAAGTTTAGCATAATTGTTTCTTGCTTTGTTTTTCTTTTACTATTTCTTTAGGTTATTGTATAGTTTGTATTTTGCAAACTATATGGGGGTGACACCCATAATTGGCCATGAACGGGCTCATTCCCGTGGAAGCCCACCTCGACCTGTAGCAAGCCCATGAGCTTCCTCCAGAACCGGGAAGTAAATTGTTTCCCGCGATCCGAGATGACCCTCGAGGGATTTTCCCCCTCCTCCTCACAGCCAGCGGCTCCCACCATCCCTTACCATGCCTTTCTATGAGGGCAGACCCTGGCAAAATGTCCTGGCCGTTGGCAGAGGAAGCACTTCTTGGGGGTTGTTTCAAGCCCTGTATCTGCCTCTGTTTCTGGCTCTGGCTCTCTTTCAGGCTCTGGTTCTGAATTAGGGTTTTGTTCTGGCTCTGGCTGTGTCTCTGGATCTGGCTGTGTCTCTGCTTCAGGCTCCTACGCTGTATCAAGCACTGTATCAGGCTCTGAATCTCCCTCTGCCGCTGGCTACGTTTAAGCGTCAGGCTCAGTTTCAGACAGTGTCTCTGTTTCAGGATCCAGCACTCTATCAAGCACTATTTCAGACTCAGGCTGTGGATCTCGGCTGTGGCTCTAGGCTCCGTCTGTGGCTCTGGCTCTCTTTCAGGGTGTGGTTCTGAATGAAGATCTGGTTCTGACTCTGATTCAGGGTCTCATGATGGCTCCTCCTCTGCCTCTGACCCAGCTATATTTCAGGGTCTGGCTCTCTTTCAGGCTCTGGTTCTGAATTAGGGTTTTGTTCTGGCTCTGGCTGTGTCTCTGGCTCTGGCTCCGGCTCCAGCTCCGGAACTGTATCAAGTACTGTTGCAGACTCAGGCTGTGGCTCTAGGCTGTGGCTGCAGCTATGTTTTGCGCTCCGGCCCTGTATTAAGCCCTATTTCTGGCTCTGGCTCTGGCTCTGGCTCTGGCTCTGGCTCTTGGTCTCACTCTGACTCTGATTCAGGGTCTCTCTCTGGCTCTGGCTCTGGCACTCTATCAAGGACTGTTTCAGACTCAGTCTCTGGCTGTGGCTCTGCCTCTGTTTCAGGCTCAGGCTCTGTTTGAGGCTGTGTCTCTGCTTCAGGCTCCGGCACTGTATCAAGTACTGTTGCAGACTCAGGCTGTGGCTGTTGCTCTGGTTCGGGCTGTGGCTCTTTTTCAGGGTCTGGTTCTGAATGAGGGCTTGGTTATGGCACTGATTCAGGGTCTCGCTCTGTCTCTGGCTGTGTCTCTGTTGCACCACAAACGGTGGGTTGTTGTTCTTGTTATTTTCTTTCTGGGGTGAGACAAATGTTTAGTTGGGGCGGGGATTATTTTAAGTTTAGCATAACTGTTTCTTGCTTTGTTTTTCTTTTACTATTTTTTTAGGTTATTGTATAGTTTGTATTTTGCTTTTTAAGGGGAAAGGGTCAGGGCTTCCTGGGAGGGGGCCTCAGCCAACAGAATGGCTGGGGCAGGTTCCCTACGGGGGGATGTATTGGAACACCCAATCTCTGTTATTGCGGGTGGGAGGAGCAGTTGCGCTAAGACCAGACCACGTCTTTACCGAAGATCTGGTTCTGACTCTGATTCTGATTCTCTGATTCTGGCTCTCTATCAAGGGCTGTTTCAGACTCAGGCTGTGGCTGTGGCTGTTGCTCTGGCTCTGGCTCTGGCTCTTTCTCAGGCGCTGGTTCTGAATGAGGGCTTGGTTCTGGCCCTGATTCAGGGTCTCGCTCTGGCTCTGGCTCTGGCTCTGGCTCTGGCACTCTATCCAGGACTGTTTCAGACTTAGGCTGTGGCTGTGGCTCTGGCTCTGTTTCCATTCCTACAATGGAATGTACACAATGGAATATACTTCATAGAAATGCCTCCGTTTTTTTCGTAAATGTTATCCCCAACATCTTTTTTAATTCATCGTATATTCCCCCCCCAAAAATCTTAATCTTTTCACATGTCCACCACATGTGGCTCATGTCACCGTTATTTCCTCCACATCTCCAACAAGCATACGCTAAATTTTTATACATTCTTGAAGGAGTGAGGTACCACCTATGAGCCATTTTCATCATGTTCTCTCTTATATTATAGCTGGCTGTAAATTTCAAATTTACATTCCATCAGTTTTCCCCATCTTTTAGCATAATTGGACGGCCCACATCTTGGGCCCACTTTATCATTGAAGCCTTAACCTCCTCATCCATTACTTCGTAGTCTAAAAGAAGTCTATAGATTTTTGCAATTAATTTGGTTTTACTATTCAGTAGTTCTCTTTCAAATCTTGAAGGCTCCTTTTCAAAACCTATCTGCTTATCGTGTCTGAACACTTCATTCACCTGGAAGTAATCTAGCCAACTAGAAAAGTGATCTTTTATTTTCTCATAACTTATCAATATTAGTTGACCCTCCTCCTCCCCCCTTAATATTGTGTTATACGTTATCCAGTTCTCTTTGATGTTGTTCCTTTTTTTAACAGCGATTGCTTCTAGTGGAGAGTTCCATCTTGGGGTTTTCTGTTCCAAATATCTTTTGTATTTTCCCTATACCTTATATATAGCATTTCTTATTATATGATTTGAAAAACTCCTATGCGTCTTTATTTTCCCATAATTAAGATAGCCATGCCACCCAAAACGGGTGTCATGACCTTCTAGATCTAAAATATCCCAATTTTTTAATAAATACCAATCTTTCAACCAGAGAAGACATGAGGCTTCGTAATATAGCTTCAAATCCGGTAACCCGTGGCCACCTCTTTCTACAGTATCTATTAATATCTTATGCTTTACTCTTGGTCTTTTACCCTTCCACAAAAATTTAGAAATTTCTTTTTGCCACTTGTTGATACTGCTGGTCTTTCCTGTAATTGGAATCGTTTGGAATAGAAAGAGTAGCTTCGGTAAAACTATCATTTTAATTACCGAAATACGGCCCAGGAATGATAAATTTAACCTTGTCCATGTCTCCAACTGTCTTTTGATAATCTTTCCAACAATTGGTATAATTATCTTCATATAAGTTAATATTCTTTGGTGTTATCCATAATCCTAAATACTTGATTTGGGGGTAGATTTTAATGCGTATTATTTGTTCTAATTCTGCTTTTTCATCTGGCAACATATTTTTAACTAATAGTTTTGTCTTGTTTAAATTCATTTTGAACCCCGCAACTTTACCGTAGCCATATATTATTTCCAACGTCTTTCTTAAACTCTGTTTTGGTTGCTCCGTAGTTATAATTAAATCATCAGCAAATGCCCTCATTTTGTAACTTCTATTTCCCAGCATAATCCCTTTTATTTCTTTTTCTTCCCTAATTTGTTTACCTAAAACTTCCAATGTTAATATGAAAATTAAGGGGGATAGTGGGCAACCTTGTCTGACCCCTTTACTGATTTCACACTCCTGTGATAAATTTCCATTATGATTTTAGCTTTTTGTTTTGATTATATTGCTTCAGTCCCTTTTATATACTGTACACCAAAATCCATATGGTGTAATAGACCTTTCATAAATTTCCAGGATACCCTGTCGAAAGCTTTTTCTGCATCTATAGCCATTAAGACTGCCTTCTTTTCTATTCTTAAGTCTAAATACGCTAATAGGTTTATAATGTTTCTAGTGTTGCTTTTGTGCTGGTCTCGGGGGAAGGTTACCGTTGGCGTAGTCAAAGTCCGGTCCTGGGTGACTAGCCTGGAAACAGTTCACAAGGAGCAAGTCCGAAGCAGGAAGCCGGGCGGGGACAGGAACACTGGAGGGTCAGGTCTGGGTCCGGGCAGGAGCAGGTACTCAACGACGTTGCTCCCACAACCTGGGACCGGGCTGACTGGCCTTTATCTTCTCTGAGGCCAGGGGCGGCCCCGGCCCCCAGGAGACCCGCCTCTCTTGGCCTTAAGGCGAGCACACCTCCTGGGAGAAACCAGTTCCCTCCGCCTCTCTGCCCTAAGCCTCTGCAGTTCAGGAGAGGCTGGGGAGTTACTGGACCCAGGGGGAGACTCTCCTTCCTCTGGCAGGGCCGGGAGAGGCGCACCTGTAGGCACTGTGTCCTTAATCACCTCTGGAGCTAGAGTGGAATCACCTGGTGCCTGCTCCTGAGGATCCGGCACAGGTGCAGGCTCTTCAGATCCAAGGCCCTGCCCCAGTTCAGCCGGCCCTGGAGGCGGGGACTCCTGTGCAGGCTGGGATTCCTCCGGTTGAGCCTCTAAATCGGATTCCCAGGCCATCACAGCTATAAATGTGCCTCCCAGGCAAAAAGCCAGCTTGGTCATTGTGTATCATCATCTGGAAGACTTTTTTTGATCTTTCGGCTAAAATATTTGCATATAATTTATAATCTTTATTTAGAAGTGCGATAGGCCTATAGTTGTTAATAAGTAGATTGTCCGTTCCCTGTTTTGGAATTAATGCAATAAGGCTGTCTTTCCAAGAATCCGGCATGGTTCCGTCTTTTAAGATACTTCTTAATGGGTCAGACAGTAAGTCCTCAATTTTTTATAATATATTGCCGGTAGGCCGTCTGGCCCTGGTGGCTTTCCTATCTTTGCTTCCTTAATTGCTCTTTGAATTTCGTACGATGTGATAGGGGCATTCAACAGTTCTTTTTGTTCTTTAGTAAGTTGAGGAAGACAGTTCTCTATTTCTCTAGGGTTGTTTATTATTTTGCCTTCACGCTTAACTCTATTTATAAGCCTTTCTGCCTCTCTCTTCTTTAACTGCCATGCTAATAACCAGGCTCAGGTTCTGTTTCAGGCTGTGTCTCTGTTTCAGGCTCCGTCGCTGTATCAACCACTGTTGCAGACTCAGGCTGTGGCGCTATGGCTGTAGGTGTGGCTCTGGTTCTGTTTCAGGCTCTGGCACTGTATCAAGCACTGTTTCAGGCTCAGGCTCAGCCTCAAGCTTCTGCTCTTTATTAGGCTTTGTCTCAGTCTTTGACTCTAGCACTTATTCTAGCTCTATTTCAGGCTCGGCCTGTGTCTCAGCCTTTGTCTCTGTTTCACGCTGTTTCTCTGTTTCGAGCTCTGACGCTGTGTCAAGCCCTGTATCTGCCTCTGTTTCAGGCTCTGGCACTCTATCAAGCACTGTTTCTGCCTCTGCCTCTCTTTCAGGCTCTGGTTCTGAATTTGGGTTTTGTTCTGCCTCTGGCTGTGTCTCTGGCTCTGGCTCCAGCTCCAGCTCCAGCTCTGGCACTGTATCAAGTACTGTTGCAAACTCAGGCTGTGGCTCTAGGCTGTGGCTGTGGCTGTTGCTCTGGTTCGGGCTGTGGCTCTTTTTCAGGCTCTGGTTGTGAATGAGGGCTTGGTTATGGCACTGATTCAGGGTCTCGCTCTGTCTTTGGCTGTGTCTCAGTTGCACCTCAAACGGTGGTTTGTTGTTGTTGTTGTTGTTGTTGTTGCTATTTTCTTTCTGGGGTGGGACAAATGTTTAGTTGGGGCGGGGATTATTTTAAGTTTAGCATAATTGTTTCTTGGTTTGTTTTTCTTTTACTATTTCTTTAGGTTATTGTATAGTTTGTATTTTGCTTTTTAAGGGGAAAGGGTCAGGGCTGCCTGGGAGGGGTCCGCAGCCAACAGAATGGCTGGGGCAGGTTCCCTACGGGGGGATGTACTTATCAATATTAGTTGACCCTCCTCCTCCCCCCTTAATATTGTGTGTAATGGTTATATGGGGTTGCTCGTGCGTAAGATGCCACCACTCCTGGCTAGGTAGCCTGGTTAAACCTTTCTTGGCTGTACAGCCCTTCACTTCGTGGCTGTTCAGTCGCTAGCAGAATCCGTCAGTGGGCGTTTCTTGAACTTCTTCCAGCAAAGAAGTTCTTTGACGCCAAGTCTCCGCCTACTTTCCCTGCGCAGAAGTCTTCTGCGCAGGGTGGGTGTGGATAGCGGAGGACCTGTGCTCTCCCCGCTGGTCTCCAGCGAAGAGTCCTGGAGCCCTCTCTCCGATTCCCCCATCCGCCCCCCTTTATCCCTGGTCTTACACTGATTTCCTTCCCCAGCTGCTGAGTCCCCTCTCTCCCTGCTTGTCCCTTCTCCGGCATCGCTTGGGAGCCCTGCCTCCAATGTCAGTTCACTGACATCCACCCCCCCAGGACCCCCTCCACCCCCGGCCCGACCTTTTGACCCAACTACGCCCTTTTCCTCAGCCGACGATGCGGGGAATCCCCGGAAGGAGCTGTCGCCGTCCCCTGAGGAATCAAACTCCGCTTCCCACCCGCTCTGATCTCTTCCCGCGGGGTGGCCCTCCCAGTCCGATTCCTCTGACGCCTCTCCTCCCTCCTCTTCGGAGGCAGGAAAACCCACAAAATCCTCTTCATCATCTGTGGTTTCAAATTTCGTACGATGTAATAGGGGCAGTGGCGTAGCGTGGGTTGTCAGCACCCGGGGCAAGGCAAGTAATTTGCGCCCCCTAACCCGTGGATTTGCGCCCCCTAACCCTAACCCCCAGGTGTTGTGCCCGGTGCGGCCGGCCCCCCCTGCACCCCCACGCTACGCCACTGAATAGGGGCATTCAACAGTTCTTTTTGTTCTTTAGTAAGTTTCGGAAGACAGTTCTGTTCTAAATGTTGTTTAACTTCTTCTGTTGTTTCATTTCTTTCCTTCTTCTCTAAAGAATTCGAGAAATCGTTTCTCTATTTCTTTAGGGTTGTTTATTATTTTTCCTTCGCACTTAACTCTATTTATAAGCCTTTCTGCCTCTCTCTGCTTTAATTGCCATGCTAATAACCAGGCTCAGGTTCTGTTTCAGGCTGTGTCTCTGTTTCAGGCTCTGGCGCTGTATCAACCACTGTTGCAGACTCAGGCTGTGGCGCTATGGCTGTAGCTGTGGCTCTGGTTCTGTTTCAGGCTCTGGCACTGTATCAAGCACTGTTTCAGGCTCAGGCTCAGGCTTCTGCTCTTTATTAGGCTTTGTCTCAGTCTCCGACGCTGTTTCAAGCCCTGTATCTGCCTCTGCCTCTGTTTCAGGCTCTGGCACTCTATCAAGCACTGTTTCAGGGTCTGGCTCTCTTTCAGGCTCTGGTTCTGAATTAGGGTTTTGTTCTGGCTCTGGCTGTGTCTCTGGCTCTGGCTCCAGCTCCAGCTCCGGCACTGTATCAAGTACTGTTGCAGACTCAGGCTGTGGCTCTAGGCTGTGGCTGCAGCTATGTTTTGCGCTCCGGCCCTGTATCAAGCCCTGTATCTGGCCCTGGCCCTGTATCAAGCCCTGTATCTGGCCCTGGCCCTGGCCCTGGCCCTGATTCTGATTCTGATTCTGTATCAAGCCCTATTTCTGGCTCTGGCTCTGGCTCTGGCTCTGGCTCTGGCTCTGGCTCAGGCTCAGGCTCAGGCTCAGGCTCAGGCTCATGGTCTCACTCTGACTCTGCTCTTAGATTACTTCGTAGTCTAAAAGAAGTCTATACATTCTTGCGATTATTTTGGTTTTACTATTCAGTAGTTCTCTTTCAAATCTTGAAGGCTCCTTTTCAAAACCTATCTGCTTATCCTGTCTGAACACTTCATTCACCTGGAAGTAATCTAGCCTACTAGAAAAGTTATCTTTTATTTTCTCATAACTTATCAATATTAGTTGACCCTCCTCCTCCCCCCTTAATATTGTGTTTAATGATTATATGGGGTTGCGCTTGGGAGCCCTGCCTCCACTTCTGGCTCCGATGTCAGTTCACTGACATCCACCCTCCCCAGGACCCCCTCCACCCCCGGCAGGACCTTTTGACCCAACTACGTCCTTTTCCTCAGCCGACGTTGCGGGGAATCCCTGGAAGGAGCTGTCGCCATCCCCTGATGATTCAAACTCCGCTTCCCACCCGCTCCGATCTCTTCCCGCCGGGTGGCCCTCCCAGTCCGATTCCTCTGACGCCTCTCCTCCCTCCTCTTCGGAGGCAGGAAAACCCACAGAATCCTCTTCATCATCTGTGGTTCCAAATTGCTCCTCCCAGAATCTCGCTAGTGGTTTAGGTTTATCTGGGAACAGGCTGTGGAACTCCTCCGCAAGATACCCATCATTGATAGCCTCCGCTGGAACCCACGTGTTTTCTGACTCGGGTTCTCCCTCCCAAGCTACCAAGTACTCCACCTGGCGCCCTCACCATCTTGAATCGAGTATTTCCGTGGCTTGGTTGTGGTGTTCCCTCTCCTCTACCTGCGGGTGTGTGGTGACTTCTCCCTCTCGCCCCGGGAATTCCCTCCCGTCCCTGTACGGTGAGAGTAGGGACCTATGGAACACCGGGTGTATTTTCATGCTGTCAGGCAACTTGAGCTTGAATGCCACGGGGTTCACCTGCTGTGTTACCTCAAAACGTCCCAGCCGCCTTGGCTGCAACTTCTTACACCCCCCCTAAAAGGGTAACCCTTGGGTTGACAACCACACCCAGTCTCCCACCCTTATGGTCTCCCCTTCCCGACGGTGCTTGTCTGCCTGCCTCTTGTAAATTTCCTTGGCCCGTTCCAAGTTCATCTTAAGTTGCTGGTGCAAGGCCTCCATTTCTTCCACAAACTGCTCTGCCGCAGGTACGCTCCCCCCTTCCTCCCCCCTCCCCGGGAAGGCCCTGGGGTGACACCCATAATTGGCCATGAACAGGCTCATTCCCGTGGAAGCCCACCTCGACCTGTAGCAAGCCCATGAACTTCCTCCAGAACCGGGAAGTAAATTGTTTCCCGCGATCCGAGATGACCCTCGAGGGAGCCCCATGCAGCCTGAAGATGTGATCTACAAACAACCTGGCTGTTTCCTCTGCCGTTACCGCATGCGAGCAAGCTATGAAATGGCACATTTTTGTTAGCAGATCGACTACTACCATGACTGCTGTCTTCCCCCTTGATTTGGGCAAATCTGTCATAAAATCTATGGATACCACCTCCCAGGGTCTTCCCGGCGTGGGTAAGGGTTCCAGTAACCCTGCGGGTGCAGCCCTCTCCCCCTTTGCCCTCTGGCAGCGGTCGCACCCCCGTACATATTCCCGTACATCTTCCCTTACCCTTGGCCACCAGAACTGCCTGGTGACAAGCAACATGGTTTTGTGTTGACCAAAATGTCCCGCTGTTGGATTGTCGTGGAGTTGTTTGAGTACCCTTCCCCTCAAGGTCTCCCCTGGTACGTACAGCGCTCCCTTGTAGTACAGTACCCCTTCCTTTTCCTCAAACCCTCCCTGGTTTTCCCTTCCGTTCCGGAGTTCCCTGATTTTTGTTTGAGCGAATTCGTCGTTTCTAGTAAGCCCGGCTAGTTCTCGTTTCCCAACCAACACTCCCCCCCCCCCACACACCCATCGGTTCTCGGGGAACACGTGTCTGACTTGCGGCGGTCCCTCTCCTTCCATGTACTCCGGCTTCCGGGAGAGAGCATCTGCTCTTACGTTCTCCTCCCCCGGCACGTACCGGATCTCGAAGAAAAACTTGGAGAACTCCTGTGCCCATCGAATCTGTCTCTGGTTGAGTACTCGCGCAGTCCTCCAGTATTCCAAGTTCTTGTGATCCGTACACACCTGGATCTCGTGCTGCGCCCCTATTAGCAGATGTCTCCATCGTCAAAATGCTGCATAAATTGCAAGCAGTTTGCGGTCATACACCGTGTAGTTTTGCTCCGACTTGCTCAGCTTCCTCGAGAAAAAGGCGCACGGCCTCCAGCTCTGCTGGGGCCCCGGCTGCAACAGTACCGCTCCGATGGCCCGGTCTGACGCGTCGGTCTCCAGCCTCATTGGCTTCTGCAGATCCACGTGCAGGAGCTGCTCTTCCGAAGCGAACGCCTTCTTCAGCCTTTCGAAGGATTGCTGGGCACTTTCTGTCCAGACGAACTTCTTTTTGCTACTGAGACAATCTGTGATAGGCGCTGTCAAGTGGGCGAAGTTCCTGATGAACTTCCGGTAGAAGTTGCTGAACCTCTGCCCCTGGCTACGTTTAAGCGTCAGGCTCAGTTTCAGACAGTGTCTCTGTTTCAGGATCCAGCACTCTATCAAGCACTATTTCAGACTCAGGCTGTGGATCTCGGCTGTGGCTCTAGGCTCCGTCTGTGGCTCTGGCTGTGGCTCTGGCTCTCTTTCAGGGTCTGGTTCTGAATGAAGATCTGGTTCTGACTCTGATTCAGGGTCTCATGATGGCTCTTCCTCTGCCTCTGACCCAGCTATATTTGCAAGCAGTTCCCGGTCATACACCGTGTAGTTCTGTTCTGACTTGTTCAGCTTCCTTGAAAAAAAAGCGCACGGCCTCCACTCGGACTGATTTCCCGTCTGAAGCAGTATGGCCCCCACCGCTCTGTCTGACGCGTCGGTCTCCAGCCTCATAGGCTTCTGCAGATCCACGTGTAAGAGCTGCTCTTCCGAAGCGAACGCCCTCTTTAGCCTTTCAAAGGACTGCTGTGCCTCTTCTGTCCATTCAAACTTCTTTTTGCTGCTGAGACAATCGGTGATGGGTGCAGTTAAGTGGGCGAAGTTCTTGATAAACTTCCTATAGAAGTTCCCAAACCCCAGGAACCTCTGCACGTCCTTCCGGTTCTTGGGAGTCTTCCATTCTAGCACCGCCTGCACCTTGCCTGGGTCCATGGCTAAGCCTTTGTCCGACAACCTGTAGCCCAGGAACTCAACCTCTCGGGCGTGGAATTGGCATTTCTCCAGTTTGACCCACAGCTGGTGCTCCTGCAGCCTTTTCAGCACTTCCCTGACGTCCTTAACATGCTGCTCCTTGTTCTCCGAGTAGATTAACACGTCATCTAGGAAAGCCACGCAATTCTTGTACAGCAGGGACCCCAACACGTGGTGCATGAAAGCTTGAAAGCAGGCCGAGCCTGATTGTAATCCGAAGGGCATAACTAAGTACTCAAAGGCCCCCAGAGGGGTGAACATGGTGGTTTTCCATTCATCCCCCTCCCTCATCCTTATCAAATTGTACTCCCCCCGAAGGTCCAGCTTGGTAAAAACCTTCCCCTTCCTTACCCTGCTCAAAATGTCATCAATTCTGGGCATTGGGAAGGTCACTGGTTCCGACACAAGGTTGACCCCCTCTGGCTCTGGCTCTGGCTCTGGCTCTGGCTCTGGCTCTGGCTCTGGCTCTGGCTCTGGCTCTGGCTCTGGCTCTGGCTCTGGCTCTGGCTCTGGCTCTGATTCAGGGTCTCGCTCTATTCAGGGTCTCTCTCTGGCTCTGGCTCTGGCACTCTATCAAGGACTGTTTCAGACTCAGGCTGTGGCTGTTGCTTTGCCTCTGTTTCAGGCTCAGGCTCTGTTTGAGGCTGTGTCTCTGTTTCAGGCTCCGGCACTGTATCAAGTACTGTTGCAGACTCAGGCTGTGGCTCTAGGCTGTGGCTGTTGCTCTGGTTCGGGCTGTGGCTCTTTTTCAGGCTCTGTTTCTGAATGAGGGCTTGGTTATGGCACTGATTCAGGGTCTCACTCTGTCTCTGGCTGTGTCTCTGTTGCGCCAAAAACGGTGGTTTGTTGTTGTTAGTTTCTTTCTGGGGTGGGACAAATGTTTAGTTGGGGCGGTTTAGCATAATTGTTTCTTGCTTTGTTTTTCTTTTACTATTTTTTTAGGTTATTGTATAGTTTGTATTTTGCTTTTCAAGGGGAAAGGGTCAGGGCTGCCTGGGAGGGGTCCTCAGCCAACAGAATGGCTGGGGCAGGTTCCCTACGGGGGTATGTACTGGAACACCCAATCTCTGTTATCGCGGGTGGGAGGAGCAGTTGCGCTAAGACCAGACCACGTCTTTACCGAAGATCTGGTTCTGACTCTGATTCTGATTCTTTGATTCTGGCTCTCTATCAAGGGCTGTTTCAGACTGCTCTCTATCAAGGGCTGTTTCAGGCTGTGGCTGTTGCTCTGGTTCTGGCTCTGGCTCTTTCTCAGGCTCTGGTTCTGAATGAGGGCTTGGCTCTGGCCCTGATTCAGGGTCTCGCTCTGGCTCTGGCTCTGGCTCTGGCACTCTATCAAGGACTGTTTCAGACTTAGGCTGTGGCTGTGGCTCTGGCTCTGTTTCCATTCTTACAATGCAATGTACACAAAACAATAATCCTCTCTTAGATTTTTTTGGGATCTCTTTATCTAAAATACTCATGTCACCGTTACTTCCTCCACATCTCCAACAAGCATTCGCCAAATTTTTATACATTCTTGAACATCTGGAAGGAGTGAGGTACCACCTACGAGCCATTTTCATCATGTTCTCTCTTATATTATAGCTGGCTGTAAATTTCAAATTTCCATTCCATCAGTTTTCCCCATCTTTTAGCATAATTGGACGGCCCACATCTTGGGCCCACTTTATCATTGAAGCCTTAACCTCCTCATCCATTACTTCGTAGTCTAAAAGAAGTCTATAGATTTTTGCGATTATTTTGGTTTTACTATTCAGTAGTTCTCTATCAAATCTTGAAGGCTCCTTTTCAAAACCTATCTGCTTATCCTGTCTGAACACTTCATTCACCTGGACGTAATCTAGCCAACTAGAAAAGTGATCTTTTATTTTCTCATAACTTATCAATATTAGTTGACCCTCCTCCTCCCCCCATAATATTGTGTTATACGTTATCCAGTTCTCTTTGATGTTGTTCCTTTTTTTAACAGCGATTGCTTCTAGTGGAGAGTTCCATCTTGGGGTTTTCTGTTCCAAATATCTTTTGTATTTTCCCCATACCTTATTGTAATGGGAATTGGGGTTGCTTGTGCGTAAGCCACAAACTGCTCCAAGCTGGTTGTATGGCTAAACCTTTCCCTGGCTTGACAGCCCTTACAACGCGACTGTCTCAGTCACTGGCAGAATCCGTCAGTGGGCGTTTCCTGAATTTCTTCCAACATAAAAATTCCTTGACTCCAAGTCCGCCTAGTCTCTGCGCGGAAGCTTTCTGCGCAGCGTAGGCGTGCCAAGCGGAGGTCCTGTGTGTTACCATAAAGCACCAAAGCTGCAGCAAGCAAAGGCTCTAGCCGCTCAGTCAGCTGCTTGTGGCTGGAAAGCCAAACAGGATGTTTGTGACTGTTGCCATGGGAACAAAGGGGCAGTCCATTCTGTACTGAGCACCGGATGTTAGCTCAGTGTGTGTGTCAGATGACCCGTACTGGAAGTACATGGGTGGAGTTTATTCTTACTGCTGTGGAGTGCAGACATGTTTCTCTGTACTGATGTAAAGAGACAGAAATAAAGGATGTAAATAGATTTCTGTCTGAATCTTTCCCCTCCCTGGGGGACACCAAAGGGGAGAGAGGAAGAACGGTGTGTTCCTCTCACACATCTGAGATGAATCGCCGAGACCTCGCCTGCTTATCAGCAGAGTGGCGCAGCGGGGAGGTCGACAAGGAATATCTGCCGGTGCCTACGTTGTGGCACATTCCTCTGACCCAGGCAGAATTCCAACAGTGGTAGCAGATGCCGGTTGCTGGTTTCCTCGATCCATGGAAGTCTGCAAAAAGAGTAGCAGAGCTGCTGTTTTCATCACTCCATGGAAGCCTGAGGTGAGAAAGCTGATCCTCTGCAGCCAGAAGCTGACCAGAAGAAGCTGACAGCCAAAGCCACGGAGCCCAAGGTATGAGATTTTCGGGCTTAAAAGAGTGAGCGCAGATTGAGTTATTCTCTGCTTCACGGGGAGCAGCGTTTAGGAAAAACAGCTCCGAGTGGGAAGAGGCTTGCATTCCAGAGATTCTTGTGGTTTCCTGTACAAGGGAAGAAATGCACTGTTGCTAAGCAACGCCCGCCAGTCAAGTGGAAAGTTACTCGAGAGGGCTGGACAGTCAGGCTATGCCTCAGAGAGGCAAAAACAAAGTTTGTTGTGACTAGGCTCTCATGAAGTCCCTTTGGAAAGGGACTTTCCAAAGCAGCTAGCGTTAAGAGCTGCCAGGTGCACAAGAGTGCAAACAAACAAGCTTTTGGATTTTAGAGGCTTGTGTTTGAGAGTTAATGCAAGGACTCAAAAATGGATGCTAAGAAGGGCGGAGGCTTGCCTTCTCCACCCCTCCTGACCAATGACAATTATGCATCTTGGTCTATTAAGATGAAGGCCCTGTTGCAGAATCAGAGACTGTTTCAGGTGATTGAGAACCCCATCCCTGCAGCACCAACACGTGCTTGGGAGTCACAGAATGTGAAGGCCAGAACGGCTATAATTCTGTGTGTGTCAGACTCGCAGCTTGTGCATATTCAGGATTTAGAGCACGCGAAAGAGGTTTGGGACATGCTGAGAAGGACACATCAGAGAGATGCAGGTTCTTCAGCGTTGCTGTATTTTGAGAAGCTGACCAATCTGAGGCTTGCGCCTGATGGAGATGTTCAAGAGCACCTGACGGAAATGAAATATCTGCGTCAACAGATGGTGGAACGTAATTTCCGTCTGCAGGAGGAAGTGTTTTGCTTCATGGTGATAAACAGCCTGAATCGGACTTACAAATCCGTTGCCAGTCAGCTTGGTTCGCTACTGGCGGCGCAGTTAACTTCGGAGAGGGTCTTTGCTGTGGTTCTGAATGAACATTACAGACTTGCTGCCCTGGAGGTCAAGGACAGGGGGAGGGAAGAACGGAGTTCTAACGCCCCCACTGCTGTTGCTACTGGAGAAAATGCTGTAGCTTTAAACGTTGTCCGATGTTACAATTGTGGCCAGACTGGGCATCTTCAGCGGTACTGCAAGAAGCCACGTCAGCACAAAGGAGCCAAGGCGAGCTCTACAAAGTCTGAGGCGTCAGGCAAAGGTCATACCATCCCAAAGGCAAAGACTGCAAAGGCTTTGATGTCGAAAGGAACCACGCCAAAAGTGGAGTTGAAGTTCAATCTGCTCAGCGTTTCGCAGATTGCCAAGAAGGGACTAAAACTGTCCTATGATGATGAGAACTGCGAGATCTACAAAGATGGAGAGTTGTATCTTTCTGCCAAAGAGAAAGATGGACTATATTTGTTGACTTTTGATCAAAGTGATTACATGGAATGTAATTCTTGTGATTCTAACATGATCTCTTTTGCAGGTCTGACCAAGAAGAACACCAAGAAGGTGACCTCGAGGGTCGACAGAGAATTTCAGCGGGTGTATGCTGATGTGATTGGTCCTCTAGCACCATCTAGAGGCAATGCAAAATATTACCTTGTGTGTGTGGATTCTTTCACAAATTATGTCTGGATTTATGTTTTGAAGAGACCTAAAGAAGCTTTAGAAAGGTTTAAAGAGTTTTGTGACAAAGTTAAAAATATGCATGATGCTGACATAGATTGTCTTTGCACAGATAAGATACCAATTTTTCTTTCACAGGATTTCCAGAGGTTCCTGAAGAAGAAAGGGATAAGACACAAAATTGCTAGTTCCGAAGAATCTTGGAAAAGATGTGTCTGTGTTAGGGTGAACAAAGAATTGCAAAAGGGAATGCATGCGCAATTGCTTAGTTCGCATCTGCCAAATGAATTCTGGGCGGAGTCGCTAATGTCATTTTGTTATAATAATAATAATAATAATAATAATAATAATAATAATAATAATAATAATAATAAATTTTATTTATATCCCGCCCTCCCCAGCCGAAGCCGGGCTCAGGGCGGCTAACAACACCAAAATAGTGCGACATTATAAAAACATTATAAAAATTAATTAAAATCAAGATTGATGGCAGCCATAAAGTTTTGTAAAGGTTGCCAAAGGAGGGCGTCAGGCTGCGCCCTAACCAAAGGCCTGGCGGAACAGCTCTGTCTTGCAGGCCCTACGGAAAGATGTCAAGTCCTGCAGGGCCCTTGTCTCTTGTGACAGAGCATTCCACCAGGTTGGAGCCGCAGCCGAAAAGGCCCTGGCTCTAGTTGAGGCCAGCCTAACCTCTCTGTGGCCTGGGACCTTCAAGGTGTTTTTGTTTGAAGACCGTAAGTTCCTCTGTGGGGCATACCAGGAGAGGCGGTCCCGTAGGTACGAGGGCCCTAGGCCGTATAGGGCTTTGAAGGTTAAAACCAGCACCTTAAACCTGATCCTGTACTCCACCGGGAGCCAGTGCAGCTGGTATAGCACCGGATGAATGTGATCTCTAAGCGAAGACCCCGTAAGGAGTCTCGCTGCGGCATTCTGCACCCGTGGTTGAGAAAGGTTTCAAAAGAGTTGGGATGTTCTCCGTTTGAGAAACTGTTCCATAGAAAACCTTCAGTTGCCCATTTCAAGGTTTTTGGGTCTCATGTGAGAACAGAAACTCCAGGTGGGGTAAAGAATGCCAGAGGCATTTTTGTGGGTTATGAAAAGGGTCTCTACAGAGTAATTTTGTCTGAATCTGGTCAGGTGATTCTCACAAAATTTCTAGAGAGTGCTCCTGAACAGGAGAGAGTGATTGATCACACATTTCTCACTGCAGATGATTCTGATGATGATGATGATGATGATGATGAGTTTGATCTTATTGAGTTCAGTAGTACTGATGATGACAGCGATAGCTCAGGGAGCTCAGTTGACACAGTCATTGAGAGGAAATCTCACATAATGACAAGACCCTCAGAAGAGGAGGATGAACCACTGATTAAGCTTAGTACTGGTTCTCCAGAGAGTTCAAAGGTTGAACCAGAAAGCAAAGAAGAGCAGCAACTCTTACGTAGGTCTGAGAGAGCAACGAAGGGTGTACCACCCAAGAGGTATTCAAAGGAATTTGCCAACCTAGCTATTGCATGTGTTGCTGTTGTAAACGACCAAGGACAAATTGAAGCTGTGTCTGAGTCAGAGACAAAGGCACAACAGAAAGTTGTTAACCAAGGTAATGCAGAAGCACTCATTCCTTGGAAGTCACACAACCAGAGAGGTACATTGGTAAAACCAGTGGTGGGTAGTTCCAAGGGTGGAACTGAAACAACAGGGGAATGTTATAAGTATAACAACTGTTTGTTTTCTTCTCTGGATGACGCTTTGCTCGCAGCACGCATTGATACTTTAGGGGGAGTATGTTACCATAAAGCACCAAAGCTGCAGCAAGCAAAGGCTCTAGCAGCTCAGTCAGCTGCTTGTGGCTGGAAAGCCAAACAGGATGTTTGTGACTGTTGCCATGGGAACAAAGGGGCAGTCCATTCTGTACTGAGCACCGGATGTTAGCTCAGTGTGTGTGTCAGATGACCCGTACTGGAAGTGCATGGGTGGAGTTTATTCTTACTGCT
This sequence comes from Podarcis melisellensis, assembly GCF_964234715.1. Classification (NCBI taxonomy): domain Eukaryota; kingdom Metazoa; phylum Chordata; class Lepidosauria; order Squamata; family Lacertidae; genus Podarcis; species Podarcis melisellensis. Next base: position 27,690,563 of record NC_138535.1, read on the forward strand.
GTGGAGTGCAGACATGTTTCTCTGTACTGATGTAAAGAGACAGAAATAAAGGATGTAAATAGATTTCTGTCTGAATCTTTCCCCTCTAAAGGGAAGTTTTCCTTCTGCACATAACTGTGGCCTTATGGGAAGTCTTGCTTCTTTCCTCTTGCATTCTGGGAAGTCTCGCTTATAATCTTCTCTCTGTTTTTGCACACACTGTACGAACCTGTTCCAAACACCAAGACATTCCCTCCTTGCCCAGTTCATCTTAGGTTCATGATGACCTGTTCTCAATGCATAGCTGACCACATCTACGGAACTCGATTGTTATATGTTATGATCAATCTTTCCCAGCCTTTAATCTACCAGTGATTAATGTTCACATGTAATTCCCACCCCTCACATGTAATTCCCGCCTTGCATTTGCATTAACCAATAGGCAATGAGTTTCTTTGTGTTTGTATCAACCAATCAACCACAAGTACACCTGTGGCAATGTTTGTGATATTCAATAAAAGAGAGTTCCCGGGACTTCCCCGGCAGACGCCTCTCACATGACACCTACTACTCGTCTCCCGTGCTTTTCATTCCTACATCTGGTGACCCCGGACGTGCCAGATCCCTTACGCAGCCTAGCACCTGTACTTCACTCGACTGGAAAAGTCTCAGCGCGCTTACTTCGTGAGTATGGGGGGCGATTTGACAAAATTACAGAAAGAACATGCCAGGGAATTGTTTTCTCTAGTTAGACAGCGAGTTGTGGGTGTTAATGTTTCCTTAAAAGAAATTGAACAGCTCCTTGGTGAGATTGCTTGCCAATGTCCCTCCTACCCCGAAAGGGGGTCCCTTGAGGTGGGGACTTGGCAAAAGATCGGGAAGACCCTCTTTGCAGAACCGAGGGCTTCAATTCATTGTCTGCTCACCTGGCAGAAATGTGCAGAGGCCGTTGCAAAGTTTGGACCCCAGGTCCCACAGGCGTCTCCTTCGGCCCCTGCTCTCCTGCCTGCAAAAGACAATCCCCCCCCTTATCCCCCCTATCCACTGCTCCTGCCTCCTTCTCCTTCACAGCCCGGCCAACCTCCTCCTGCTTCTCACTCATCTCAACCTGCTTCCACCCCCCCATCCCCCTTTCCCCCCCCCTCCTCCTTTGCCTGCTCCTCCTGGAGCCGTGCGTGGTGCACTTTCTCAGGCAAGACGAAAAGGGCTTTTGTCCTTGCAGGAAGAATCTGTGTGGGCTGGGGAATTGCCTTCTGCTTTCCCTATTAGCTCTTTTGTTAATATTAAACAACAACATTCAGAGCCCTACCATCAATTTATAGATAGATTGAAAGAAGCAGTCACCAGGCAGGTTGATAATACTACAGCCCAGAATGAACTGATGGAAAAATTGCCTTTTGAAAATGCAAACACCTACTGTAAGAAGGCTTTGCAGTCAATCATTAACCGTCCTAAATACGATCTGGCTCAGAGGATTCAATCCTGTGCGGAATTTGGCAGCCAGAGCCATGCCATGTCCTTGCTTGCCAGAGCCAATCCAAATTTGGCAGCCAACCAAAGTGAATTTAAGCATAGCGCAGTAGCTCTGTCCTGTTGGATGCCCTTACTGTGTTTACTAATGGAGCCCCCTCCAGGGGGGTCATTGCATGGCTACAAAATGATAAATGGCACAGCCTCTACATTCTTCCACAGAAGTTTGCCCAGCATTCTGAGCTGGCAGCTGCTGTTAAAGTTTTGCATCATTTCTCCACGCAGCCAATTCCATGACCCCATACGTGGCTTCCTTTAATGTTACTTGTGCCCGTATGGTGAGCTGCACAAAAACCAACAGTGTAAAAATGGGCAAGGATAACTTCAATTGTTCTGATTATGTAAATATTTCATATATATATGCCTGACGGCTGGTTTTGGTCGTGTCCAGGCTTCACGTTTAATTATATTCCTGCAAACATTAGCCATGGCACGCCCTGCTGCTTAAGCCGTATGTCTATTATTTTACCAAAAAAGCATCATTTGTCCCGCTCTCGATATTGACGCCCTGTGCAATTGACTAATGATTATAACGATTTTGTCTCTCTCCCTAGCAGATCTGAATATATTTCTCTAGCTGTATCTCTTCTAGGAGTCCCTGGACTGGCTGTCCGGAATAGCAGGAATATTAACTCTTTAGCTTGCTCCGCAGCAAAGGCTCTGAACTTTACATCGCAAGCCCTTCATCTTTTGAATAAAGAGCAGAGTGAACTCCAGCATGGCGTCCTGCAGAACCGCGCTGCTATCGATTATCTATTGATGCTCCATCATTACGGATGCGAACAAGTGGAAAACATGTGCTGCTTTAATATCACTGACAATTCTAAGGCTATTCAAAAACAAATCTTTCATTTGCAAAATCTCACACATCATATCAAACAGGATGTTGGTTTTCCTGCTTTCTGGGATTCTTTCACCCAGTGGCTTACTGCTTGGCTGCCAAACCTTACTTGGCTTCGTAATCTCTTTCAATATGCTATTGTCATAATTTGTATATTGATTCTACTATGCTGCTTCCTCCAATGCATTCCTGGCCTCATAAGTCTTTTCTCTCGACTTCTCTCTCCCCCTCAGCCACCCAATAAAATCCTTGCTGCTTATTTTGCGAAATGGCAACACCAACAGTAAACCAAAGGGGAGATATGGGCAGATTTATTTCGAGCATGCGTTGGCAAACCACGTATCTCGTAGTATTTTTTGTCCCATCCTCCCTGGCGGATTTATTTTGGGCATTCGCTGGCACACCACTAATCCCGAAATATTTTTGCCTTATTTACCCAGAACGCCTCGCAAAAAAGAAAAGAAAGGGGGAGATAAAGGGAAGTTTTCCTTCTGCACATAACTGTGGCCTTATGGGAAGTCTTGCTTCTTTCCTCTTGCATTCTGGGAAGTCTCGCTTATAATCTTCTCTCTGTTTTTGCACACACTGTACGAACCTGTTCCAAACACCAAGACATTCCCTCCTTGCCCAGTTCATCTTAGGTTCATGATGACCTGTTCTCAATGCATAGCTGACCACATCTACGGAACTCGATTGTTATATGTTATGATCAATCTTTCCCAGCCTTTAATCTACCAGTGATTAATGTTCACATGTAATTCCCACCCCTCACATGTAATTCCCGCCTTGCATTTGCATTAACCAATAGGCAATGAGTTTCTTTGTGTTTGTATCAACCAATCAACCACAAGTACACCTGTGGCAATGTTTGTGATATTCAATAAAAGAGAGTTCCCGGGACTTCCCCGGCAGACGCCTCTCACATGACACCTACTACTCGTCTCCCGTGCTTTTCATTCCTACACCCCTCCCTGGGGGACACCAAAGGGGAGAGAGGAAGAACGGTGTGTTCCTCTCACACATCTGAGATGAATCGCCGAGACCTCGCCTGCTTATCAGCAGAGTGGCGCAGCAGGGAGGTCGACAAGGAATATCTGCCGGTGCCTACGCTGTGGCACATTCCTCTGACCCAGGCAGAATTCCAACACTGTGCTCTCCCCGCTGATCTCACTGGAAGAGTCTCGGAGCCTTCCCTCCGAAGTACTCTCAGCCTCCCCTTTCTTCCTGGTGTCACCTTGATTTCCTTCCCCAGCGGAAGCTCTCCCTCTCTCCTTGCTAGTTCCCTCTCCGGCATCATTGGGGAGCCTTACCTCTCCTCTTGGCTCCGATGGCAGTTCCCTGACATCCACCTCCCCCCCAGGGCCCTCCTCTCCCCCCGTCCGTTCCTTGGACGGTGATGCGGGGAATCCCTGGAAGGAACTATCCCCTTCCTCAGATGATTCAAACACCGCTCTCCACCTGCTGCTGTCTCTTTCCGCTGCCCAATCTCCCCAGTCGGATTCCTCTCCCTCGGATACCCCCCTTCCTCATCTTCGGAGGCTGGAAATCCCATAAACTCTTCTTCATCATCCGTGGTGCCAAATTGCTCCTCCCAGAACCTCCCTAGTGGTTTCGGCTTCCTTGGGAACCTGCGATGAAACTCCTCCTGCAGATACTCCTCCTTGATCTCTTCTGCAGGAACCCAAGTGTTTTCCGACTCGGGCTCCCCCTCCCAAGACACCAAATATTCCACCCGTCTCCCTCTCCACCTTGAATCGAGAATTTCCGCGGCTTGACCACTGAGTTCCCTTTCCTCCACCTGTGGGTGCATGGGGATTTCTCTTTCTTGCCCCAGAAATTCCCTCCCTTCCCGGTACGGTGAGAGTAATGACCTGTGGAACACCGGGTGCAGTTTCATGTTGGTGGGCAAGTTGAGTCTAAAGGCCACAGGATTCACCTGTTGTGTTACCTCGAAAGGTTCCAGTCGCCTTGGCCGTAATTTCTTACAACCCCCTTTGAACAGTAGCCCTTGGGTTGACAACCACACCCGGTCCCCAACCCTTATTCTCTCCCCTTCTCTGTGGTGCTTGTCTGCCTGCCTCTTGTACGCTTCCTTCGCCCTCTCCAGGTTAACCTTAAGTTGTTGGTGTAAAGCCTCCATTTCTTCCACAAACTGCTCGGCCGCCGGCACACTCCCCCTCCCCTCCCCCTCCCCTGGGAAGGCCCTGGGGTGACACGCGTAATTGGCCATGAACGGACTCATCCCTGTGGACACATGTTCAGCGTTATTGTATGCAAATTCGGCCAGCGCTAGTTTTTCCACCCAATCGTTCTCCCTTTCGTTGACGTAGCAGCGTAGGTACTGTTGGAGTATGCTATTAGCTCTTTCTGCTTGTCCGTTGGTCTCCGGGTGTCTGGCCGTCGAGCAGCTCACCTCGACGTCCAGCAGGCTCACGAGCTTCCTCCAGAATCTGGAAGTAAATTGCCTTCCTCTGTCGGACAAAACCCTCAAGGGGGCGCCATGCAACCTGAAGACGTGATCTACAAACAGCCTAGCTGTTTCCTCTGCCGTCACTGCATGCGAGCAAGCAATGAAATGGCACATTTTGGTCAACAAGTCAACTACCACCATGACTGCTGTTTTCCCCCTGGACTTGGGTAAATCGGTCATAAAATCTATGGATACCACCTCCCATGGTCTTTCCGGGGTGGGTAAGGGTTCCAGTAACCCTGCGGGTGCTGCCTTCTCCCCTTTTGCCCGCTGGCAGCGTTCGCACCCCCGTACGTATTCCCGCACATCTTCCCTCACCCTTGGCCACCAGAACTGCCTGGTGACAAGCAACATGGTTTTGTGTTGACCAAAATGCCCCACCGTGGGGTTGTCATGTAGTTGTTTGAGTACTCTTCTCCTCAAGTCCCCTTCTGGTATGTACAATGCTCCCCTATAGTACAGTGCCCCTTCCTTTTCCTCAAAACCCCCCCAGTGTGGTGTAGTGGTTAAGAGCGGTAGTCTCTAATCTGGGGAACCGGGTTCGCGTCTCCGCTCCTCCACATGCAGCTGCTGGGTGACCTTGGGCCAGTCACACTTCTGTGAAGTCTCTCAGCCCCACTCACCTCACAGAGTGTTTGTTGTGGGGGAGGAAGGGAAAGGAGATTGTTAGCCGCTTTGAGACTCCTTAAAGGGAGTGAAAGGCGGGATATCAAATCCAAACTCTTCTTCTTCTTCTTCTTCTTCTTCTTCTGCGTCTCTGATCTCCCTGATTTTTGTTTGGGCGTACTCGTCATTCCTTGTCAACCCGGCTAGTTCTCGTCACTCTACCACTACTCATCGGTCCTCCGGTATCACATGTGGTAGTTCCGGCACTCCCTCTCCTTCCAAGTACTCCGGTTTCCGGGAGAGGGCGTCTGCTCTGACGTTTTCCTTCCCCGGCACGTAGCGAATTTCAAAAAAAGAACTTGGAAAACTCCTGTGCCCATCGCACCTGTCTTTGGTTGAGGACTCGTGCAGTCCTCCAATATTCCAGGTTCTTATGGTCCGTGCACACCTGGATCTTGTGTTGTGCGCCTATTAGAAAATGTCTCCAGCGTCGACAGGAAGTTTTTTTTCTTTCCGCCCGACTGTGTGAGTTACTAAGTAACTGTCTTGGACTTCTAATGTAACGAACGTAAAAATTTGAAACATTCTTCAACCCTGGACAGCCAGCCTCTTTGGAGAGGAGCGGCTTAAATCTAAAATCTAAAAAGAGAGTGTAAAATCGGAAGGCTGCAGAGCAGTTTGAAATGGAGCTTTGCAGATCAGGAGAGAAGAGCTGCCTATGGAACTCTATGTAGAAGGGCACAGAAAAAACGGCTCGAGAAAACCGTCGGAAATATTAATAAAAAGAACTCTCCCTAACTTGTTGGCTCTCGTGGACACGCTGGAGGTTTGCTCAAGGCCTCTACGACTGAAACTAAAAACCATACGAAGCTAAAATATATTCCTCCAGCCTACCTCTGTCAAAACTGTACATATACCATGCTCATAAGTTCGTGATTATCATTCTTTTCCCCTCCCCTGGTCCCCCCTTCTATCCCACGTTCTGTTATACCATTTATGACATTTACATTTTTGCGTTAAGTCAAAAAAAAAATTGGTTACTCTATATTTTTTTCCTTCCCCTCTCCTGTCCCCTCTCTCCCTCCTCCCTCCCCTCCAACTCTGTTTTACTGTCTGTTTCTCTTTCCTCTTTATTTTAATAACATAACTAACAACTTATCCAACCTATTTTCTACTCACCAATTTTTGGAGGAACTCTAAATCATCGGAATCATAACATTTAATTTAGGATGATCCCTTATCTCCTGAAAACACAACCAATGGGATAACAGCTAACATCTGAGGCACCCAGTGTGGTTTCCTGGATATAACTACACCTCACCAAGACCGAACAAAGAGACGCATTGGAATTTGGAACTGGAAATTCCAGAGTGCAATAAAACTTCGCACAGCCCCCAGAGTGCAATAAAACTTTGCACAGCCCCCGCGAACTGGACTAAATAAATAAGTGGCTGAAAATTACAGGATTATACAAGTGGCTGAAACTACTGAATATATAGAGACTATACAACTTCTTCTTTTCCCCCCCTGGAATATAACAGAAAGACACCGATTTTTGTTTACGCTTTCTTATTTTTTGCTCATCCCCCCTCTGTCTCTGAAACAATTATACTAATATACTAATACAAAGCAAATATTTAACAACAAAAAGTTTCTGGAAATATAAGTGGGACTGGTTAATATTGTGTGAATAATTGATGTAAGTAAACTGAAATAAGGTATTGGAAGCCCCCTTGATATTAAGAAAACAAAAGAGGATAGGAGGTCAGGAGGGCAAGAGTTTTAAACTAATACAGTTTAAGGTGTTTATGGTTTGGAAAACATAAAAAAGGGGGGAAAACAGATTGTGAGCCCTCTAGGGGAGAGAAATATAAACCACAGGATGTCGGGGAAAAATGGTAAAAAAGCTGGAGGGACCCCGGGAGAAAGAAAAACATCTCGACAAGAGGAAATTAAAGACTTAGACTTTTTGTGGTTTAAGATTAAAGAGGAATTTAAGCAAAGGGAAACACACATGGAAAACAAACTAGGAGAAATACAGGAGCAAATTGATAGGAAAATAGAAAGTGCTGTAGGCGAACTCTCGAAAAAGATACAAGATTTGACAGTTAAATCAAAAATAATTGAAAACTCCAATAAAAAAAACACAAAAAGATTTGAGGGACCAAAAGAAGGAAACAGAAAAGCTGAAGGAAGAAATAAAAAAATTAAATAAAACACAAGACCAATTATTGGACAATTTAGCTATGACAGAAATGCGTCAAAAAAATCTTAATTTAAAATTTAAAGGGATCGCCGAAGAAGCAAATGAAAACATAAGAGGAAAAATAGTTCAGGAACTTGCAAAATGGTTGGAGATGAAAGAAGAACAAATAGCATATACAATAGAGAACGCGTTTAGAATAAGAGGAAAACCACAACAATTTAAGTCCAAAAGAATCCCCGGAGACTGTTTAGTAATATTCAACTCCATTGAAATGAAAAATATAATATTAAGAAATAGTTTTAAAAGAAAGTTGATGATTGGAGACCGTCCAATCACCATCTTTAAAGAAATTCCAATTAGGATCCTGCGCAAAAGGGAAGGATACAGACAGTTAACAAGTGTTTGGAAGAGGAACGCAATACAATACAAATGGGAATTCCCAGAGGGGGTTTCCTTCTATCATAAAAATAAAAAATTCAAGCTGACAGATATTCATGAAGCAGAAAAGTTCGTGAGAAGATACGAGAAAGACCTGGGTAAAGAAGAAGTAGGACAGCGAGGAGGCGACTTGGTCACAGGGGGGAGTGGAGGGGGTGGAGTCGAGGAGGGGGGGAGTCAGAGGAGGAAATGGAGGATTTTAGATCGGAGGAAGAGGAGGAGGGAGAAGACAGAGAGTTCAACAGAAAGGGAAGCACCAGACTTTAAATCAGAAAGTAGGATAAAGTGTACTTAGTCATAACTTGAAATGACCATTAAGTTTATATTGTGGAATGTGAATGGCTTTAACGATAAGTCCAAGAGGAATAAATTTGAAAAAATTATAAAGAAAAAAAATATTGATGTCATTTGTTGCCAAGAAACTCATGTTGCCAAAAAACACAAGCATATTTTAATAAATAAGAAGCTTGGAATAGAATTTATCAACTCAGACTCAAAAAAGAAAAGAGGGGTAGCAATTTATGTGAAAGAAAAATTAGAACCCAAGCAAATATGTAAGGATGAGGAAGGAAGAATCCTAGGAGTACAAATTAAATACCAGGGAGAAAAAATAAATGTGGTTACAGTTTATGCCCCAAACTCAAATAGACTGGAGTTTTTAAAAAAATTGGAGCAAATCTTATTAGACTTAGATAACAACAAATTGGTCTTACTTGGAGATTTAAATGGAGTACCGACACCAGAACTAGATAGAAGTGTAAGAAAAAAGAAGTTAAATCAAGGGAAATTACCAAAATCCTTCAATGACCTTGAGGAAAATTTAGATCTAATAGATATATGGAGATACAAAAACCCTACGACAAAACAATTCACCCACTTCTCTGAACCACACCAGAGCTGGAGTAGGTTGGATCAGATCTGGATCTCAAGAGAATTAACAACAAGAGTGGTGAATTGTGAGATCCAACCCAGAACTCTGTCGGACCATAACCCAATAACACTACAACTAAAGTGGAACACCCAGGGGCTATACAGATGGAGAATGAATGACTACTTATTTGAAACAGAAGAAGTGATTGAAAAAGCAAAAACTACTATAAAAGACTATTTTGACCTAAATATGAATAAAGGGACAGACATAGATGTAGTGTGGGACGCTAGCAAGGCAGTGTTAAGAGGCCTCCTGATACAGCAAAATATTCAAAGAAAAAAGGCCAAAGAACAGAAAAAAGAAGTAGTAATTAATAAAATGAGAATATGTGAGAAAAACATGATAAAAAATTCGAACAACAATGGTTATAAACAAGAATATAAGATGCTCCAAACACAATACTCAATATTAATAAATCAAGAAGTGGAATGGGGAATCAAGTTAATGAAACAAAAGTTTTTTGAATCTGCAAACAAAACTGGAAAGTTCCTGGCGTGGCAATTGAGAAAAAGGAGAAAACTCAGTCTTATCAACAAAATAAAAGTGGAAGAGCAAGTGCTAGAGGACCCCAACGAAATAAAAAAGAACTTCCTTAAATTCTATGAAAAGTTATATAAAATAGAGGAAGAAGACTTAACAAGTATAGAAAAATATTTAGAAGAAAACAGCCCAAATAACATATCAGAAGAGGAAAGAAACGATTTAAATAAACCTATAAAAGTAGAGGAAATTAGAGAGGCAATTAAGAGGATGAAACTGGGGAAAGCCCCAGGCCCAGACGGGTTATCTGCTAAGTATTACAAGACCCTAGAAGAATATATAACACCGGTATTATGTGATGTAATGAATGAGATTTTAAGAGGAGGAAAAACACCAATATCTTGGAAAGAAGCATACATCACGTTGATTCCGAAACCAGATTCAGACAAACTTAACATCAAGAACTACAGACCGATCTCATTATTGAATAATGATTATAAGATCTTTGCCGATATAATGGCACACCGACTTAAAAAGTGTCTGAGTAATCTCATCCATACTGACCAGGCCGGTTTTCTACCCAATAGACAAATTAAAGACAACATAAGACATACAATAGACATCATTGAATATCTAGAATGTCATAATGAAATTCCAGCAGTTTTAATGTTCGTTGACGCCGAAAAGGCATTTGATAATGTGTCTTGGGTTTTCATGATAAAATGTTTGGAAAGGTCGGGGATAGAGGGCACATTCCTGGAAGGAATTAAAGCGATTTATACACAACAAAGTGCTAGACTAATCATAAATAACAATTTGACAGATCCGTTAAAGATAGCGAAAGGTACCCGACAGGGGTGCCCTCTGTCCCCGTTACTGTTCATTATGGTGCTAGAGATAATTACAAATAAGATAAGGAAAACTCAAGATATTCGGGGTATAAAAATAGGAGTGAAAGAACACAAATTGAAATCATATGCTGATGATCTTATGTTGTCGCTGGAAGACCCAAAAAAGAGTGTTGGTAAAGTAGTGGGACTACTAGAGGAATTTGGAAAACTATCCGGTTTTAAATTGAACAGAGCAAAAACCAAAATAATGACCAAAAATCTGGAAGAAAAGACAAAAAATGATCTTGAAACTCAAACAGGGATTAAAATTGCCAAAAAAGTAAAATATCTCGGAATCTGGTTGTCAGGGGCTCAGGAGCAGAGGCACAGGAGAGGGAGGAAATGGAGAGCGAGGGGGAGGAATCCGAGGGCAGTGTAGGGGGTGACAGTGGCCCGAGGGATTCCTGGAGTCTGTCCAGCGAATCGGAAGACTCGCAGAAGGGAGCGCCGATGGCCAGGGCAAGAGGGGTGCCAAGGGGGACACCCCAGAAGGAAGGGGCCAGCGGGGACTCCCAGAGCAGCAGTTGGAAATCAGGACCAGCTTCCCCACCAGAGCGCAGTGGGGGGGAGGAATCCCAGGCATCGGGATCAGTGTTCCCACCACCAGCGAGAGGAGATGAGTCAGGATTGACCACGCCTCCATCGGAGAGCGGGGAAACGGTCGAGAGGAAGGTTGCCGGCTGGGCGCGCGCGCCAAGTTCAAATGTACAGGCGAGCGGCACAGCAGATAGCCCGGATAGGGAGCCAGGTCCTAAAGCCCGCCGAAAGGAGGGGCAAGAATCAGGGGGGTCAGCGTCAGAAGAGTCCAGAAAGGAGGAAACCCCAGGGGGCAGAAGGACCCAGAGGAGGAAAGAGCAACGGAAGAGGTGGAGTAAGGCTAGAGTCTTAAACTGGTGTACAGGGGGCGGAGACTCAGATGGAGCTTCGCCGGTCTAGCTTCTAGACGTAGAGCTGCACGCTGCGGTTTGGAAATGGAAACTAATCGTCAATAAAGACTTTTGTACGTTATTACTGACTAGCGTTGGTCCTCTGTGAGCTGGGACCTAGAGGCAGCCCTCTGTGAGCTGGGACCTAGAGGCAGAACATAAATCTGATTGAAAATAACTACAAGAACACATGGAAAGAAATAACAAAGGACTTGGATACTTGGAACAGAATACACCTCTCTTGGTTGGGGAGAATGGCTGAGCTCAAAATGAATCTATTACCAAAATTACTCTTTTTATTCCAAAATTTACCGATAATTAGGGGAGTTTCACTATTTAAAGATTGGCAGAGACTACTTTCTAAATTTATTTGGCAAGGAAAAAGACCAAGGATTAAATTCAAATTGCTCACAGACCAAAAAGACAGGGGGGGATTTGCTGTCCCAAATTTACAGTTATATTATGAAGCAGCATGCCTTTGTTGGGTAAAAGAATGGATTGTCATTAAAAATAAAGATTTGTTAGATCTAGAGGGTTTTAACTTAAGATTTGGATGGCATGACTATCTGTGGCAGGATAATGGAAAGAAACATAAAGATTTTTCTAACCATATTATTAGAGGGCCACTGTTAGAAGTGTGGGAAAGGAATAAAAAATTATTGGAACAGAAAACCCCCTGGTGGTTATCACCAATCGATATACTGACAAAAAAGAAAATAAACACTGAAGGGGAAAGATGGACATATGAAGATCTATTAGTTAGAAATGAATCCGGGTGGAGAATCAGACCATATGAAGAAATAAAAAACAAGTTGACTGGCTGGATTCAATATCACCAAATTAACTCCATGTGGACGGAAGATAAAAAGATTGGGATAAATGAGAAGAAATCTAGATTTCAGATTGAAATAATAGAAGGAAGAACAAAATTATTATCAAAAATGTATAACCAGTTACTTGAGTGGGACACCAAAGATGAGGAAGTGAAGGAGGTGATGGTGAAGTGGGCAGTGGACTTGGGTTATAATATAGAATTTGACAAATGGAAGGCTTTATGGTGTAAAGGTATGAACTTCACGGCATGTACAACACTCAAGGAGAACATGTATAAGATGATGTACAGATGGTACATGACGCCGGTAAAATTGGATAAAATTTATAAAACAGGTGATAAAATGTGTTGGAAATGCAAGAGTAAGGAGGGCGACTTTATACATATGTGGTGGTCATGTGAGACACTTTAAAAATTTTGGGAATCTATCTATAATGAATTTTAAAAAGTCCTCAAATACACCTTTAGCAAAAAACCTGAAGCTTTCCTCCTGGGGATAATTGGCGAAGAAATTAAAAAGGAAGATAAAACATTTTTTCAATATGCAACAGTGGCTGCCAGAACCCTCATAGCACAGTATTGGAAGACGTCTAAAATCCCAACGATAATAGAGTGGCAATCTAAACTATTTGACTATTTAGAACTGGCAAAATTGACACAGAAAATAAGAAATAAAAAAAGTACAAAATTTAATAATGAATGGGATAAATTTAAGTTATATATGGAATCAGAAATAAAAGGAAAATAAAAATGTTGATAAAAAACAAATATATATTTGAAAAATTCACAGTAGGTATGAGATAACGCTTACTACGTAAAAATTGCTTGTAAAATGAGACACTGCAGATAAAAAATATGATAACTTTATTCCGAAATCGAGATAAAGGGAAGTCGATGAGTGTTTGTCAATGTAAGTTGAGTTGCCTATGTTTTTATGTATTACATGTTTCGTTTTTCTTTTTTTTTTCTTTTTTTCTTTTTTCTTGGCTGTGTAAGTGTGATGGCCTGGGATTCCGATTCAGAGGATGAACCAGAGGAATCCCAGCCTGCACTGGAGTCCCCGCCTCCAGGGCCGGCTGAACTGGGGCAAGGCCTAGATGCTGAAGAGCCTGCACCTGTGACAGAGCTTCAGGAGCTGGCCCCAGGTGAAGCCCTTCTGGCCCCAGAGGGGCTTGACGACTCAGTGGCCACAGGTGAGCCTCCTCCAGGGCCCAGTAACCCTTCGGCCTCTCCTGATCTGCAGAGGCTTAGGGCAGAGAGGCGAAGGGAACTGGTTGCCCCCAGGAGGAGTGCTCGCCTTAAGGCCAAAGGAGGCGGGGCTCCTGGGGGCCGGGACCGCCCCCGGCCTTAGAAGAGGATAAAAGCCCAGTCAGCTTGGCCCCAGGTTGCGGGAGCAACGTCGTTGTTGGCTTCGGACCTTCCTGTGTTCCTGATCCCTGCTCGGCCACCTGTTCCTGACTATCCGGTGTTCCTGATCCCTGCTCGGCCTCCTGTTCCTGACTATCCGGTGCTCCTGTTCCCTGCTCAGCCTCCTGTTCCAGCGTTCCTGTTCCCCGCCCGGCTCTCCGCCTTGGACCTCGCCCCTCTTTGTGTGGACTCTGCTTACACCCACAGTACCTACCCCCGGGACCAGCACAGTAAGTATGTTTGTGATATGTATGATATGTATGTTAAAAAGCAATAAAAAATATTTTTTTAAAAAAAATGTCTCCAGCGTCGAAAAGCTTCATGAATTGCAAGCAGTTCCCGGTCATACACCGTGTAGTTCTGTTCTGACTTGTTCAGCTTCCTTGAAAAAAAAGCGCACGGCCTCCACTCGGACTGATTTCCCGTCTGAAGCAGTATGGCCCCCACCGCTCTGTCTGACGCGTCGGTCTCCAGCCTCATAGCCTTCTGCAGATCCACGTGTAAGAGCTGCTCTTCCGAAGCGAACGCCCTCTTTAGCCTTTCAAAGGACTGCTGTGCCTCTTCTGTCCATTCAAACTTCTTTTTGCTGCTGAGACAATCGGTGATGGGTGCAGTTAAGTGGGCGAAGTTCTTGATAAACTTCCTATAGAAGTTCCCAAACCCCAGGAACCTCTGCACGTCCTTCCGGTTCTTGGGAGTCTTCCATTCTAGCACCGCCTGCACCTTGCCTGGGTCCATGGCTAAGCCTTTGTCCGACAACCTGTAGCCCAGGAACTCAACCTCTCGGGCGTGGAATTGGCATTTCTCCAGTTTGACCCACAGCTGGTGCTCCTGCAGCCTTTTCAGCACTTCCCTGACGTCCTTAACATGCTGCTCCTCGTTCTCCGAGTAGATTAACACGTCATCTAGGAAAGCCACGCAATTCTTGTACAGCAGGGACCCCAACACGTGGTGCATGAAAGCTTGAAAGCAGGCCGAGCCTGATTGTAATCCGAAGGGCATAACTAAGTACTCAAAGGCCCCCAGAGGGGTGAACATGGTGGTTTTCCATTCATCCCCCTCCCTCATCCTTATCAAATTGTACTCCCCCCGAAGGTCCAGCTTGGTAAAAACCTTCCCCTTCCTTACCCTGCTCAAAATGTCATCAATTCTGGGCATTGGGAAGGTCACTGGTTCCGACACAAGGTTGACCCCCTCTGGCTCTGGCTCTGGCTCTGGCTCTGGCTCTGGCTCTGGCTCTGATTCAGGGTCTCGCTCTGATTCAGGGTCTCTCTCTGGCTCTGGCTCTGGCACTCTATCAAGGACTGTTTCAGACTCAGGCTGTGGCTGTGGCTTTGCCTCTGTTTCAGGCTCAGGCTCTGTTTGAGGCTGTGTCTCTGTTTCAGGCTCCGGCACTGTATCAAGTACTGTTGCAGACTCAGGCTGTGGCTCTAGGCTGTGGCTGTTGCTCTGGTTCGGGCTGTGGCTCTTTTTCAGGCTCTGTTTCTGAATGAGGGCTTGGTTATGGCACTGATTCAGGGTCTCACTCTGTCTCTGGCTGTGTCTCTGTTGCGCCAAAAACGGTGGTTTGTTGTTGTTGTTGTTAGTTTCTTTCTGGGGTGGGACAAATGTTTAGTTGGGGCGGTTTAGCATAATTGTTTCTTGCTTTGTTTTTCTTTTACTATTTTTTTAGGTTATTGTATAGTTTGTATTTTGCTTTTCAAGGGGAAAGGGTCAGGGCTGCCTGGGAGGGGTCCTCAGCCAACAGAATGGCTGGGGCAGGTTCCCTACGGGGGTATGTACTGGAACACCCAATCTCTGTTATCGCGGGTGGGAGGAGCAGTTGCGCTAAGACCAGACCACGTCTTTACCGAAGATCTGGTTCTGACTCTGATTCTGATTCTTTGATTCTGGCTCTCTATCAAGGGCTGTTTCAGACTGCTCTCTATCAAGGGCTGTTTCAGGCTGTGGCTGTTGCTCTGGTTCTGGCTCTGGCTCTTTCTCAGGCTCTGGTTCTGAATGAGGGCTTGGCTCTGGCCCTGATTCAGGGTCTCGCTCTGGCTCTGGCTCTGGCTCTGGCACTCTATCAAGGACTGTTTCAGACTTAGGCTGTGGCTGTGGCTCTGGCTCTGTTTCCATTCTTACAATGCAATGTACACAAAACAATAATCCTCTCTTAGATTTTTTTGGGATCTCTTTATCTAAAATACTCATGTCACCGTTACTTCCTCCACATCTCCAACAAGCATTCGCCAAATTTTTATACATTCTTGATCATCTGGAAGGAGTGAGGTACCACCTACGAGCCATTTTCATCATGTTCTCTCTTATATTATAGCTGGCTGTAAATTTCAAATTTCCATTCCATCAGTTTTCCCCATCTTTTAGCATAATTGGACGGCCCACATCTTGGGCCCACTTTATCATTGAAGCCTTAACCTCCTCATCCATTACTTCGTAGTCTAAAAGAAGTCTATAGATTTTTGCGATTATTTTGGTTTTACTATTCAGTAGTTCTCTATCAAATCTTGAAGGCTCCTTTTCAAAACCTATCTGCTTATCCTGTCTGAACACTTCATTCACCTGGAAGCAACCTGGAAGTAATTCACCTCCTCCTCCCCCCTTAATATTGTGTTATAGATTATCCAGTTCTCTTTGATGTTGTTCCTTTTTTTAACAGCGATTGCTTCTAGTGGAGAGTTCCATCTTGGGGTTTTCTGTTCCAAATATCTTTTGTATTTTCCCCATACCTTATATATAGCATTTCTTATTATATGATTTGAAAAACTCCTATGCGTCTTTATTTTCCCATAATTAAGATAGCCATGCCACCCAAAACGGGTGTCATGACCTTCTAGATCTAAAATATCCCAATTTTTTAATAAATACCAATCTTTCAACCAGAGAAGACATGAGGCTTCGTAATATAGCTTCAAATCCGGTAACCCGTAGCCACCTCTTTCTACAGTATCTATTAATATCTTATGTTTTACTCTTGGTCTTTTACCCTTCCACAAAAATTTAGAAATTTCTTTTTGCCACTTGTTGATACTGCTGGTCTTTCCTGTAATTGGAATCGTTTGGAATAGAAAGAGTAGCTTCGGTAAAACTATCATTTTAATTACCGAAATACGGCCCAGGAATGATAAATTTAACCTTGTCCATGTCTCCAACTGTCTTTTGATATCTTTCCAACAATTGGTATAATTATCTTCATATAAGTTAATATTCTTTGGTGTTATCCATAATCCTAAATACTTGATTTGGGGGTAGATTTTAATGCGTATTATTTGTTCTAATTCTGCTTTTTCATCTGGCAACATATTTTTAACTAATAGTTTTGTCTTGTTTAAATTCATTTTGAACCCCGCAACTTTACCGTAGCCATATATTATTTCCAACGCCTTTCTTAAACTCTGTTTTGGTTGCTCCGTAGTTATAATTAAATCGTCAGCAAATGCCCTCATTTTGTAACTTCTATTTCCCAGCATAATCCCTTTTATTTCTTTTTCTTCCCTAATTTGTTTACATAAAACTTCCAATGTTAATATGAAAATTAAGGGGGATAGTGGGCAACCTTGTCTGACCCCTTTACTGATTTCACACTCCTGTGATAAATTTCCATTGATTATGATTTTAGCTTTTTGTTTTGATTATATTGCTTCAATCCCTTTTATATACTGTACTGTATACCAAAATCCATATGGTGTAATAGACCTTTCATAAATTTCCAGAATACCCTGTCAAAAGCCTTTTCTGCATCTATAGCCATTAAGACAGCCTTCTTTTCTATTCTTAAGTCTAAATACGCTAATAAGTTTATAATGTTTCTAGTATTGCTATAAATGTGCCTCCCGGGCAAAAAGCCAGCTTGGTCATTGTGTATCATCATCTGGAAGACTTTTTTTGATCTTTCGGCTAAAATATTTGCCTATAATTTATAATCGTTGTTTAGAAGTGTGATAGGCCTATAGTTGTTAATAAGTAGATTGTCCATTCCCTGTTTTGGAATTAATGCAATAAGGCTGTCTTTCCAAGAATCCGGCATGGTTCCGTCTTTTAAGATACTTCTTAATGGGTCAGACAGTAATTCCTCAATTTTTTTATAATATATTGCCGGTAGGCCGTCTGGCCCTGGTGGCTTTCCTATCTTTGCTTCCTTAATTGCTCTTTGAATTTCGTACGATGTAATAAGGGCATTCAACAGTTCTTTTTGTTCTTTAGTAAGTTTCGGAAGACAGTTGTGTTCTAAATGTTCTTTTCTTGGAAACTTTGAAGTGTCAGGCATAGCCCTATTGGCTTTAGCCCAAACGTAGCAGAGTTTTCCTGCACAGCGAAGAAGCTAGTTGCGGCAGTAATGACTAGTCAGCTAGACTCAGAATAACTATTTACAGGATTTATTAAAAAGGAGAAAATAAAACCAGCAGAGTTTCTGCATACAAATAAAAGCAAAATAAATCCTCTCTTTCTCTCTCTCTCAAAACCATACACAGCACTTCTACTCCTAACACACCTCACTCAAACTGAGCTAGCAATCCCTAGTTAAGAGTTGAATGCTGGTCGTTAACCAATCAGAGTAAGCAGTTTCTAGGTCAAGCTGACCTGGGCTTTCTGCCAAGAGTAAATTGACACTGCCTTGAGTTAATTGTTTGAAGCCAGAATCTGCAAGTTTCCCATGAGAATCAATTAACAGAACACCCCCTCACAGATTCTGCTGGACAATTAACATCAAATACACCTATGTAGAAGATCATTTTTCCAGCAATCCTAAACCCTTGCACATTCGCTTGTTCTTTACCTTTGCCAATGGTTTAGTTAACACATCTGCTACATTTTCTTCACTTGATACATAAGTACAGGTGATTATATTGTCTTGTACACAGCAACGCACATTTTGGTATTTTACAGAGATATGTTTAGAACGTGATTTGAAACCCTCTGTTTTACTTAAAGTTATACAAGCTTGATTATCAATGTAAACTTGTACTGGTTCTCCATAATTTACATTTAAATCTGCTAACAAATGCTTGAAATAAATCACCTCGTTGCACAATTCACTCAATGCGGCGTACTCTGATTCCGTTGATGACACACTTACAACGTCTTGCTTGCGTGACCGCCAGCTGATTAAAGCTCCACCGACCATTATGACCAGTCCTGTGACAGATTTTCTATCCGGCAAATTTCCCCAGTCACTATCACAGAAGCAACTCAACATTTCATCCTCTGAAGAATTTAATTGTAACATATAGCCAATTGTCTGTTTGAGATACCTCAGAACTTGTTTTACCCCTTTCCAGGCATTTAGTGTGGGTTTTGAGACCAATCTATTTAATATGCCTACTGCATAACTAATATCAGGTCTGGACCACTGTGCTAGATACAATAAACTTCCAATTACAGAGTGATATACATCAGGATGTTCAAATTCAGGACTCTCATCTGTATGAAGTGTTTTTATGAAACCTGGATCCATAGGCACCACTGCCCCTTTGCAATCCTGCATTCTGTATGTAGTCAGTAGTTGTTTAACTTTGTTCTGCTGACTAATTAGGCAGCTGCCATCTTGGGCCCAGCACACTTCCAACCCTAGATATGTCCTAACCGGGCCTAAGTCTTTCACTTTGAACTTACTGGACAATTGTTTGGCAAACCTCTTAGTTTGTTTATCTGTTTTGCAAGCATACAATACATCATCTACATAGATCAGACAAAACTCTTGATCACTGCCTGTACCACGTACATAAACACAATTGTCAGCTGTACTCTGCTTGAAACCAAATGACACTAAGGCCTCATGGAAACATTTGTTCCAAGATCTTGCAGCCTGTTTGAGACCATATAGAGCTTTGTTTAATTTTAACACTCTATTGGAACCTGTCTCATAACCAGGCGGTTCGGCTAGATACAGGTCTTCTGATATTGATGCATGTAAATATGCAGTCTGGATATCAAAATGGTTTAACAGGAGTTTTCTCTTTGCTCCAAGCGTTAGAATCAGCCTTACACTGTCCGCCTTAGCAGTAGGGGAAAAAGTCTCGTCATAATCTTTTCCAGGCCTCTGAGAGTATCCTTGTGCCACTAAACGAGCTTTGTATTTGTACTCTCCTGTCACCAGAGGTTTAAGTTTGTACACCCACCTGCAGCCTACAATCTTTGCCCCCTCAGGCGCTGCTACTGGTGTAAAAACCTTGTGCTCATTCAGAGAGGACATCTCTTCCTCCATTGCCTGTTTCCAGCGCTCTGCCTCCTCTTTTGGTAACTTTAACACCTCCTGAAAACTCTTGGGTTCTGCAATCACACTAAAAACATTTGCAGTATCAGGAGAAAAACGCACTGGAGGCACTCCTTTGTTTTGTCTTTTAGATCTTCTGGGAGAAAATTTTTCTTCTGACCCACTTTCCTCTTCAGAACTACGACCTCTCTTTTGTTGCTTAGCAACTGGTCTCTGGCTAACTCCACTTTCTTGAGAGCTCTTATCTGAACTTTCCTCCCCCTCAGACTCTGACTCCCTGTGTCTACCTTCAGAGTCATGAAGCTCCTGGGAAGGTTCAAACCAAACCTCAGTATTGGCATGTAGTCTCTCCCAGCCACTATGTTCACAAAAACTGGCATTCCTGGAGATCACAATGCCATTTGTCCCTTCAGCAAAGCGGAAACCTTTTCCCAGCTCCTGGTAGCCCACAAACACTAACTGTTTGGTCTTAGGATCTCCCTTCTTTCTCATTTGTTTTGGAATTAATACCCAGACTTTTGATCCAAACACATGCAAATGGTCAATTTTGGGTTTTTTCTGAAACAATTTAAAGTATGGAGTTGTACCTATTGTTTGATGAAAGAGCCTATTTTGGAGATAACACGCGGTGAGCATGCTCTCCCCCCAATAAGACATGGGCAAATCAGCATCATCAAGCATGGCAAACATCATATTTTGTAAAGATCTGTTTTTTCGCTCTGCAACGCCATTCTCCTCTGGGGAAAAAGCGTTTGTTTTTCTATGCCCAATGCCACGCTTCTGTAACCAATCTCTAAAGGCATTTGACATAAATTCGCCACCTCTGTCCGTCTGAATCCTTTTAAGTTTAGTGGACAGAAATCTTTCCACAGATGCCACCCAGCCTTTAAACTTAGTGAACACGTCACCCTTGTTCTTCATGGGAAAAACCCAAGAATAACGTGTGGCGTCATCCACAATTGTTAGTGAAAAACGCGATCCACCCCTGCTTACAGCAAATGGACCAATTACGTCCATGTGAACCAGCTGTAGCGGTGACTCACTAACTCTGTCACTTCTGGGGTAAGAGACTCTGTGGGTTTTAACCTTTTTACACACATTACAATCAAGGTACTTGTTACAACTCTTTAAATCAACCCCATCAGCCAATTCAGACATTTTTAGTACACTTTTCCAGCCAGCATGCCCCAGTTTCCTATGCAATAAGTGCACACAGTTGTCATGTATAGCTTTGTTATTCACTGCAGGCTGAGATTTACTGACTACTGCTGCAACTTGAGATCCTGCTTTAAGCCAAAACAAGCCTCCCTCTGACTTAGCAGTGCCTAAAATCTCACCAGCCTTCTTAATAATGCAACTGTCTCCTTCAAAATACACTTTAAACCCAGCTTTTAGCAAACAATCTACAGACATCAGATTGCTCCTTAATGAAGGCACACAAAGTACATTTTGCAGACATTCACGAAGACAAGGAACAAAAACTGCACCCCCTGAAATCACTTCGGAAGTACTTCCGTCTGCTAGAGCCACCTGGCTGCGCTGTGCTGAGTTCTTAGAAACAAACAATTCATCTGAGTTTACGATGTGGCGAGATGCTCCCGAATCGACCACCCAGACCGCTTGTTTCTCATCAGCAATCTTGACCTCGCCGGTCACCAGCTGAGCCGACTGTTTTCGTTTGAAGAATTTCTTTTTCCGCTGCTGCTGATCTCGTCTCTGCTCCTGCACCGGCCACTGAGACTTGACCAACTCCGGACATTGTCGTTTTAGATGCGCTGAGGACCCACATCGGAAACAACGCCTAACAGCAAACGCTGACTCCTCACCGGTACGCTGCTTTTGCTTCACCTCTGGCACGGCATGAGAACTCCTTCCAAACCGCCTGCCTGTAGAAGCCTCTGCAGCAACCGACCTTTCTTGCCTCTTCTGCCATTCTTCAATCAAACGCCCAGTAACGTAACTGACTGATAAATCACTCTCCTGTATGCCTTCTAGAGACAAAACTAAATTATCCCAGCTTTCCGGGAGAGAGCTCAAAATAATAGCCACCTTCTCCTGCTGGTCTAACGCACAGTCTCTTTCCTGTAGCGCAGTAAACTTTAACTGTAAACTGTGTAGATGTTCCTGCATTGTAACCCCAGGCTGTAACATTGCCTTGTACAATGCCTTGCGAATGAACAGCTTAGAGACCGCTGTCTCACGCACATGGAGTTCTTTAAGTGCTTGCCACACACCTCTAGCTGTCTTGATTCCCCTCACATACGGCAACTGGGAATCTTCCAGCCCCAAGACAATTGTGGCCCTTGCTCTTTGGTCTTTATCGAGGTCTTCATCATCAGGCTTCACAGGAAACTTACTCACCACTTGCCAGAGACGATCCCTCTGCAGCACTGCCTGCATGCGTTCCGACCACAGCAAGTAATTGGTGTCATTCAGACGCTCAAAAGCCATCTGAACTGGTTGTGAGGCCATCTTGAGAGCGATGTCCCTGGAACCCGGAACCAGCTACTCACGACCACCGAGAGAGAAAACAGGAACCACAGCACCCAGCACTCACACGCTGCAGCTGTTGTCCTTCTGTCCGCTGCGTCACCAGCTCACCACGGTCAGGAACCAGCCAGGAACAACAACTTCTGGAACTACTGGAACCAACGCCGTTGATGCTGACACCACCGCAACTCAGGATGGCAGCACAATGCCCATAACCTCTTGGAAACTTTGAAGTGTCAGGCATAGCCCTATTGGCTTTAGCCCAAACGTAGCAGAGTTTTCCTGCACAGCGAAGAAGCTAGTTGCGGCAGTAATGACTAGTCAGCTAGACTCAGAATAACTATTTACAGGATTTATTAAAAAGGAGAAAATAAAACCAGCAGAGTTTCTGCATACAAAAAAAGCAAAATAAATCCTCTCTTTCTCTCTCTCTCAAAAGCATACACAGCACTTCTACTCCTAACACACCTCACATCAAACTGAGCTAGCAATCCCTAGTTAAGAGTTGAATGCTGGTCGTTAACCAATCAGAGTAAGCAGTTTCTAGGTCAAGCTGACCTGGGCTTTCTGCCAAGAGTAAATTGACACTGCCTTGAGTTAATTGTTTGAAGCCAGAATCTGCAAGTTTCCCATGAGAATCAATTAACAGAACATCTTTAACTTCTTCTTGTTTCATTTCCTTCCTTATAGATTTATCCTTATCGTTTCTCTATTTCTTTAGGGTTGTTTATTATTTTGCCTTCGCACTTAACTCTATTTATAAGCCTTTCTGCCTCTCTCTTCTTTAATTGCCATGCTAATAACCAGGCTCAGGTTCTGTTTCAGGCTGTGTCTCTGTTTCAGGCTCTGGCGCTGTATCAACCACTGTTGCAGACTCAGGCTGTGGCGCTATGGCTGTAGCTGTGGCTCTGGTTCTGTTTCAGGCTCTGGCACTGTATCAAGCACTGTTTCAGGCTCAGGCTCAGGCTTCTGCTCTTTATTAGGCTTTGTCTCAGTCTTTGGCTCTAGCACTTATTCTAGCTCTATTTCATTTTTTAAAAAATATTTATTAAAGTTTCAAAAAAGTTACAAAAATGAGAAAGAAAAAAAGAAAAAAGAAAAAAGGATACAAAATACAGAAAAATAAAAGCAGTTAAAAACATTTCCATGTCTTATCTTTCATTGACTTATTTCCCTGACCTTCTCACACCTCCCTTTTTTGTACTCTAGTTCACTTAAGTATTCCAGCAAATCCTTTCCAACTTGGTTTTTATCCTAATAGTTTATCCTAATGTAGTATAATATTACATTCTGATCTTTCAACAGTTAAAAAATCAATTTTTACCTAATCTTTTGTATCATTTCTGCTAATACCACATTACTTCATTCCAACATCCTTCTAACATTCCTGAATTTTACAATGTTTCTGTAGATAAACTTTAATTTTTTTCCAATCTTCTTCCACCAACTCTTCACCTTGGTCTCGGATTCTGCCAGTCATCTCCGCCAGTTCCATATAGTCCATCACTTTCATCTGCCATTCTTCCCGGGTGGGTAAATCTTGTGTCTTCCAATACTTTGCGATGAGTATTCTTGCTGCTGTTGTTGCATACATAAAAAAGGTTCTATCCTTCTTTGGCACCATTTTCATTATATTCTCTCTTAAGCCAATACTGTTGGTTTCTGCTTTCTTCTCTGTGCAGCGAAGTGCTTGTCACGAGACAGGTTGTTTACATTCCACAGTAAATGCACTGTTGGTTTCCCACGGGAAGAGGAGACTGGATGTGACGTACACTGGTTTCCTGTTTTTCACAGTTCTCTCGGAGTTCTTTGTTTTCCGAGGAGAGAGGGGTTGCCTCTCTGCTCTAGCAGAGGCAAGATGCCTGCTTGTAATCTCTCAGCATTGAAGTGTAAATAAACTAAAACTTAAGCATGTAGCATGTACTACTCATTCTTCTGCTGTGTAAAGGA
This sequence comes from Podarcis melisellensis, assembly GCF_964234715.1. NCBI lineage: Eukaryota > Metazoa > Chordata > Lepidosauria > Squamata > Lacertidae > Podarcis > Podarcis melisellensis. The sequence goes on from NC_138535.1 coordinate 27,714,753, forward strand.
CTCTGCACAATCAACATTTTTGGTCCTGGGCCCAGAAAAACGCGATCAATCTGACGGATGGACTCCGTGGGTCGAGTGGGAGTTCCGGCAAAGGAACAGAGAAACGGACCGGTCTTATCTTCTCTGCGTCAAGTTGATTGATTGAGAGGTATGTGCTCATGCTCTGGGCAGCCTGCCAGCTCCTAATTAATGGCTTTATGGCTGGACTTTGAACTTTTTAAGGCCGTTTGCCACGGCACAAGCGTAGAGGCTTGGGGGAAAGCGAAAGTAACGTTTAAAAGTGCCTTTGGAATGAGGTTTGAAGCAGCAGAGAAGCAGCTTGTATAAAGCAGCTTGATTTAAAGCAGCAGAGATGATGCAGAAGGCTAATGCCAGAGTCATGATGGCTAGCTGCAGAAGGCTGGCTGATGCAAGTGGGGAATCTGATGCCAATCAGCCACATGCTCAGCTCAGAGTAGCCTGTGATACTGCCGTGATTCTGAATGAAGCAGACCGCCAGGGTGATAGCTGCATGGGTAAGGGGAAGTCTTCACAGACGTCATCCCAGAGTGCAGTGGAACCACCAGATGGCGCCAAAGCTTTGAAGGCAGTGAAATGCCACTCATGTGGACGTCTAGGCCATATGAAGAGGGAATGCAGATATCTCAGGGCCAAGACAGAGCAGCGCAGCGGAAGCTCATCGCGTGGAAAAGGCCAGAGCAAAGGCAAAGGTCCGGTGTCCAGGACAACGCAGCACAAGGCAATGGTCTCACGCTTCACACCAAAGGTTGCAAAGGTCCAGAAGACGTCTAGATCTTTCTTCGTGGTGGATTCGGCTGCAACGCATCACATGTGCAACGATAAGCGACTGTTTGTGTCTTTTACACCGCAGGAAGGTGCGATTCACCAGGCGGATGGCAACACGATCCCCAGTAAAGGCTACGGAACTGTTGTTCTTCACAGTTTGGACTTATCGATACGAGATGTGCTTTATGTACCGGATGCCAAACATAATCTACTCAGCGTTGCGCAGCTGAATGAACGGAACATTGACGTTTCCTTCAAGAACAAGAAGTGCACCATCACAAAGAAAAACGATTATGTATTGCATGCTGAATATGTTGATCGTTTGTTTGTTTTGTATTATGATGATGTTGTGCAGGATGAAACTTGTTGCATTGCAGGTTCTAACAAAAGTTTGCATGCAGAATGTATTCACGATTTTCACCGAAAATTTGGTCATTTGCATTTTGAGGCAGTATCTAAAATGCCTGCCTTGGTTGAAGGTATGACTATTAAACCCTGCAGGTACCACATGAAGTGCAAAGCATGCGCAGCAAACAAGGTGAAAATGGCTGCGAAAGGTAAGGTGTCTAGTAGGCAAGCTACAGAACCATACCAGGTTGTTCATGCTGATTTGGTTGGACCACTAGCGCCCTCTTTGGGTGGAAATAGGTACTTCATGGTTCTCATTGATGCATTTTCCAGGTATATTTATGTGTACAATCTCAAGCAGAAATCAGAGGCTTTTCCTAGGTTCAAGGAATTCTGTGCTTGGTTGGAAAATGTGCATGGTAAGAAGATAAAGATTCTTTTCACTGATCGCGGGGGGGGGGGAATTCACTTCTCAGCAGTTTGAAGCTTTTCTGACTGAGAAAGGAATTCAACACGATTTGTCTAGTCCTCGCTCGCCATGGCAGAATGGACTTTGCGAGAGGGCAATTCAACCATTGCTTCAAGGGTTAAAAACCTTGCTGCATGATGCCAATCTTCCAGAGAGTTATTGGGCCGAATCTCTCTCGTGTTTTGTTTACAGTTACAATCGCAGGTTATCTTCAGCGATTGGTTGTACCCCCTATGAGAAGATGTTTGGCAAGAAACCATACATCAAACACATGAAAATTTTTGGTTCTGACATGTGGGTTCACTCACCACAAAACTCCAAGTTAGACAAGCGTGGATTGCATGGTATCTTTCTAGGTTATCAGAAAGGTTCTTACAGAATAATGATGTCTGACTCTAAGACAATTAAGCTCACAAGAAGTGTTGAGTACAATGCAAAGTGGGGGAGAATGTGGGAATTTTTCAATGTTATCCTGATGACAGTAATGAGACTGAGGATAGTCAAAAGCAGCCACAACAACCCACACCCACTGATGAAGGTTCTGATTCTGAGTCTGAAACTGAATCGGGTGATTCAGAGGATTTCAAGAGTGCGAAAGCCTCTATGCGACCCTCTGAAAGCTCTGATCAAGAATTGGAAGAACCATTGTTCACAATAGGTCACTTTTCTCCTAAGAAGGAAGAGGAAAGTGTTGAGGACTTAAGGCTAATTCGTAGGTCACAGAGAGCCACAAAAGGCAGACCTCCAAAGAGATTTGCTGATGAGTTTGCTAAGATAGCAGTAACAGCTGTTAAAAGCTCCAAGAAGGTATTTGAACCTTCAAGTTTCCAAGAAATCCAGGATTTGGATTCAAAGGAAGCTGAGCCATGGTTAAATGCCATGAAGGCTGAGCTTGATTCCTTAGAAAGGAACAAGACTTGGGAACTAGTTCCAGTAGTTCCAGGAATGAAACTGCTTGGAAGCAAATGGGTCTTCAAAGCGAAGACAGATCAAAATGGCAAGATAGTCAGACACAAAGCCAGATTGGTAGCCAGAGGTTTTGCACAGGTACCAGGTGAAGACTATCACGAGACCTACTCACCCACAGTGAGGTATGAGAGCATTAGGCTTATGCTCAAGCTAGCTGCAGAGGAAAATCTACACATTAGTCACCATGATGTGAATACAGCTTTTTTGTACGGATCTCTAGGTGAATCACTTTATATGCTTCCACCTGATGGCGTACAGGTAAAACAGGGATTTGTTTGTGCTCTGAAGAAGTCCCTTTATGGTCTCAAACAAAGTGCACGGTGTTGGCACACAAAACTCACTGAAGTGTTGTTTTCTCTAGGTTTTCAGCAAGGGAAAGCTGATCCATGTGTATTTGTCAAAGAGGAGGGGCAAAAGAAACTGTATTGTTTGTTTTATGTTGATGATTTATTATTCTTTTGGAAAGATGTCACAATGTACAATAACGCCCTAGCTCAACTGAAAGAGCACTTTGACATGAAAGATCTTGGTGAGGTAAACAACTACCTATCTCTGGAAATAGAGAGAGATCAAGATGGTAACATTCTAGTACACCAGTCACGGAAAATTGCTGATGTGTTAAGCAAACTAAACCTGATGGATGCTAACCCTGTAGACACACCAATGACAACAGGTTATCAGGTAGAAGACACTGAAGAAGCATTTTCTGACACTACACTGTACAGAAGTGTGCTAGGCAAGCTAAACTTCATTGCCAGATGTTCAAGACCTGACATTGCTGTTAGCTGTAATTTGCTAAGCAGACAAGTCAACAATCCTAGTGTTAAGGATTGGAAAGCTCTGAAATGCATAGCGCGCTATTTGAAAGCCACTATGCATTACAGACTGAGATTTAACAATCAGAAGTCTGGTGGTCTTGAGATATTTGCAGATGCAAGTTTTGGAAGTGACACTACAGACAGGAAAAGTACGTCTGGAGTTTGCTATATGTACAATCAGGGTCTTTTTGATTGGTCATGCAAGAAGCAAACAACAGTTAGCTTAAGTACTTGTGAAGCTGAACTGAATGCACTATCTTATTCACGTAAGGATTGTGAATGGTTGTTACAATTGTGCAAAGATATGAAAATTCCTGTCAAATGTCCAATCCAGGTTTACCAGGACAACAAAGCATGTTTGGCTTTGCTGAATTCTGAAGGTTGTAAGCAAAGCACGAAGCACTTGCAATTGAAGTTGCAACATGCTAGGGAACGTATTCAGAAGGGACTCGTAACGGTGTCCTATATGCCAGGTAATGAAATTCCTGCTGATGTATTGTCCAAGATTGTATCAAGGGATCAACACTGTACCTATGTGCAGAAGTTGGGTTTGTACTGATATTGTACGAACACGCTGCCCAGTGATGTTCACAGAAAGGGGGAGGATGTTGGTTTCTGCTTTCTTCTCTGTGCAGCGAAGTGCTTGTCACGAGACAGGTTGTTTACATTCCACAGTAAATGCACTGTTGGTTTCCCACGGGAAGAGGAGACTGGATGTGACGTACACTGGTTTCCTGTTTTTCACAGTTCTCTCGGAGTTCTTTGTTTTCCGAGGAGAGAGGGGTTGCCTCTCTGCTCTAGCAGAGGCAAGATGCCTGCTTGTAATCTCTCAGCATTGAAGTGTAAATAAACTAAAACTTAAGCATGTAGCATGTACTACTCATTCTTCTGCTGTGTAAAGGACTCTGCACAATCAACAAATACATGCCGTAAACTTAATACCTGTGGTCCATAACTGTTCCCAGTCAGCCATCATAATGTTATGTCCAACATCTTGAGCCCATTTAATCATAGCTGATTTCACCGTTTCATCCTGAGTATTCCATTTCAACAGCAAGTTATACATTCTTGACAAATTCTTAGTTTTAGGATCTAACAATTCTGTTTCCAATTTTGATTTCTCCACCTGAAACCCAATTTTCTTATCCAAATTATAAACCTCCGTTATTTGATAATAATGAAGCCAATCCCATACTTTGTTTTTTAATTTTTCAAAACTCTACAGCTTTAACCTGTATCCTTCTTGTTCCAATATCTCCCAATATTTCGGCCAATTGGCCTCCATATTGAGCTTTTTCAGAGCCTTTGCTTCCATTGGTGACAACCAATCTTATCCAAACAATAAACAAAGCTTTCCTGACAATATGGTTTTTAAACACTTTATGTGCTTTGACCTTATCATACCACAAGTATGCATGCCAACCAAATACATTATTAAACCCTTCCAAATCCAATACATCAGTGTTTTCAAGAAATAGCCATTCCTTCAGCCAACAAAATGCGGCTGACTGATAATATAGTTTAAGGTCTGGCAGGGCAAAACCACCCCTTTCTTCAGCATCAGTTAGTATTTTAAATTTTATTCGGGGCTTCTTGCCCTGCCAGACAAATCTAGAAATATCTTTCTGCCACTTCTTGAAACATTCCATTTTGTCCAAAATTTGCAATGTTTGAAACAAAAACAACATCCTTGGCAATACATTCATTTTTATCGCTGCAATTCGGCCTAGCAATAAAACTTCAAATTTGACCATATTTCTAAGTCCTTTTTCACTTCCGTCCAACATTTTTCATAATTATCTTTAAATAGGTTCACATTCTTAGCAGTCATGTTAACCCCAAGGTATTTCACTTTCTTAACCAATGTTAATCCTGTCTCTTTCTGAAACCTCTCTCTCTCAACCGGTGTTAGATTTTTCTCTAAGACCTTAGTTTTCAAGTTATTCAACTTAAAACCTGCTACCTGACCAAATTCTTGAATCAATTCCAATACTCTTTTAGTACTAGATTCTGGCTCCTGTAATGTCAATACCAAATCATCCGCAAATGCTTTCAATTTGTACTGTTTAGCTCCGACTTGTATACCTTTAACCAATTGGTCCTTTCTAATCATATTTAGCAAAACCTCCAGGACCGATATAAAAAGCAATGGAGAGAATGGGCACCCCTGTCGTGTTCCTTTCTCAATCTTAAACTCTTCTGTAACTACGTTATTCACAATCAATTTAGCTTTTTGTTCTGAATAAATTGCACCTATACCGTTTTCAAAACCTTGGCCTACCCCCATTCCCTGTAAATTTTTCTTCATAAAACTCCAAGAAATATTGCCGAAGGCTTTCTCCGCGTCCACAAATATCAAAACTGCTTTTGTATTGATATTCACTTGTAATTTTTCTAAGATGTTAATTATATTCCTCGTATTGTCAGACAAGTGTCTCCCCGGGAGAAAGCCCGCTTGGTCTTTATGGCTTTCTTCTACCAATATCTTTCTTAACCTTTTAGCCATGATATCAGCGAAAATTTTGTAATCCACATTGAGCAATGATATAGGGCGGTAGTTCTTAAGCTGTGTCTTCTCAGACTCCGTTTTCGGTATAAGTGTAATATATGCTTCCTTCCACGACTCTGGTGCCTTTTCCCCTTCCAGTATTTCATTGCAGATATCATTTAAAGGCCGTACTAACCATTCTTTCAAGGATCTGTAATATCTTGAGGTCAAGCCGTCCGGCCCTGGGGATTTGCCCAATTGCATGTTCTGAATGGCTCCTTCAACCTCCTGGTCTGTTATTTTATAGTTCAGCATTAGCTTATTTTCTTGAGAGATTTTTTGTAATCCATTTGTTTTCAAAAATCGGTCAATGTCAATTTCTTTCTGAGTCTCTTGTGTCTATAAATGTTTAAAATACTTCTGAAAGCACGTCCTAATCTCCACTGGATTCTGTATATTCTTTCCCTCCACTTCCAAATTGGTAATAGTATTAAGCTTTTGTCTTTTTTTCATTTGCCAGGCCAACAATTTCCCACATTTATTTGCCGATTCAAATGTCTTTTGTCTCATCTGTTTGATCTTCCATTTGATTTCCTGATTGATCAGTTTCGTGTATTGTACTTGATATAACTTTATCTCTTTCAGGATTTCCTGTGATTTTGGTTTTGCTCTCAGTCTCTTTTCTCCTTCCTTTATTTTCTCCAGAATTTTATCCTTTTTTTTCATTTTGGGTTTTCTTCTTAATTGCGTTCTGCTGTATCAAAAACCCTCTCATGACTGCTTTACTTGGCGTCCCAGATTACTCTTTTTTCAACTGTGGTGTTCAAATTTATCCCAAAATAGTCTCTCAAGTTCTTTTGAGCCTTTTTAGTCACTTCTTCATTCCTAAACAATGTGTCATTCATCCTTCATCTAAAGGAACCAATTGGTGTTAGTTTCATTTCCATCTTCACCGCATTGTGGTCGGAGCAAGTTTTAGGGCAAATTTCCACTTTTCTAATCTTCGGGGCCAGCCCCCTAGTTAGCCAAATTTGGTCAATTCTTGTCCATGTCATTTTGGCCTCAGAATAGAAAGTTCCTTCTATTCCCATGGGGTTCTTAGTTCTCCAAATGTCAACTATGTCCATATTGTCAGTCATATCAAATTACATCTTTGGTAGTCTACCATCTTTTGTTACTACCTGTCTCTGTGCCTTATCCATATTAGTGGACACTACTCCATTCATATCTCCCATCAAAATCATATTATAGTCCAAATAGTCCATCAGAATCTCGTGTAGCTTCTTGAAAAACTCCGATTTCCCCTCATTTGGTGCATAAATACCTAATATCAAAAATTTCTCTCCCTGTGATTGAATTTCAATTGCAACAAATCTTCCTTGATCATCTTTAAATAAAAATTTCGGTGATAGGCTTCATGTCCTAATCTTTTATTACTTAGAATCTTCCTGTGTAGCCTTATCACATGTGTTTCTTGTAAACAAATCAGGTCCAATTGTTCATTTTTTAAAAAATGAAAGACTCTCCGTCTCTTTTCTGGGGAGTTAAGTCCATTCACATGCCAGCTTAATACTTGCAGTGCCATGATGTAGTTACTTTGCTTCTCCTCCTTCAGCACCTAGTAGTTGCTTTAGTTCTAACAATGATGTTGGTTTCCCTCCTTTTGGTGGGCTTCTGTCCAAAACTCCTGGCTCTTTTCCAAGTTCTTTCTGCAGATCTTCTCCGTGGTCTCTCAAAAACTTGTATTTTTCCTCAACTGATCTTATTTTTATCTTCCTTCCTTTAAAGCTAAAGAATAGGCCTTGGGGGAATTCCCACCTGAAGATAATTTTGTTCCTTCTCAGAAGGGCAACCAAATCTCCAAAGTTGGACCTAAGATCCAAAAGATGTTTCGGTATATCTTTAAAGATTTCCACTCTTTACTGCAGAATTGTCAAAGGAGTCTGAAAGTGCAGACCCAAGATTTTATCTCTCTCTTCCTTAGATCGGAGAGTAATCAGACAATCTCTTATTTTAATCTTCTTTCCTCCTCTTTCCAGTCTGAAGGCCCTCACGATTTTAAAGTCTTCTTGTTTCAAATCCGACTTCCAAAACTCTGCAAATTCCTGTGTCAAAAAGTCTATCAAACTGCCCTTCTCCAATTCAGGTACTGCTCTAATCCTTAAGTTCGTCTGTTTTCCCTTGAGTTCAATCATAGAAAGCGTCAATTTCTGATCCTTAATTTGCCTCTCCAAATCTGGGACTTTCTCCGTTTCCAATTGAGTTGTCTTGAATTCCACGGCATCAGCTTTCTTCTTGGCTTCCTCTGCGGTCTGTCGGGTCAGAGTTGATTCCTGCAGCAATTTCTGAATAGATTATGTGTTGGTGTTCACCTTTTGTCCCAAACTATTTAAGCTTTCTGTATTTAAATCAATTTTAGTAGTTGCTGCATCTACCTTCGATTTTGTCTCATCCACTATCACCTTTGTCTCTTCGACCCTCTTATTTGTCTCTTCAGCCCTTTTATTAAGTCTCTCCAAAGATTCATTAATCTTAGCCAATGCAGCCGCCAGAGTATCTTCTGATGACATTCCACTAGGTTTAGGTTGTGATGGTACAGTCACTGATGAAGTGGGAAGGCCAGCAACTGATTGTCTTCGTGCCCAATTCTTCCCAGATCTTGTTGTTTTGTCTGGGAATTGTGAATCTACTTTTTCTCTCCCATCTGCCATAACACTTAAACAATAGAGAGGCTAAGGTCAATCCCAGCTACGCAGTTTGTCTTTACAAGTGGAAAATTCCCCTGGTAACAGTTTAACAGTTTCAGAATCTTCCTCTAGGGGGAAACAGTTGCAATAATCCAGGAAAAACTCTTTTTAAACTCAAGCAATAAAAGAAATAAACAGTTCAAATTTTTGTTACTTTTCAGTTACTTTCCCTCTTTTCAGTTACTTTCCCTCTTTCTTAGCAGCAGCAGAGGAAACTGGCCACAATGTATCTCTCTTGCTGAACTAACTGTCAGCAAGTCCCCTGTTCACAGTCAAAGCTCAGTTCAAAGCACGGCAGTCTTTGTCTATTGGCAGCCGTTCCCAAGTTTAGAGCGGTGAATTTTAGGTTTTTCCCCTCTCTCTTGTAGGTATATACGGTCCAAAACTTCCCCCCTCCTGCCCCTGCTTCCTTGGGGGGGGGGGGGTTACGATATTTTAGTGTTAGAAATTTAGTCCTTTCCAGTCAGTTTTCCCAGGCTTTAGCTTGTTTTCTCTTTGCTTTGATCTATTTACAAAAGAGGAAGGCGGACTTCCTGTTTAAACCTTCCCCACTTCGGTGTCAAATTAAGTCTCTCTTATACTTCCAAATTTCCCCTACTCACAGGTAGTTGCTTTTATAATTTTCACAAGAAGAAGTCAGCGCTCTCCAGTAACGGCTGTGTGGCTTCACTCCGGGGAAGAAGCAATCAATTCACAGCACCGCGCCGCTCACCCGCTTCGCTCCGGAACCCGTAGTCGAGGTTCCCCGCGAATTTGGGGGGCGCAAAGGGTGCCCGCTGAATCCCACGCTCACAGGCTTCGCCTGCCTGTGGTTTTTGAAGGGTCTCCGGTTTCGCCGTAGCTGTAAGACCCGATTCCCCCGAGGCAAATCCCCCCTAGTCAGAAGGATTCCGCCATTACCGATGGCGCTATATCCGGAAGTCTTATTCTAGCTCTATTTCTTTTATATATATATATATATAAATAAATTTATTGATTTTCCAAACAGTTATACAATTTTACCCAAAATACAACAAATTGTTTCTTTTTTGAACTTCCTTCAGCGTCTCTGACAATCATCCGTATTTATAACTTTGGTTACACATTCCCTTCTTTCGTATTGCCATTATACTTCCCTTCTCCCACTATTTCATATTAACAATACTTCTCCATTTTTACAGTGCCTCTTGAAATCCCACTAGCGTTGTGTTCACGCCACATATGTTTTTCAGATAATCTACAAACTTTCCCCAGTCTTCGATGAACTTTTGGTCTTTGGTGTATCTGATTTTCCCAGTTAATTTGTCCAATTCCGCATAGTCTGTCATTTTCAGTCTCCATTCTTCTATTTCCTCTTGTTTCCATTTCTGGGCCATCAAGATTCTGGCTGCCGTTACTGCATATTGGAAGAGTTTACAGTCTTTTCTTCTTATATCCTTTCCTACAATCCCTAAAAGAAAGGCCTCCGGGTTTTTTACAAAAGTATATCTTAACATTTTTTTCATTTCATTATATATCATTTCCCAAAAGCTTTTCACTTTCTTACATTCCCACCACACATGAAAAAACGTCCCTTCTTTTTCTTTACATTTCCAACATTTGTTACACGTCTTATACATCTTTGCTAACTTTACAGGTGTGATGTACCATCTGTAAAACATTTTCATAACATTTTCTTTCAATATCGTGCATGCAGTAAATTTTATATTCTCTTTCCACAAGTTTCCCCATTCATCAAATTGGATATTATACCCAAAATCTTTTGCCCACTGTATCATTACCGATTTAACCTCTTAGTCTATTCTAGCTCTATTTCAGGCTTGGCCTGTGTCTCAGCCTTTGTCTCTGTTTCACGCTGTTTCTATGTTTCAGGTTCCGACACTGTTTCAAGACCTGTATCTGCCTCTGCCTCTGTTTCAGGCTCTGGCACTCTATCAAGCACTGTTTCTGGCTCTGGCTCTCTTTCAGGCTCTGGTTCTGAATTAGGGTTTTGTTCTGGCTCTGGCTGTGTCTCTGGATCTGGCTGTGTCTCTGCTTCAGGCTCCTACGCTGTTTCAAGCACTGTATCAGGCTCTGCCTCTCCCTCTGCCCCTGGCTACGTTTAAGCGTCAGGCTCAGTTTCAGACAGTGTCTCTGTTTCAGGATCCAGCACTCTATCAAGCACTATTTCAGACTCAGGCTGTGGATCTCGGCTGTGGCTCTAGGCTCCGTCTGTGGCTCTGGCTGTGGCTCTGGCTCTCTTTCAGGGTCTGGTTCTGAATGAAGATCTGGTTCTGACTCTGATTCAGGGTCTCATGATGGCTCTTCCTCTGCCTCTGACCCAGCTATATTTCAGAGTCTGGCTCTCTTTCAGGCTCTGGTTCTGAATTAGGGTTTTGTTCTGGCTCTGGCTGTGTCTCTGGCTCCGGCTCCAGCTCCGGAACTTTATCAAGTACTGTTGCAGACTCAGGCTGTGGCTCTAGGCTGTGGCTGCAGCTATGTTTTGTGCTCCGGCCCTGTATCAAGCCCTATTTCTGGCTCTGGCTCTGGCACTCTATCAAGGACTGTTTCAGACTCAGGCTGTGGCTGTGGCTCTGCCTCTGTTTCAGGCTCAGGCTCTGTTTGAGGCTGTGTCTCTGCTTCAGGCTCCGGCACTGTATTAAGTACTGTTGTAGACTCAGGCTGTGGCTCTAGGCTGTGGCTGTGGCTGTTGCTCTGGTTCGGGCTGTGGCTCTGTTTCAGGCTCTGGTTCTGAATGAGGGCTTGGTTATGGCACTGATTCAGGGTCTTGCTCTGTCTCTGGCTGTGTCTCTGTTGCACCTCAAACGGTGGTTTGTTGTTGTTGTTATTTTCTTTCTGGGGTGGGACAAATGTTTAGTTGGGGCGGGGATTATTTTAAGTTTAGCATAACTGTTTCTTGCTTTGTTTTTCTTTTACTATTTTTTTAGGTTATTGTATAGTTTGTATTTTGCTTTTTAAGGGGAAAGGGTCAGGGCTGCCTGGGAGGGGGCCTCAGCCAACAGAATGGCTGGGGCAGGTTCCCTACGGGGGGATGTATTGGAACACCCAATCTCTATTATCGCGGGTGGGAGGAGCAGTTGCGCTAAGACCAGACCACGTCTTTACCGAAGATCTGGTTCTGACTCTGATTCTGATTCTCTGATTCTGGCTCTCTATCAAGGGCTGTTTCAGACTCAGGCTGTGGCTGTTGCTCTGGTTCTGGCTCTGGCTCTTTCTCAGGCTCTGGTTCTGAATGAGGGCTTGGTTCTGGCACTGATTCAGGGTCTCGCTCTGGCTCTGGCTCTGGCACTCTATCAAGGACTGTTTCAGACTCAGGCTGTGGCTCTGGCTCTGTTTCCATTCTTACAATGGAATGTACACAAAACAATAATCCTTTCTATATAAATAGCTGTTACAAGAATCATTTATATAGTACACCGTTATTTTGGGCTCCGCCGAGCCTCGGACGTCTCTTCACTTCATTGGTAAGTATCAGATAATTTCTAAAGTTAGGTGTTTTATCTCCTTTACATATTTGCCAAACACTGTTAGAGTTTTTCCAGCCCTGCCAGAGTCATCGAAGTTCTATACCTATCTCTTATATACGTCAGATATTTGTTCCAATTTTCATGAAACTTCTGGTCATCCTGGTCTCTTATTCTTCCTGTTATTCTAGCTAGTTCAGCATAATTTATCATCTTGATCTGCCAGTCATTTATAGTAGGTATTAATTCCATTTTCCAGCTTTGGGCTAACATAGTTCTAGCGGCCGTTGTGGCATATAGAAAAAGATTTTTGTCCTCTTTTGATTTCCTTGCCAACTATTCCTAGCAGGAAAGCTTCAGGCTTTTTGGGAAAAGTATACTTAAATTTTTTTTTAAGTTCGTTGTAAATCAGTTCCCAAAAGCCTTTTACTTTACTGCATGTCCACCACATATGATAGAACTCACCATCCCCCTCTCCACATTTCCAGCATTTCTTAATCTTCGGTTTATAAATCTTAGCCAATTTCACTGGTGTGAGATGCCACCTATAAATCATCTTCCAGAGGTTCTCCCTTAGTGCCGTACACGCCGTGAATTTCATATTTACATTCCACAATTCTTGCCACTTCACAAAGTCAATTTTGTAACCAATATCTATGGCCCATTTTATCATGGCCTCCTTCACCTCTTCGTCTTTTGTATACCAATCCAGTAAGAGGTCATACATCCTAGATAATGTTTTGTTTTTACCTTCTATGACTTCCACATTAAATTCAGATTTTGTATCTTCAAATCCCAGTTTCTTTTTAACATCTTTTAACAGATCATTCACTTGATGGTATTGCAGCCACCCTGTGAGTACATTCTTTACCTCCTCATAGGGCTTAAGTTTTATGCCCTGATCAGTTTTATTGATAAGATCTTCATAGGTAGCTTTCCCCCCCTCCATGTTAGTTTTTTTTGACAGTTAAGGCATTTATTGGTGAGATCCACCACAGGGTTTTCTTTTCCAGCAGGTTCTTATTTCTTTCCCATACTTGAAATAATGGTCCTCTAATTATATGATTTAGAAAGCCTCTATGAACTTTCACCTTTTCGTACCACAGGTACGAGTGCCACCCGTACCTGTTATCAAAGCACTCTAAATCCAAGATATCAGTATTCTCTAGCTTTAGCCAGTCTTTCACCCACGTTAAACAAGCCGCTTCGTAATATAAACTCAAATCTGGTAATAAAAAACCCCCTCTTTCTTTTTTATCTACAAGTAATTTTGTGATGGCCTGGGAATCCGATTCAGAGGCTGAACCGGAGGAATCCCAGCCTGCACCGGAGTCCCCGCCTCCAGGGCCGGCTGAACTGGGGCAGAGCCTTGATTCTGAAGCGCCTGCACCTGTGCCGGATCCTCAGGAGCAGGCACCAGGTGAATCCACTCTGGCTCCAGAGGTGGTTGAGGACTCAGTGCCTACAGGTGAGTCTCCCCCTGGGCCCAGTAACCCTTCAGCCTCTCCTGAACTGCAGAGGCGAAGGGCAGAGAGGCGAAGGGAACTGATTTCTCCCAGGAGGAGTGCTCGCCTTAAGGCCAGGAGAGGCGGGTCTCCTGGGGGCCGGGACCACCCCTGGCCTCAGAGAAGATAAAGGCCAGTCAGCCCGGTCCCAGGTTGTGGGAGCAACGTCGTTGTTGAGTACCTGTTCCTGCCCGGACCCGGACCTGACCCTCCAGTGTTCCTGTCCCCGCCCGGCTTCCTGCTTCGGACCTCGCCCCGCTCCTTGTGAACTGTTTCCAGGCTAGTGACCCAGGACCGGACTTTGACTACGCCAACGGTAACCTTCCCCCCGGGACCAGCACAATTTTCATTTTTATATGTGATCTTTTCCCCTGCCAAATGAATCTCACTAAGATCCTTTGCCAATCTTTACACTGTTTTAGTCCTTTCATTACTGGTATAGTTTGAAACAAAAATAACATTCTGGGCAGGACATTCATTTTAATATCCGATATCCTCCCTAAGAAGGAAAGTTTCAATCTCTCCCAGATTTCTAAATCTTTTTTGACACCCTTCCAAGTAGTCTATTAATTATCTTTGTATAAGTTTATATTTTTTGCTGTGATCCACACTCCTAGATATTTTACCTTCTTAGCAACCATAATTCCCGTCCTTTGTTCTATCTCTACTATATCTTCCTTGGTTATATTTTTTGTTATCATTTTAGTCTTATTCCTGTTGAGCTTGAGACCTGCCACTTTTCCAAATTCTTCTAGTTTCTGTAGGGCTTCTTGTAAACTGTTCTTAGGATCTTCCAGTGTTAATATCAGGTTGTCTGCAAATGCTTTTATTTTGAATTCCTTGCTTCCTACCTTAATTCCTTTAACCTCCGGTGTTTCCCTTAACCTTTTATTAAACACTTCCAACACTGTTATAAATAACAAAGGGGATAAGGGACAGCCTTGCCTATTCTCTTTGGTAATATCAAAGGCCTCTGATATATTGTTGTTTATTATAAGTTTGGCTTTTTGCTCTTGACAAATAGCCTCAATACCTTTTTTAAATCCTTCACCAATTCCCATCATTTTTAAATTTTCCTTCATGAAACGCCAGGAGACGTTGTCAAATGCCTTCTCGGCATCAATGAAGATCAGCGCCGCCTGCTTGTCTATTCTACTATGCAGATATTCAATAATGTCTATCACATTTCTTACATTGTCTTTCAATTGTCTCCCCGGGAGGAAACCCGTTTGGTCTTTATGGATTCTCTTATTTAAGACCTTTTTTTAACCTTTCCGCCAATACGTCTGCGAATAGTTTATAGTCATTATTTAATAATGAGATAGGTCTATAGTTTTTTACCTCTAAGCCATCTGTATCTTTTTTAGGGATTAAGGTAATATACGCTTCTTTCCAGGTGTTTGGAATTCTCCCTTCTTTTAGTACATTGTTCATGACTTCACATAGCACTGGGGAAAGTTGATCACTTAATATTTTATAATATTTAGCCGAGATACCATCTGGCCCTGGCACTTTTCCTCTTTTCATTTTTTTTTATTGCTTTCCTAATTTCTTCCTCTGTAATTGTCTGATTTAGATATTCTCTTTCTTCAGTCGTGATCTGTTGCAATTGGTATTTTTTTAAGTAATCTTCTATCTCATTATCTATCTCTTTTTCTCTTTTGTATAATTCCTTATAGTATTTCTGAAATATCTTCTTTATCTCTTTTGGGTCCTCCACTATCCTTTCTCCATCCCTTATCTTACATATCGTGTTTTGTTTTTTCCTCTCTCTTAATTGCCACGCCAGGTATTTCCCTATCTTATTTGCTGATTCAAAGTTCTTTTGTTTCATCATTTTGATCCTCCATTCAATCTCCTGGTTCACTATCATAGAAAATTGAGCTTGTAGCATCCTTATGTTTTGTTTTATTATTTCATCTCCTGGTTTAATGGTTAATTGTCTTTCATTCTCCATGAGATGCAATAAGATTTCTTCTTTCCTTTTCTCTTTTTTTCTTTTTTAAGATGCTATTTTTCTGGATTAGGAAACCCCTCATGACGGCCTTCCCAGCGCCCCACACCATTTCTAGAGATGTTTCTTTATTCAAATTCCACTTAAAGTATTCCTCAATTGTCTCTTTTGCTTTATTTACTATCTTTTGATCATTGAATAGATTTTCATTCATTTTCCATCTTAATGTCCTAAAGTCTTTTCCTTTTACCTCCATATATACTGGATTGTGATCAGATAGGGTTTGTGGGAGGATTTCCGTCTTAATTACTCTTTGCGCCAATTCCTTCGAAATCCAAATATGGTCTATTCTCCCCCAGCTTTGATTTGGGTTTGAAAAGAAGGTAAATTGTTTTATCGTGGGGTTTTTAAATCTCCAAGCATCAATTAGTCCCAAATTTTCCACTAATTCGAAGAAGGCTTTCGGTAATTTGCCCTCCCTCACTTCCTGTTTTCTTATTGATCTATCCAAGTTTGGGAGAACCACTCCATTAAAGTCCCCCATCAATATCAATTGTTGGTCCATCCATTCTAACAATTTGTTACCTAGTTCAGAATAGAATGCTGACTTTTTGTCATTGGGTGCATATATCCCAACCACATTTATCTTTTCTCCTTGATTGGGTGATCTGTACTACTATCGTTCTCCCCTCTTCGTCTTTATGTATTAGTTTTGGATCAAGTTTTTCTTTTATATATAATACCACTCCTCTTTTCTTGACATTATCCGATGCTACAAAGTCTAACCCTAATCTCTTATTACTTAAAATTCTTTTATGTTTTCTTGTTACATGAGTTTCTTGTAGACAGATTATGTCAAAGTTCTTTTTAAGCAATACATGAGCAATTTGGTTCCTTTTATTTTTATTGTTTAGCCCATTCACATTCCACAAGGTAATTTTTAAAGTCATTTTTAATGTACAATCAGTAAGTGGTCGAATCTAAGTTAAATCTACTGTTCTTTGTTATCTGTCTCTTCCTCTTCTTTTTCTTCGTCTAATTTTTCCTCCCCTTCTCCCTCTCCACTTCCTTCACCTCCACCCTCTCTTCCCCCATCTGCTCCCCTTCTGGTTCCCACCCTCCCAACCTTCCCAGTTCCTTCTCATATCTTCTTGCAAATTTATCCAATTCCAGAGAGCTGGATAGTTCGAATCTTTCCCCCTTGAAATAGAATGAAATCCCTTCCGGGAATTCCCATCTATTTTGGATCCTGTTCTTCTTCAGTTAGTTAGTTAGTTTTTTATAAACATCTCTCTTACAAAGAAATCTCGAAGGAATCTCTTTAAATATAATAATTGGCTTTCCTTCAATACATAGTTTTTGATTATAGTTTAGCTTTAGTATTTCATTTCTCATATCCAGAGAGTTAAACATGACCAGGACATCTCCTGGCAGTTTCTTCCCTCTGGCTTTGGCTGATTTTGTTTTTATCCGAAAAATATTTGCAACTGAATATCCTATGTCTTCTTCCTTCATATCTAACCAAACTGCCAATTCTCTAACCAATTTAGATCGTATATTTTCATTTGGTTCCTCAGGGATTCCCCTAAATTTCAGGTTTGATTGCTTCTGTCTCATTTGAGTCATCGCCACACTATCCAGTAACTCTTCCTGTATTTTATTTATCTCCTTCACCTCTGTATTAATCCTGTCCATATCTTTCCTATTTTCTTTGATATCTTTTTGAACCCTTTTCATTGAGTCATCAAGTACTTTGGATCTTAGAGATAAATCTTTTACTTTTCCTGTTAGTTCTCCCACCCCCCCCCCTCTAATCTCTTATTCAATGAGTACTTCCAATAATTTTTTCTCAATATACTGTTCATTATGTTTAAATTCTTTCCTTATTTCAGCCATCAAATTATCATAGTCCTTAATTTCCTTCCCCTCTTTCCCATTTTCTTGTCTGGATGGTCTCCTGTCAGCAGGCGTTCCCGCCCCCTTTTTCATTTTGTATTTCTATTTGTCTTAATTAACTAAAAATAAAAAATAAAAATGAAACAAAAGAGAAAAAAACGTTTTTCCCCACCCCAGGGGTCGCTCAACTGTAGTTTAAAAAATTTCTTTGTTTTCCCAATGTAGTTCCTTTCTGGCCCCACACGGTGGCGCTTTACTTGCATTCACCCTTTTAGTTCTTCAGTATGAAGTCTCTCTCCACGCACAGCTAGGGGACCAGTTAGATGGATCGTTTACAGTCACAAAAAGCAAATGAAGGAGGAAGAAAGTTCTCGAGATTTAAGTCCTAGAGAGTAAATAAAGTAGGGAACATCAAGACACAGGGGGGGGGGGGAGAAAAGGAGGTAGGGAACATCCAGCTCAATACTTTCCAGGAAGTAGGGATGAAATACGGGGCAGGTTTCGAAGCCGGAACAGAAAAGGTGGGGGGGGGGGGAGAGTCAAAATTACACCAACAGATTGCCACGGGAAGGCAGCAGGGTCTAGAGAGAACGTAAAGTCTTGCCAAGGTACTGTGTTTAAGTCTTCTTTTCTTTTCTTTCGACTTAGCCGTTTACTCCCCGTTTTCTGTAGCAATAGATTAAATGTTTAAGGCGCCAAGATTATCTTCTCCTAAATGATTACAGCTGTGTGCCGCTTTAAGAGAAAAACAGGAAATGGAGCACACAATGGCGGCGAGAGGTTCCGCTGTTTTCCAAAGTTCTCCTCTTACAGTTCACTTTCTCCTCCCAGACCTCTCGTCGTATCCGCTCCTCTCAATAACAAACTCAGCTTTCAGTCAATTAAGCACCCCAAATAATAAAGAGAAACAGTTTCAGCTTGAACACATTAGGCGGGGGAGGTATATAGAAAATACAGTAACTCGGAACAAAGTCTCACTTATATATCCTAGACTGGGTAAAAAATTACAGTCCCTTTCGGTCGCTGGCATAGCGCGCTCCGACCAGGACAGAGCAGAAATGTTTCTATCCGCTTTTCAAATATTCAACTGTTTTCAATCAGTCCATTGCCTCAGATTTTTACACTTTGTATCTGAGGTCTCTCCACAACGCCCACTCAGCAGTTACAGTCTTACTCCCTCTCCTCTCTCAGTCTTCCGTCACACGCCGTTTACTCTTACCGCTGAAGCAAATTCCTTCTTCTTTCATATCATAGTATCTTTGTTCCGCTGGTTTCTTTAACTTAAATTCAATCTGTTATTGATTTAGTTATGACCCAGCTTCTTAATTGTTGTTGGAGGCTTGCCGCTTTCACTCGAAGCCTGAGGCTTCACAACACGGGGTCTGTTGCTTCCCTTTCGTGCTGCAGCTCCAATCCTGTTCTCAAACTTGATTTAAAATGTCCGAAAAACAGGGGTGCGCCAGCAGCACCACCAGGTACCTGTCCCCCAAGATAACCCTCTTGGGGTTTCGAGGTCCACGGAGCCTTCGTGACACCTCTAGACCCCCGCATTGTTTGAGACCCCCCCCCCCCGGAGGGCAGCCTCACACTCCTTTCCTGTGGCTGCGGTTCGCCGGAAGTTGTTAATTTTTTAATAATATATTGCCGGTAGGACGTCTGGCCCTGGTGGCTTTCCAATCTTTTCTTCCTTAATTGCTCTTTGAATTTTGTACGATGTGATAGGGGCATTCAACAGTTCTTTTTGTTCTTTAGCAAATTTCGGAAGACAGTTCTGTTCTAAATGTTCTTTAACTTCTTCTGTTGTTTCATTTCCTTCCTTATAGATTTCTCTAAAGAATTCGAGAAATCGTTTCTCTATTTCTTTAGGGTTCTTTATTATTTTGCCTTCGCACTTAACTCTATTTATAAGCCTTTCTGCCTCTCTCTTCTTTAATTGCCATGCTAATAACCAGGCTCAGGTACTGTTTCAGGCTGTGTCTCTGTTTCAGGCTCCGGCGCTGTATCAACCACTGTTGCAGACTCAGGCTGTGGCGCTATGGCTGTCACTGTGGCTCTGGTTCTGTTTCAGGCTCTGGCACTGTATCAAGCACTGTTTCAGGCTCAGGCTCAGGCTTCTGCTCTTTATTAGGCTTTGTCTCAGTCTCCGACGCTGTTCCAAGCCCTGTATCTGCCTCTGCCTCTGTTTCAGGCTCTGGCAGTCTATCAAGCACTGTTTCTGGCTCTCTTTCAGGCTCTGGTTCTGAATTAGGGTTTTGTTCTGGCTCTGGCTGTGTCTATGGCTCCGGCTCCAGCTCCGGCACTGTATCAAGTACTGTTGCAGACTCAGGCTGTGGCTCTAGGCTGTGGCTGCAGCTATGTTTTGCGCTCCGGCCCTGTATCAAGCCCTGTATCTGGCCCTGGCCCTGATTCTGATTCTGATTCTGTATCAAGCCCTATTTCTGGCTCTGGCTCTGGCTCTGGCTCTGGCTCTGGCTCTGGCTCTGGCTCTGGCTCTGGCTCTGAATGCGGGCTTGGTTCTGGCACTGATTCAGGGTCTCGCTCTGGCTCTGGCTCTGGCACTCTATCAAGGACTGTTTCAGACTTAGGCTGTGGCTGTGGCTCTGGCTCTGTTTCCATTCTTACAATGGAATGTACACAAAACAATAATCCTTTCTATATAAATTTTCCAATACATTCTGAAAACATAATAAATCCCTAATTGTTGTCCACCTCCTTTTAGGTCCTCTATCACTCAAATGCTAGCACGGAGTCAAAACTATTATCGTATTTTTTAACATATCTTGTATAACCATCCCATTTTTCTGCAAATTTTTGCTTTGAGATTCCTCTGAGTTTGCTAGTCAATTGAGCCGTCTCCACCAATTCCTGTAATTTGATTTGCCAATCTGTTATTTTTGGAGCCTCGTGATCTTTCCATCCCTTGGCCACAAGTATACGAGCTGCTGCGGTTGCATACAAGAATACCTCTCTTAGATTTTTTGGGATCTCTTTATCTAAAATACTTCATAGAAATGCCTCCGTTTTTTTCGTAAAAGTTATCCCCATCATCTTTTTAATTTCATCGTATATCCACCCCCCCCAAATCTTAATCTTTTCACAGGTCCACCACATGTGGCTCTCTGTTTCAGCCTCCGACGTTGTTTCAAGCCCTGTATCTGCCTCTGCCTCTGTTTCAGGCTCTGGCACTCTATCAAGCACTGTTTCTGGCTCTGGCTCTCTTTCAGGCTCTGGTTCTGAAGTAGGGTTTTGTTCTGGCTCTGGCTGTGTCTCTGGATCTGGCTGTGTCTCTGCTGCAGGCTCCTATGCTGTATCAAGCACTGTATCAGGCTCTGCCTCTCCCTCTGCCCCTGGCTACGTTTAAGCGTCAGGCTCAGTTTCAGATAGTGTCTCTGTTTCAGGATCCAGCACTCTATCAAGCACTATTTCAGACTCAGGCTGTGGATCTCGGCTGTGGCTCTAGGCTCCGTCTGTGGTTCTGGCTGTGGCTCTGGCTCTGTTTCAGGGTCTGGTTCTGAATGAAGATCTGGTTCTGACTCTGATTCAGGGTCTCATGATGGCTCTTCCTCTGCCTCTGACCCAGCTATATTTCAGGGTCTGGCTCTCTTTCAGGCTCTGGTTCTGAATTAGGGTTTTGTTCTGGCTCTGGCTCTGGCTGTGTCTCTGGCTCTGGCTCCAGCTCCAGCTCTGGCACTGTATCAAGTACTGTTGCAGACTCAGGCTGTGGCTCTAGGCTGTGGCTGTTGCTCTGGTTCGGGCTGTGGCTCTTTTTCAGGCTCTGGTTCTGAATGAGGGCTTGGTTATGGCACTGATTCAGGGTCTCGCTCTGTCTCTGGTTGTGTCTCTGTTGCACCTCAAACGGTGGTTTGTTGCAAATTGAAATTGCAGAGTTATGAGAAGCTTAAAGAGAAGGTGCGAGACTGGTTACACTATTTTCAAATAAGAGAGGTGTACAACCAGGACAAAAAAGTGGGTTTCCAGGTGGAAAGATCGAAGTTAGAGACAGAATTGCTAGAACCCAATGCTAAGATTCTATCAAGAATGTATAATTTGCTGCTGAAATGGAACACTGAGGAAGAAACAGTAAAATCGGCAATGATAAAATGGGCACAAGATATAGGATACAATATCATGTTTGCTGACTGGGAGAAGTTGTGGACCACCGGGATTAAATTTACGGCATGTAATGCCCTAAGAGAGAATATTATGAAAATGATGTACAGGTGGTACATGACCCCAGTCAAGCTTGCAAAAATTTATCATTTGCCCGATAATAAATGCTGGAAATGTAAAGAAAATGAAGGTACATTCTTTCACCTTTGGTGGACGTGCCCAAGGATTAAGGTTTTCTGGGAGATGATCTATAATGAATTGAAAAAGGTATTTAAATACACTTTCCCTAAGAAACCAGAGGCCTTTCTCCTGGGCATAGCCGGCCAATTGGTGCCAAAGAAGGATAGAACTTTCTTTATGTACGCTACAGCAGCAGCAAGAATATTTATTGCAAAGCATTGGAAGACACAAGACCTACCCACTCTGGAAGAATGGCAGATGCAAGTAATGGACTACATGGAAATGGTGGAAATGACTGGCAGAATCCGAGACCAGGGAGAAGAGTTGGTGGAAGAAGATTGGAGGAAATTTAAAATTTATTTACAGAAATATTGCAAAATTTTTGAATGTTGATGACATTGAAATGAACTGAAGGGGTTCTAGCAACAAGGTTAAAAATAAGATTGGATTGATAATAGATAAATTAATTGGATATGAATTTGCTGAATTAATTTTCAAAAGGGATACAAAAAAGGGAGACGTGAGGAAGTCAGGAAAATAAGTGAATCGAAGATGAGAAATTAAAAAGAGGGATTTTTGTTTTTTCTTTTTAGTGTTTTTTTCTGCTTTTCTTCTTTTTCTATAAGTTAAATGTCTGTATTTTTTGTATTTTGTAACTTTATATTTTTGCGTATGTGTTTTTTCCTTTTTCTGCTTGTTACTATTCCTTAAACTTAATAAAATATTATTATAAAACAAACAAACAAACGGTGGTTTGTTGTTGTTGTTGTTGTTGTTGTTGTTGTTGTTGTTGTTGTTGTTGTTATTTTCTTTCTGGGGTGGGACAAATGTTTAGTTGGGGCGGGGATTATTTTAAGTTTAGCATAATTGTTTCTTGCTTTGTTTTTCTTTTACTATTTTTTTAGGTTATTGTATAGTTTGTATTTTGCTTTTTAAGGGGAAAGGGTCAGGGCTGCCTGGGAGGGGGCCTCAGCCAACAGAATGGCTGGGGCAGGTTCCCTACGGGGGGATGTATTGGAACACCCAATCTCTGTTATCGCGGGTGGGAGGAGCAGTTGCGCTAAGACCAGACCACGTCTTTACCGAAGATCTGGTTCTGACTCTGATTCTGATTCTCTGATTCTGGCTCTCTATCAAGGGCTGTTTCAGACTCAGGCTGTGGCTGTGGCTGTTGCTCTGGTTCTGGCTCTGGCTCTTTCTCAGGCTCTGGTTCTGAATGAGGGCTTGGTTCTGGCACTGATTCAGGGTCTCGCTCTGGCTCTGGCTCTGGCACTCTATCAAGGACTGTTTCAGACTGTTTCAGAGTGAGGTACCACCTATGAGCCATTTTCATTATGTTCTCTCTTATATTATAGCTGGCTGTAAATTTCAAATTTACATTCCATCAGTTTTCCCCATCTTTTAGCATAATTGGACGGCCCACATCTTGGGCCCACTTTATCATTGAAGCCTTAACCTCCTCATCCATTACTTCGTAGTCTAAAAGAAGTCTATAGATTTTTGCGATTATTTTGGTTTTACTATTCAGTAGTTCTCTATGAAATATTGAAGGCTCCTTTTCAAAACCTATCTGCTTATCCTGTCTGAACACTTCATTCACCTGGACGTAATCTAGCCAACTAGAAAAGTGATCTTTTATTTTCTCTTAACTTATCAATATTATTTGACCCTCCTCCTCCCCCCTTAATATTGTGTTATACGTTATCCAGTTCTCTTTGATGTTGTTCCTTTTTTTAACAGCAATTGCTTCTAGTGGAGAGTTCCATCTTGGGGTTTTCTTTTGTATTTTCCCCATACCTTATTGTAATGGGAATTGGGGTTGCTTGTGCGTAAGCCACAGACTGCTCCAAGCTGGTTGTATGGCTAAACCTTTCCCTGGCTTGACAGCCCTTACAACGCGGCTGTCTCAGTCACTGGCAGAATCCGTCAGTGGGCGTTTCCTGAATTTCTTCCAACATCAAAGTTCCTTGACTCCAAGTCTCCGCCTAGCTTCTCTGCGCGGAAGCTTTCTGCGCAGCGTAGGCGTGCCAAGCGGAGGTCCTGTGCTCTCCCCGCTGATCTCACTGGAAGAGTCTCGGAGCCTTCCCTCCGAAGTACTTTCAGCCTCCCCTTTCTTCCTGGTGTCACCTTGGTTTCCTTCCCCAGCGGAAGCTCTCCCTCTCTCCTTGCTAGTTCCCTCTGCGGCATCATTGGGGAGCCTTACCTCTCCTCTTGGCTCCGATGGCAGTTCCCTGACACTTATATATAGCATTTCTTATTATATGATTTGAAAAACTCCTATGCGTCTTTATTTTCCCATAATTAAGATAGCCATGCCACCCAAAACGGGTGTCATGACCTTCTAGATCTAAAATATCCCAATTTTTTTAATAAATACCAATCTTTCAACCAGAGAAGACATGAGGCTTCGTAATATAGCTTCAAATCCGGTAACCCGTAGCCACCTCTTTCTACAGTATCTATTAATATCTTATGCTTTACTCTTGGTCTTTTACCCTTCCACAAAAATTTAGAAATTTCTTTTTGCCACTTGTTGATACTGCTGGTCTTTCCTGTAATTGGAATTGTTTGGAATAGAAAGAGTAGCTTCAGTAAAACTATCATTTTAATTACCGAAATACGGCCCAGGAATGATAAATTTAACCTTGTCCATGTCTCCAACTGTCTTTTGATATCTTTCCAACAATTGGTATAATTATCTTCATATAAGTTAATATTCTTTGGTGTTATCCATAATCCTAAATACTTGATTTGGGGGTAGATTTTAATGCGTATTATTTGTTCTAATTCTGCTTTTTCATCTGGCAACATATTTTTAACTAATAGTTTTGTCTTGTTTAAATTCATTTTGAACCCCGCAACTTTACCGTAGCCATATATTATTTCCAACGCCTTTCTTAAACTCTGTTTTGGTTGCTCCGTAGTTATAATTAAATCGTCAGCAAATGCCCTCATTTTGTAACTTCTATTTCCTAGCATAATCCCTTTTATTTCTTTTTCTTCCCTAATTTGTTTACATAAAACTTCCAATGTTAATATGAAAATTAAGGGGGGTAGTGGGCAAACGGAGACGGAATGCCACAGGCGAGACCTGGTCCACGATAGGAAACGGGCCGGTGAAACGGGCGTCCAGCTTCCGCGAAGGTCGAGAGGGGTGGAGGTGGCGAGTGGAGAGCCATACCAGGACACTGACGTGGAGTTCCGGCCCCACCTGGCGGTGGCGGTCAGCCTGGGCCTTGTACACCTCCTTGGCCTGGCGCAGTTGCTCCATCAATAGCTGTTGCTGGGACTGGAGCTCCTGTAGGCACTCCGTCACAGCAGGGACCGCGGATGCCGGCAGCACATCCGGAAACAGCTGTGGATGATAACCGTAACTGACCTGGAATGGGGTCTGCTGGGTGGACGCATTCACCGCGTTGTTGTAGGCGAACTCCGCCAATGCTAGGTGGTCGATCCAGTCATCCTGCTGGTAGCTGCAGTAACACTGGAGGTACTGCTCCAGCACCGCGTTCGCCCGTTCCGTCTGGCCATCGGTCTGTGGGTGGTAGGCTGATGAGAGACAGACCTCTGTCCCGAGGGTCTGGTGCAAAGCTCGCCAGAACCGGGATGTGAACTAAACGCCCCGGTCGGACACCACACGCACAGGTAGGCCATGCAGGCGGAAGACATGCTGAAGGTACAGCTGAGCGGTTTCCTGAGCTGAGGGTACGGATGGGCAGGGGGCACAGTGCACCATCTTAGTGAAATAGTCGGAAAAAACTAGAAGGCAGGTACAGCCACGAGACGGGGGTAAGTCCACTACAAAGTCCAGAGAAACCGTGTGCCAAGGACGTGGTGGAACTGGCAACGGCTGAAGAAGGCCGGGGGGTCGCCCGGTAGGGC
This sequence comes from Podarcis melisellensis, assembly GCF_964234715.1. Taxonomy (NCBI): domain Eukaryota; kingdom Metazoa; phylum Chordata; class Lepidosauria; order Squamata; family Lacertidae; genus Podarcis; species Podarcis melisellensis. Next base: position 27,740,348 of record NC_138535.1, read on the forward strand.
CCTTGGCCCGCCGGCAGACATCACAACCAGCGATGTAGCGAGCCACGTCAGCCTTCAGGCGGGGCCACCAAAACTCACGGCTTACCAGATGGGTGGTCTGATACCGCCCAAAGTGTCCCGTTGCTGGGGCATCATGGGTCATCCGGAGAACCTCAGCCCGCAGTGGCCCTGGCGGGATGTACAGGCGACCGTGGTGCAGCAGAAGGCCCTGATGCAAGACCAGCCCTGGATACTGAGGGCATGACCCTTTGGACAGTTCCCGGAGTCGTTCCTGGGCCCAAGCGTCAACCCGCTGCTGTTCCAGCACCCGAGCCTGCAGTGGCTCAGCCTCCTGGGTGGCCAGGAATGCAGCCGGTGGTAGGATTGTGGTGGGTACTGCTTGCTGTACCGTGTCTGCGTTGTCTTCAGGTTTCCGGGACAGGGCATCCGCCTTCTGGTTTTGGGAGCTAGGGATGTAGCGGATCCGGAACTGGCAACGGGAAAAGAACGCCCACCAGATCTGCCTTTGGTTCAGCTTGCGGGTGGTCTGGAGGTACTCCAGGTTCCGGTGGTCGGTTCTCACCTCCACCGGGTGTCGTGCCCCCTCAAGATGGTGGCACCAGACCTCAAAGGCCACCTTGATGGCCAGTAGTTCCCGCTCCCACACGGTATAGTTACGCTCCGCTGGAAGGAGCTGGCGGGAATAGAAGGCGCAGGGTAAGAGTGGCGCATCAGGTCCGTACTGCTGAGACAAGACGGCACCGAGAGCTGTACTGGAGGCGTCGGTCTCTACCACAAAGGGTCGAGAGGGATCAGGATGTTGCAAGATCGGCGCTCTCTGGAAACAGGCCTTCAACCCCTGAAACGCCTCCTCTGCCTCCTTGTCCCAGGAAAACGGCATCTTGGGGCGCAGTAGCCAGGTCAACGGGGTGGTGCGATGAGCATAATCTGCAATGAAGGTCCGGTAATAGTTGGCGAACCCCAGGAATCGCTGTAGGTCCTGGCGGTTCCGAGGTGCTGCCCAATCCTGAACCGCTGCCACCTTCCCAGGATCCATCTGCACCCCATCTGGAGAGAGTCGGTGACCAAGGAAGTCCACTGACCGCTGATGGAACTCGCACTTGCTGAGCTTCGCATACAGGCGGTGCTCCCGCAAGCGCTGCAGCACGGTCCGGACTTGACCCTCATGGCGAGCCGGGTCACGGGAGAAAACCAGAATGTCATCCAAGGACACCACCACGTACTTGTCTAGCAAGTCCTGGAACATGTGGTTGTGTACCATTGGAACACAGCGGGCGCGTTGCACAATCCGAAGGGCATAACCAGGTATTCGAACTGCCCGTACCGGGTCCCGAATGCTGTCTTCCACTCATCCCCGGCTCGGATCCGAATTAAATTGTAGGCCCCCCGGAGATCTAGCTTGGTGAACACCTGCGCCCCTTGCACCCGCTCCAGCAACTCCGAAATAAGGGGCAAGGGGTACCGGTCTGGGATGGTAATTTTGTTCAGGGCCCGGTAATCATGGCAAAGGCGAAGCTCCCCACATTTCTTCTTAACGAAGAGCACTGGTGCAGCGGTGGGCGAGGTAGAAGGCCTAATGAAACCACGCTCCAGGTTCTTGCGCAGGAAGTCCTGCAAAGCTTCGCGCTCTGGCTCTGTTAGAGAGTATAAGCGACTCACCAGCAGGGGCGCTCCGGGCTGGAGGTCTATGCCGCAGTCAAAAGACCGATGCGGCGGCAGCTGGTCTGCCCCCCGTTCCTCGAACACGTCGTGATAGTCTCGGAACTCGGCGGGGAGCGTTGATGCAGCCTCCTCAGTGGGCGCAGCTGCTAGCATCTCGGACTGAGCATGGGAACATGGGTCTGGGAAGTGCACAGTCCGTTTGACCCAGTCAATCTGAACATTGTGAGCCTCCAGCCAGTCCATCCCGAGCACCAGGGGGAACCGGGGCATGGAGGCAATGTCCAAAGTTTGCATCTCCCGGTGCTGCTGGAGACACAGGACCAAGGGCTGGGTCTCCTGAGTAATGGCACCTGAACGCAGGAGCCGTCCGTCAATTGCCTCCACCTGTACCGGTTCTGGCTTGTTCTGAAGTGGCACCTGATGTTACGATAATGAAGCAATGCTGCTGCAAAGTCCTAGCTTGAAGAGTAAACGTGATGGGACTGTCTGTGGGAACAGAGGGGCAGTCATTTCACAGTGCGAAGCACCGGAATTACCTCAGAGTGTAATATGAGCTGTACAGGAAGTACAGGAAGTGTTTTGTCTCAACACTGCTGGAGTATGGAGAGAGCAGTCATGTTTTTTGTAACACTGCAAAGACAGACATAAAAGCATGTAAATACGTTTCTGTCTATCTCATTCCCCTGCCAGGGGAAGAGGGGGTGTGTTCTTCTCACATTTGAGAAGAATCGCCGATCGAGACCTTGCCTGCGCTTGCTGGGGAATGCAGCCAGGGAGGTCAACAGGGAATCAAGCCAGGTGCCTGGGACTGCTGCCAGCTTCTCCTGAGAAGGGCTTGAATTTCCCGACATATGGTAGCACCGAGCCGATGGCATCGATCCATGAAAGCAGCTAAAGAGGTTGATGGATCGTACTTCATCCTCTGCAGGGAGATAAAGGAGTTTGTGGTAGCATGCGGATGGAGGCTACAACGAACGGCTGAACACCGGAGCAGACGTTTTTGCTGATAAGCAAGGAGCAACGGAACCCCCAAGGTATGCTGATTTATGGAAAAAAAGAGTGAACGCAGATTGATTCTTCTCTGGTTCACAAAAGCTGTTTTTTGGATAAGGAAACAGCACTGGGAGAGTGCCACATTCCTCGCATTCTTGGGGCTGATAACGGTTTGCTGCTCAAAGCCGGGAATGTCCAGTTGCTAAGCAACGAGACGTCAGTCTTTTCAGCTTGAAAAGTGGAAAGTTACTAGCCAACACGGAAGTGAGGCTGGGACTGTAAGAGGCAAGAAAAACAACGTTTGTTTTGTCTGCCAATCTCACTGCTCTTGGAGGGACTTTCCAAAGCAGCCTGCGTTTACCTGCCAGGTGCAAAGAGTAAACAGCCAGCTATTGGATTTTAGAAGGCTCGAGAGTGAGAGCTCAGACTTGGATTCAAAATGGATACCAAGAAGGGGGGAGGCTTACCTTACCCACCTCCACTGACTAATGACAATTATGCCTCATGGTCTGTAAAGATGAAAGCCCTGCTTCAGAATCAGAGGATTTTGGGGGTGATTGATAACCCCATCCCTCCTGCACCAACACCAGGTTGGAATTCACAGAATGTGAAAGCCAGGGCGGCCATAATTCTATGTGTCTTGGATGATGAACTTGTGCATATTCAGGATTTGGAATACGCGCGTGAGATTTGGCAAACGCTGCGTAGAATACATCAAAGAGATGCTGGTTCTTCAGCGTTGCTGCATTTTGAAAAGCTGACCAATCTTAGGCTAACGCCTGATGGAGATGTACAAGAGCATCTGACAGAGATGAAATTCTTACGCCAGCAGATGGCGTAACGCAATTTTCCTCTACAGGAAGAGATATTCTCTTTCATGATTATTAACAGCCTTAATCGGACTTATAAAACGGTTGCAAGTCAGCTGGGTTCTCTACCAGCCAGAGATCTAACGGCGGAGAGAATTTGTGCTGTGATTCTCAATGAAAGAGACAGACTTGCTGCAATAGATGTCAAAGACAGGGGGAGAGAAGCTCGGAGTTCTGACACCCCCACTGCTAGTGCAAGTGAAGAACAGGCTGTTGCTTTGAACGTTGTCCGTTGTTTCAATTGTGGACAGACTGGGCATCTTCAGCGGAACTGTAAGAGGCCACGTCAACAGAAAGGAGCTAAAGGGAGCTCTGCAAAGCCTGAGGCGTCAGGCAAAAGTCGTACCAAGTCCCAGGTGAAACCTGCAAAGGCTTTGATGGCACTAAAAGCCACACCAGAAGTGGAAAACACTTTTGTTTTGGACACTGGAGCGACACAACACATGACGTCGCACCGAGGACTGTTTTCTACGTTTAAGAAGCAAAGCTTCACTGTGAAACAGGCCAATGGCCAGGAGCTGGAAGCGACCGGATTTGGAACTGTGTATCTTGAAAGTCTGAACTTGACTATTAACAATGTGTATTTGGTTCCTGATTTAAAGTTCAATCTGCTGAGTGTTTCACAGATCACAAAGAAAGGACTGACTTTGTCCTATGATAGAGAAAGCTGCAAAATCTTCAAAGATGGAGAGCTGTATCTTTCCGCCAGAGAGAAAGGTGGACTGTATTTGTTGACTTTTGATCAAAGTGATTGCATAAAGTGTAATGCATCTGAATCTAACATAATTTATCTTGCAGGTATGGCGAACGACGTCCGGAAGGCGACCAAAGTTAGCAGTGCATTTCAGCGAGTGTATGCTGATGTGATTGGTCCTCTAGCCCCATCTAGAGGCAATGCAAGATATTATCTTGTGTGTGTGGATTATTTCACTCATTATGTATGGATATACATATTGCAGAAACTACAAGAAGCCTTAGAAAGGTTTAAAGAGTTTTGTGACAAGGTTAAAACTGTTCATGATGCTAACATTGATTGTCTTTTCACAGATGAAAAGCCAGTTTTTTTCTTTTACAGGATTTTCAGGATTTCCTGGATAAGAAAGGGATAAGGCACAAGACTGCTGTTTCTGCAGGAGCATGGAACAAAAGTGTCTGTGTGCAAGTGAACAAAGAATTGCAAAATGGGATGAAGGCGCAATTGCTGAGTTCACATTTGCCACATGAGTTTTGGGCGGAATCGCTATTGTGTTTTTGTTACTCGTGGTTGAGAAAGGTTTCAAAAGGTTTGGGATGTTCTCCTTTTGAAAAGCTATTTCACAGAAAACCTTCTGTAGCCCATTTTAAGGTTTTTGGGTCTCAAGTCAGGACTGAAGCTCCAGGTGGAGTAAAGAATGCCAGAGGCATTTTTATGGGTTATGAAAAGGGTCTCTACAGAGTAATTTTGTCTGAATCTGGTCAGGTGATTCTCACAAAATTTATAGAGAGTGCTCCTGAACAGGAGAGAGTAATTGTTCACACATTTCCCACTGAGGAAAATTCAGATGATGATGATGATGATTTTACTGACTATAGTGGTACTGAGAGTGACAGTGATAGCTCAAGGAGCTCAGTTGACACAGTCATTGAGAAGAAATCTCACACAATGGCTAGACCTTCACAGGTAGAGGACGAACCACTGTTTACTATTGGAACTGGTTCTCCAAAGAGTCCTGAGACTGAACCAGTGAGCAGAGAGGATCAGCACTTCATACACAGGTCCGAGAGAGTTACAAAGGGTGTACCACCCAAGAGGTATTCAAAAGAGTTTGCTAACTCAGCTGTTGCATGTGTTACTATTGTTGACAACTCAAGACAGGTTGAAGCTGTGTCTAAGTCAGAGACAAAGACACAACGGGGAGTTAAAACAAAAAAAATTCCTTCCAGTAGCACCTTAAAGACCAACTAAGTTAGTTCTTGGTATGAGCTTTCGTGTGCATGCACACTTCTTCAGATACACTGGAAGTTCATACCAAGAACTAACTTAGTTGGTCTTTAAGGTGCTACTGGAAGGAATTTTTTTTGTTTTGACTATGGCAGACCAACACGGCTACCTATCTGTAACTACAACGGGGAGTTGCTAAGCGTAACACTACATTCCCTAACCAAGGTAATGCAGATGCACTCATTCCTTGGAAGTCAGACAACCAGAGAGGTACACTGGGGAAACCAGTGGCGGGTAGTTCCAAGGGTGGAACTGAAACAACAGGGGAGTGTTATATGTATAACAACTGTTTGTTTTCTTCTCTGGATCAAGCTATGTTCGCAGCGCACATTGATTCTTATGGGGGAGTATGTTACGATAATGAAGCAATGCTGCTTGAAGAGTAAACATGATGGGAATGTTGGGACTGTCTGTGGGAACAGAGGGGCAGTCATTTCACAGTGCGAAGCACCGGAATTACCTCAGAGTGTAATATGAGCTGTACAGGAAGTACAGGAAGTGTTTTGTCTCAACACTGCTGGAGTATGGAGAGAGCAGTCATGTTTTTTGTAACGCTGCAAAGACAGAAATAAAAGCATGTAAATACGTTTCTGTCTATCTCTTTCCCCTGCCAGGGGAAGAGGGGGTGTGTTCTTCTCACATTTGAGAAGAATCGCCGATCGAGACCTTGGCTGCGCTTGCTGGGGAATGCAGCCAGGGAGGTCAACAGGGAATCAAGCCGGGTGCCTGGGACTGCTGCCAGCTTCTCCTGAGAAGGGCTTGAATTTCCCGACAGCTGGTGATGGGCAGCAAAAGCAGCGTCCATATAGGAGCGGGTTGCCCTCGAATCCACCAGAGCATGGGTAAGAATCCAGGGCCCACCTGGAGGGTATAGACATACCGGGACCATAATGTTGGGATACTGCCAGGGAGATAAAGTCCATCTGAGCCCCCAAGCCGGCTGCCGGACGATCCATCGACCTCCCGTAGGTATCAGCAATTAGCGACACGAAGCCTAAGAAATAGCTTGCCACATTCTTGGGCTGGTGCACACTCTGTCAGCAGAATTCACACAGCAAAAGTTGCACTCAGGAGGGTATCATTTAGAATGTTTATTCAGCGTTGGTCAGAACAAAGAAAAGCATGACCGCCTGCTAGCGTGTTCTGGCGCAGAGAGAGAGAAAACGAAAGCAATAGCAAACATAAACATCCTGTAAAAGGAAATGCGCAGACTCTGTGTCTCACAAGCCTGCTCTCTCTTAAGGTGGAACGGAAATATCCTAACATCCTCCCCCTTTCCGTGTAACCTGTAGTACCTGTGGTTCAACCCAATTGCAACCTCTGTACGTAAACCTTAAGTTGTTCTCTGTTAACAACCTTAGACAACAGATCAGCAGAAATTTCATTTCCTGCCATGTAGGACACTTGAATGAGTCCTTTCTGAATACACTCTCTTGCACGATGTAGCTTAATCTGCAAGTACTTGGTTCTTTGCTTGCAACTCTCTGAGTTCAGCAAAGCCAAACAGGATCTATTGTCTTGATACACTTGTATAGGACATTTCACAGAAACCCCAATGTCCTTAAACAGTTGCATCAACCATTCACAATCCATGAGTGAAAATGACAGAGCATTGAGTTCTGCTTCACAGGAACTTAGGCTCACTGTCGTCTGCTTCTTGCACAGCCAGTCAAACAGACAGTGGTTGTACATGTAGCACACTCCAGAAGCGCATGTACCATCCGTGGTGTCACTTCCAAAACTTGCATCTGCAAAGATTTCAAGACCTCCAGTCTTCTGACTGGTGAACCTCAGCCTGTAGTGCATTGTCCCTTTCAGATAGCGGGCTATGCGCTTCAGAGCTTTCCAATCCTGAACAGGAGGATTGTTAGCATGTCTGCTAAGCAGGTTAGTGCTTACAGCAATGTCAGGTCTTGAGCATCTAGCAATGAAATTCAACTTGCCTAGAATACATCTCTACAGCGTAGTGTCAGAAAACGCTTCAGCAGTACTATCTACCTGGTAACCTGTCACCATCGGTGTGTCTGCTGGGTTTGCATCAACCAAATTCAACCTGGTTAATACATCAGCAATTTTCTGTGTTTGGTGTACCAGAAAATTACCTGCTTGGTCCCTCTCCACCTGCAGAGAAAGATAGTTGGATACCTCACCAAGATCCTTCATGTCAAAGTGCTCCTTCAGTTGAGCTAGGGTGCTTTGGTAAAAAGCCTGATTCTTCCAAAACATCAGAAGATCATCAACAAAACATAAACAATAGTGTTTGTTTTGCCCCTCCTCCTTGACACAAACACACATGGATCAGCTTTGCCCTGGTGAAAACCTAGAGAAAGCAATGTTTCAGTGAGCTTTGTGTTCCAACACCTGGCACTCTGCTTGAGACCATATAAGGATTTCCGCAGTTTACAGACCATTCCCTTCTGTATCTGCATTCCATCAGGTGGAAGCATATACAGCTCCTCCCCCAAAATCCCGTATAAAAAAGCTGTATTAATGTCATGATGGGAAACATGCAGTTTCTCCTCTGCAGCGATCTTGAGCATCAGTCGAATGCTCTCATATTTGACAGTGGGCGAGTAGGTCTCGTGGTAATCCTGTCCTGGTACCTGTGAAAAACCTCTGGCAACCAATCTGGCTTTGTGTCTGACAACCTTGCCATTCTGGTCTGTCTTGGCCTTGAAGACCCATTTGCTGCCAACCAGTCTCATTCCTGGGACTACCGGTACCAATTCCCAAGTTTGGTTCCTATTCAAGGAATCAACTTCAGCCTTCATGGCATTAAGCCAAGGCTCAGCATCTTTAGAGGTTAACTCCTGAACCTCTTTGAAGCTTGAAGGTTCCCACACCTTCTCTGAGCTACTAAGAACAGCAGTTGCTGTCTTAGCAAACTCATCAGCAAATCTCTTTGGAGGTCTGCCTTTGGTCGCCCTTTCAGACCTGCAAACTAGACGTAAGTCTTCTGGACTCATCTTCTCCTTCTTAGGAGAAAAGTGACCAATGGTGAACAGTGGTTCTTCCAGTTCATTGTCAGACGCATCAGATGGTCTGACTGAGGCTTTTGCGCTCTTGTAGTCTGCTGTGTCATCACTGTCACTGACACCAGCAGCAGCGCCACCAACTGAACTGGAATCCGAACTCTGATGATGATGATCATCATCATCATCATCCTCAGCTTCCTCAACATCATCTGCCTTTTTCACATCACCTTCATCCTGCTCTGGGTAACTCTGGAAAATTCCCACATTTCCCCCCCACTTAGGATTGTACTCAACACTCTTGGTGAACTTAATGGACTTAGAGTTAGTCATCCATACCCTGTATGCACCCTTTTCGTACCCCATGAACAAACCATGTGCCCCACACTTCCCAAGCTTGTTGCTTTGTGGGGTGTGTACCCACATGTCAGAACCAAAGATTTTCATGTGCTTGACGTTCGGTTTTTTACCAAACATCTTCTCGTACGGAGTGCAACCTATGGGCGATGACAGTCTCCGATTAACGGTATAAACAACCGTTGACAGAGCTTCCCCCCAAAACTTCTCAGGGAGGTTGGCATCACGCAACAAGGTTTTCAGGCCTTGAAGCAAAGTCTGATTTGCTCGCTCCGCAAGTCCATTCATCCATGGCGATCTAGGCGTTGACAAGTCATGCTGGATTCCCTTCTCAGTCAGGAAAGCTTCAAACTGCTGAGAAGTGAACTCCCCGCCCCGATCGGTAAAAAGACAGCCGATACGTTTACCACGAACATTCTCCAACCAAGCACAGAATGCCTTGAACTTAGGGAATGCTTGCGATTTCTGCTCAAGCATAAACACATGGATGTACCTAGAAAAAGAATCAATTAGAACCATGAAGTACCTTGCTCCTCCCAAAGAGGGCACAAGTGGACCAACCAGGTCTGCATGCACTAGCTGGTAGGGTTTGGAAGCCTGCCTGCTAGACTCCTTGCCTTTTGGAGCAACCTTCACCTTGTTCTCTGCACAAGATACACATTTCATGTGATACTTACAAGGTTTGATGTTCAAACCCTCAACCAACTCTGGCATCTTGGCTAGCGCTTGCCAAGACGTGTGACAAAATCTTCGATGTGCTTCATGAATACATCCTGCATGAAGAACCTTGTTAGTTTGTGCAACACAACAAGAATCAACATTAGACACAACAGCATTGTCATCATAAGTTATACAGAATAAACCATCCATAAACTTTGCATGCAAAATGTCCTCTTTGCCTTTCCTGATGACACAGATGCTTCTCTTGAAGGAAATCTCAAAACCACGCCCAGTCAGTTGTGGGACACTGAGCAAATTGTCCGCAGCTCCTGTAACATAAAGTACATTACTGATGGTTGTATGCAAACTTGCAAGTTTAACAGTCCCTTCTCCTGCAATTTGCAACGTCCTTCCATCAGCCAGGTGGATCTCTCCGTCTTGAGGTGTGAAGGAGATAAACAGGTGCTTATCCTTCGATAAATGGCGCCTGGCGCCTGAGTCCACAATAAACCTGGCTTTAGCCTTTGGAGCAGTCTTTGCAGCAAGCAAAACCTTGTTTTCCACCGGCGTGGGCTTTTGCAGCTTGCCCCCCTGCTCCTGGCCATCAGACTTGCCTTTAGCCTTTGGTGAAGCAGTGCCAGCAAACAACGCTTTGTTTTCCACTGGCGTGGGCTCTTCACCCCCCCCCTCTGCTTCGGGCCATCTGCAGGCATCTGTCTTTGTTTACCTCTGGCCTTCCGGCCTCTGCAAAGACGATGACCTTGGCTCCCACGAGATACAGAGCTCTCAGCTGCCAGCTCCTTGCCTCCCCCTGGAGGCTGGAATGCTGCCTGGGCTGACATCACAGTCTGCTCCCTCTGCAGCTTGCAACCGGTGCCCTCTGCATCCCTGCATTCACTCGCATTCTGGGAAACAGCCAGGACCTCCGATGCATTCACACCCTGGGCATTCAGACTCTGAGCTGGGATGATTGGCAGATGGGCAGCTTTCAAAGCATTCCACATCTCACGTGCACTGGGCTTGCCAGCCAGGGTGATTAACTCTTCAGGAGCTACTGAGAGCAAAATTATCCCCATGGCTCTCGAATCCTGTGCCTTCCACTCATCTGTCACAGGGGCTGGGGGATTCTCAGTAACGGTATTCCACACTCCAAGCCTTCTCATCTGGCCCTCACAGTACCTTGCCCAGGTCTGATAGTTGTGGCCATTTAGCTTTGGTGGACACGGAGCAGCTTCTGAGGATTGTAAAAGATCCATCTCACGTCTTTACGTGAGCCCAAGTCTCTATGCCTTCAAAGACTTATTATCTTGGCAGCTCATTAATCACGAAGCCTTCTGGCTCGGCTCCCAGGCCAATTAAGCCTGCCGGACATCAGAGACTCTTCCGCGGCTCACAGAAAAGCCTCCTCTTTTGCTTTTCCACATACCTCAGCAGTCTGTCGCAGTCACAGTCTTATCCTCCTGTAAATGCCATGAATCTGGGCCCGAAACCTGTTGTTGGGATACTGCCAGGGAGATAAAGTCCATCTGAGCCCCCAAGCCGGCTGCCGGACGATCCATTGACGATCCATTGTAGGTATCAGCAATTAGCGACACGAAGCCTAAGAAATAGCTTGCCACATTCTTGGGCTGGTGCACACTCTGTCAGCAGAATTCACACAGCAAAAGTTGCACTCAGGAGGGTATCATTTAGAATGTTTATTCAGCGTTGGTCAGAACAAAGAAAAGCATGACCGCCTGCTAGCGTGTTCTGGCGCAGAGAGAGAGAAAACGAAAGCAATAGCAAACATAAACATCCTCTAAAAGGAAATGTGCAGGCTCTGTGACTCACAAGCCTGCTCTCTCTTAAGGTGGAACGAAAATATCCTAACACATAAGGTGTTGCAATTTCATTGGTGCGGGCCCATTCTGCGCTGTTTGGGACCCCAGGTAGCCAGGGCCATCAGCTACTGGGGTTGGCGGTTTCCCTGTGGCTGGCGTTTCTCAGGACAGGACCGGGCGTAGTGTCCGCTTCCGCCACAGTAGACACATAGATTCCCCTCCCGACGCCGCGTCTTCTCCGCGGGGGAGAGGCGTGGCCACACTGCCCCAAGCTGCATAGGCTCCTCCGATGACTTGGCTGTGGCCGTGGAGGTGCTGGTAGAAACTGGCGCCGAGAACTGGAAGTGCCGGTGGCCCCGGGCCTGACGACGGTCCTCCAGCCGATCGTCTATCTGTAGACTCCGTTGAATGAGGGTGTCTAGCGTGGTGGGGCGTTCCATTGTGGCCAGCTGGTCCAGTATCTCGTCTGAAAGCCCCTCGAGATACTGGTCCCGAAGAGCAGAGTCATTCCAGGTCAAGTCCTGTGCCAGCAGCCGGAATTCCGTGGTGTATGCAGCCACAGTGGACTTGCCCTGTTTCAACCGCCTGATTGCCCGGTTGGCTTGACTCCCCTTCTGGGGGTTGCCGAATGCGGCCTCCAAATGATTGCAAAACCCCATATAGTCTGTCAGCAAGGGGGAGTCTTGTCTGAGCAGCGGCAACGCCCACTTGGCCGCCTGGTCCTTTAACAAACTAATCAAAAAGTGCACCTTGGTGCGGTCGTCAGGGAAGTTCCGGGCTCGCCCCTGAATATACAACTTGGCCTGGGCAAGGAACATGGGAAAGCTGGCCGGGGCCCCATCAAATTTCTCTGGCAAAGCCACTGGGTACTTGCCAGGAGCCGGGGCGTCGGCCCCAGGAGCCGGTAGGGCGTCCAACCGCTGCTGAAGTGCCGTAACCGCATTGCTGAGCTGCTGCACGGTGTGAGTCAAGGCCTGGTTCTTCTGGGCCAATGCCACCAGCGCAGCTGCCTGGTCGGCCATGGCTTCTGGCTCGTCCCGAACGCACCCCAACGAAGGGGGAGTGCGGGTGTGGTGGGAGCAAACTGCTGGTCCCGGGGGGAAGGTTACCGTTGGCGTAGTCAAAGTCCGGTCCTGGGTCACTAGCCTGGAAACAGTTCACAAGGAGCGGGGCGAGGTCCGAAGCAGGAAGCCGGGCGGGGACAGGAACACTGGAGGGTCAGGTCTGGGTCCGGGCAGGAGCAGGTACTCAATGACGTTGCTCCCACAACCTGGGACCGGGCTGACTGGCCTTTATCTTCTCTGAGGCCAGGGGCGGCCCCGGCCCCCAGGAGACCCGCCTCTCTTGGCCTTAAGGCGAGCACACCTCCTGGGAGAAACCAGTTCCCTCCGCCTCTCTGCCCTAAGCCTCTGCAGTTCAGGAGAGGCTGGGGAGTTACTGGACCCAGGGGGAGACTCTCCTTCCTCTGGCAGGGCCGGGAGAGGCGCACCTGTAGGCACTGTGTCCTTAATCACCTCTGGAGCTAGAGTGGAATCACCTGGTGCCTGCTCCTGAGGATCCGGCACAGGTGCAGGCTCTTCAGATCCAAGGCCCTGCCCCAGTTCAGCCGGCCCTGGAGGCGGGGACTCCTGTGCAGGCTGGGATTCCTCCGGTTGAGCCTCTAAATCGGATTCCCAGGCCATCACAGCTATAAATGTGCCTCCCAGGCAAAAAGCCAGCTTGGTCATTGTGTATCATCATCTGGAAGACTTTTTTTGATCTTTCGGCTAAAATATTAGCATATAATTTATAATCGTTATTTAGAATAGGCCTATTGTTGTTAATAAGTAGATTGTCCGTTCCCTGTTTTGGAATTAATGCAATAAGGCTGTCTTTCCAAGAATCCGGCATGGTTCCGTCTTCTAAGATACTTCTTAATGGGTCAGACAGTAACTCCTCATTTTTTTATAATATATTGCCGGTAGGCCGTCTGGCCCTGGTGGCATTCCTATCTTTGCTTCCTTAATTGCTCTTTGAATTTCGTACGATGTGATAGGGTCATTCATCAGTTCTTTTTGTTCTTTAGTACGTTTCGGAAGACAGTTCTGTTCTAAATGTTCTTTAATTTCTTCTATTGTTTCATTTCCTTCCTTATAGATTTCTCTAAAGAATTCGAGAAATCATTTCTCTATTTCTTTAGGGTTGTTTATTATTTTGCCTTCGCACTTAACTCTATTTATAAGCCTTTCTGCCTCTCTCTTCTTTAATTGCCATGTTAATAACCAGGCTCAGGTTCTGTTTCAGGCTGTGTCTCTGTTTCAGGCTCCAGCGCTGTATCAACCACTGTTGCAGACTCAGGCTGTGGCGCTATGGCTGTAGCTGTGGCTCTGGTTCTGTTTCAGGCTCTGGCACTGTATCAAGCACTGTTTCAGGCTCAGGCTCAGGCTTCTGCTCTTTATTAGGCTTTGTCTCAGTCTCCGACGCTGTTTCAAGCCCTGTATCTGCCTCTGCCTCTGTTTCAGGCTCTGGCACTCTATCAAGCACTGTTTCTGGCTCTGGCTCTCTTTCAGGCTCTGGTTCTGAATTAGGGTTTTGTTCTGGCTCTGGCTGTGTCTCTGGCTCTGGCTCCAGCTCCAGCTCCGGCACTGTATCAAGTACTGTTGCAGACTCAGGCTGTGGCTGCAGCTATGTTTTGCGCTCCGGCTTTGTATCAAGCCCTTTTTCTGGCTCTGGCTCTGGCTCAGGCTCAGGCTCATGGTCTCACTCTGACTCTGCTCTTAGATTACTTCGTAGTCTAAAAGAAGTCTATACATTTTTGCGATTATTTTGGTTTTGTGATAAGGAGACGCCGGAGTCGCTCCAGCACATCATGTTCACTTGCCCCCTGTTCAATGTGCCACGGGCAAATTTGTTGGGATCAATCATACAGAAACTAGAGGGTACCCCACCAAAATTCCACCTTGCCCAAATCTTGCAGGATAAGGATACTCATACGACCCTGAAAGTGGCAAGGTTCCTGGTCGCTGTCCTTACCCAAAAGCGACACCAAGGAGCACTACAAGCTAACTAAGGCGTAGTATGCCATTCTATTTTATAGTATTTTATTGTTATTGTGGTGTTCTAGCGGCTTTTTTTTTCTTCCCACGTACACAAGCTGTTATTTATGTGTTGTTTTTACTTGTATGGGCCTATGGCCGTAATAAATATTGTTGTTGTTGTTGTATTTTGGTTTTACTATTCAGTAGTTCTCTTTCAAATCTTGAAGGCTCCTTTTCAAAACCTATCTGCTTATCCTGTCTGAACACTTCATTCACCTGGAAGTAATCTAGTCAACTAGAAAAGTGACCCGCTCCGATATCTTCCCGCGGGGTGGCCCTCCCAGTCCGATTCCTCTTCCTCTGACGCCTCTCCTCCCTCCTCTTCGGAGGCAGGAAAACCCACAAAATCCTCTTCAAGATTGTCCTTTCAGGGCTCTACCATCGCCATCGATCCCCGGCATTGAATGTGTTGGCCTAGTGTGGGGCTCCGAGGAGAGCTTGGCTGTTTGGCTGGTGTACCGGCCACCTAGCGCACCAGCAGCCACCCTGCCAGGCCTATTGGAGGCGGTGGCTGGCTGGGCCTTGGAGTTCCCTAACCTATTGGTATTGGGGGACTTCAACATCCATGCTGATGCCACTCCCTCCTCACATGCTCTTGACCTGGTGTCTTCCATGGCAACACTAGGGTTCTCCCAGTTTGTTTCGGGCCCCACACATCAAGCAGGCCACACGCTGGATTTGATCTTTGGCGTAGGTATAGATGTGATCATGTCTCCTTCGATGAAAGTGCCATGGCCTGATCACTACGCTCTGAAAGCCAGGATTGACTTTCCACCCCCACCCTGCTTAGGTGGCGAGCCAATTTGGGCTCGCCCGCAGAGGCTGATGGACCCTGATAGATTCTGTCAAGCCTTGCAGGACCTTGCTCCCCCTGGCGACTCATTGACTGAGCTTGTTGAGGGCTGGAATATCCAGCTCCTGGCAGCCATTGATGAGATCGCACCTAAGCGCCCTCTGCGACCCCGCAGAAGCCGGGCTCCCTGGTTTACCGAAGAGCTCCGGAAAATGAAGCGGGACCTCAGACGGCTAGAGCGAGTATGCCGGGGTGCCCGTGACGGAGCCTCAAGAACATCTTATAGGGCTTTTATGAAAACCTATGAGATGGCGGTGAAGGCTGCTAAGAAGTCTTACTTCTCGGCCTCCATTGCATCCGCTAGCTCTCGCCCGGCACAATTATTTAGTATAATCAGGTCTTTAACGTCCCTTGAGGGACAGCCAAATTTAAATAATAATTTGGCACATAGCTGGGAGGCATTTGCGAGCTTTTTTGCGGAGAAGGTCTTGGTGCTCCGCCATGACCTCCCTGCCAATTTGGATACAATAAAGGAACTGGAGGCCCCTCGACTGTCCTCGGGTCCAGTATTGGACCACTTCGACCGGATATCCCCAGCCGATGTGGACAGACTCCTCCGAGCTGGAAAGGCCACCACCTGTCCTCTCGACTCGTGCCCGTCTTGGCCGATTAGAGCGTGTCCAGATGAGGTGCGGGCCCTCCTGGGGGATATCATCAATTTGTCCCTTGGCACGGGGACATTCCCTGCAGAACTGAAGGAGGCAGTGGTGCGCCCGCTCTTAAAGAAAACATCATTAGATCCTTTAGATCTATCCAATTACCGCCCGGTTTCAAATCTTCCGTTCCTGGGTAAGGTGATTGAGAGAGCGGTTGCCGAACAGCTTGGTAGGTTTCTGGATGAAACATCGGCTCTGGATCCATTCCAGTCCGGCTTCCGCGCGGGTCATGGGACCGAGACGGCTCTGGTTGCCCTAACAGATGATCTTCGTAGACAGCTGGATCGAGGCGGGTCAGGGCTGCTGATTCTTCTAGATCTGTCAGCAGCTTTCGACATGGGCGATCACGAACTCCTGGACCACCGCCTTGCCGACATGGGGATTCAGGGCACAGTCCTTCAATGGCTGCGCTCGTTTCTCTCTGGTCGGGGACAGAGGGTGGCGCTTGGGGGGGAATTGTCATCGCGCCACTCCTTGGTGTGTGGAGTACCTCAGGGTGCAATACTCTCCCCGATGCTTTTCAACATCTTTATGCGCCCCCTCGCCCAGCTTGTCCGGAGTTTTGGGCTGGGTTGCCATCAGTATGCTGATGACACCCAACTCTATCTGTTGATGGATGGCCATCCTGACTCGGCCCCAGACACACTGACCAGATGTTTGGAAGCTGTGGCTGGATGGTTACGAGGGAGCCGGTTGAAGCTAAATCCTTCGAAGACAGAGGTCCTGTGGCTGGGACGGGACGATATGGGATTGGGGGGGGCAACTCCCATCTCTTGCGGGGGTGCACTTAGTGCCAGCACCATCCGTTAAGAGTTTGGGTGTAATCTTCGACACCTCCCTTTCCGTGGAGGTGCAGACTGCAGCTATAACAAAGGCAGCATTTTTTCATCTCCGCCAAGCTAAGCAGTTGGCTCCTTACCTCTCTCGCCCTGACCTAGCCACTGTGATCCATGCGACGGTCACCTCCAGCCTGGATTATTGTAACTCGCTCTACGTGGGGCTGCCCTTGAGACTGACCCAGAAACTCCAGCAGGTGCAGAATGCTGCAGCGAGACTCCTTACGGGGTCTTCGCTGCGAGACCACATTCACCCGGTGCTATACCAGCTGCACTGGCTCCCGGTGACGTACAGGATCAGGTTTAAGGTGCTGGTTTTAACCTTTAAAGCCCTATACGGCCTAGGACCCTCGTACCTACGGGACCGCCTCTCCTGGTATGCCCCACAGAGAAACTTACGGTCTTCAAATAAAAACATCTTGAAGGTCCCAGGCCACAGAGAAGTTAGGCTGGCCTCAACTAGAGCCAGGGCTTTTTCGGCTGTGGCTCCGATCTTGTGGAACGCTCTGTCACTAGAGACTAGGGCCCTGCGGGACTTGTCATCTTTCCGCAGGGCCTGAAAGACAGAGCTGTTCCACCAGGCCTTTGGCCAGGGCACAGCCTGACTCCCTCCCTCGGCAATCTTCATGGAGCTCTGGCACAATGGTTGCCAGTGGCTTGATTTGAACCAATTTTATAATGAATGATTTTAGAGTGTTGTTTGTGCTGTACTTTTGTACTGTTTTATTGTTGTTAGCCGCCCTGAGCCCGGCTTTGGCTGGGGAGGGCGGGATATAAATAAAATTTATTATTATTATTATTATTATTATTATTATTATTATTATTCATCTGTGGTTCCAAATTGCTCCTCCCAGAATCTCGCTAGTGGTTTAGGTTTATCTGGGAACAGGCTGTGGAACTCCTCCGCAAGATACCCATCATTGATAGCCTCCGCTGGAACCCATGTGTTTTCTGACTCGGGTTCTCCCTCCCAAGCTACCAAGTACTCCACCTGGCGCCCTCACCATCTTGAATCGAGTATTTCTGTGGCTTGGTTGTGGTGTTCCCAAGTTCATCTTAAGTTCCTGGTGCAAGGCCTCCATTTATTCCACAAACTGCTCTGCCGCAGGTACGCTCCCACCTTCCTCCCCCCTCCTCGGGAAGGCCCTGGGGTAACACCCATAATTGGCCATGAACGGGCTCATTCCCGTGGAAGCCCGCCTCGACCTGTAGCAAGCCCATGAGCTTCCTCCAGAACCGGGAAGTAAATTGTTTCTCGCGATCCGAGATGACCCTCAAGGGAGCCCCATGCAGCCTGAAGATGTGATCTACAAACAACCTGGCTGTTTCCTCTGCCGTTACCACATGCGAGCAAGCTATGAAATGGCACATTTTTGTTAGCAGATCGACTACTACCATGACTGCTGTCTTTCCCCTTGATTTGGGCAAATCTGTCATAAAATCTATGGATACCACCTCCCAGGGTCTTCCCGGCGTGGGTAAGGGTTCCAGTAACCCTGCGGGTGCAGCCCTCTCCCCCTTTGCCCTCTGGCAGCGGTCGCACCCCCGTACATATTCCCGTACATCTTCCCTTACCCTTGGCCACCAGAACTGCCTGGTGACAAGCAACATGGTTTTGTGTTGACCAAAATGTCCCGCTGTTGGATTGTCGTGGAGTTGTTTGAGTACCCTTCCCCTCAAGGTCTCCCCTGGTACGTACAGCGCTCCCTTGTAGTACAGTACCCCTTCCTTTTCCTCAAACCCTCCCTGGTTTTCCCTTATGTTCCGGAGTTCCCTGATTTTTGTTTGAGCGAATTCGTCGTTTCTAGTAAGCCCGGCTAGTTCTCGTTTCCCAACCAACACTCCCCCCCACACACCCATCGGTTCTCGGGGAACACGTGTCTGACTTGCGGCGGTCCCTCTCCTTCCATGTACTCCGGCTTCCGGGAGAGAGCACCTGCTCTTACGTTCTCCTCCCCCGGCACGTACCGGATCTCGAAGAAAAACATGGAGAACTCCTGTGCCCATCGAATCTGTCTCTGGTTGAGTACTCGCGCAGTCCTCCAGTATTCCAAGTTCTTGTGATCCGTACACACCTGGATCTCGTGCTGCGCCCCTATTAGCAGATGTCTCCATCGTCAAAATGCTGCATAAATTGCAAGCAGTTTGCGGTCATACACCGTGTAGTTTTGCTCCGACTTGCTCAGCTTCCTCGAGAAAAAGGCGCACGGCCTCCAGCTCTGCTGGGGCCCCGGCTGCAACAGTACCGCTCCGATGGCCCGGTCTGACGCGTCGGTCTCCAGCCTCATTGGCTTCTGCAGATCCACGTGCAGGAGCTGCTCTTCCGAAGCGAACGCCTTCTTCAGCCTTTCGAAGGATTGCTGGGCACTTTCTGTCCAGACGAACTTCTTTTTGCTACTGAGACAATCTGTGATAGGCGCTGTCAAGTGGGCGAAGTTCCTGATGAACTTCCGGTAGAAGTTGCTGAACCTCTGCCCCTGGCTACGTTTAAGCGTCAGGCTCAGTTTCAGACAGTGTCTCTGTTTCAGGATCCAGCACTCTATCAAGCACTATTTCAGACTCAGGCTGTGGATCTCGGCTGTGGCTCTAGGCTCCGTCTGTGGCTCTGGCTGTGGCTCTGGCTCTGGCTCTCTTTCAGGGTCTGGTTCTGAATGAAGATCTGGTTCTGACTCTGATTCAGGGTCTCATGATGGCTCTTCCTCTGCCTCTGACCCAGCTATATTTCAGGGTCTGGCTCTTTTTCAGGCTCTGGTTCTGAATTAGGGTTTTGCTCTGGCTCTGGCTGTGTCTCTGGCTCTGGCTCCAGCTCCGGCACTGTATCAAGTACTGTTGTAGACTCAGGCTGTGGCTCTAGGCTGTGGCTGTGGCTGTTGCTCTGGTTCGGGCTGTGGCTCTTTTTCAGGCTCTGGTTCTGAATGAGGGCTTGGTTATGGCACTGATTCAGGGTCTCGCTCTGTCTCTGGCTGTGTCTCTGTTGCACCACAAACGGTGGTTTGTTGTTGTTGTTATTTTCTTTCTGGGGTGGGACAAATGTTTAGTTGGGGCGGGGATTATTTTAAGTTTAGCATAATTGTTTCTTGCTTTGTTTTTCTTTTACTATTTTTTTAGGTTATTGTATAGTTTGTATTTTGCTTTTTAAGGGGAAAGGGTCAGGGCTGCCTGGGAGGGGGCCTCAGCCAACAGAATGGCTGGGGCAGGTTCCCTACGGGGGGATGTATTGGAACACCCAATCTCTGTTATCGCGGGTGGGAGGAGCAGTTGCGCTAAGACCAGACCACATCTTTACCGAAGATCTGGTTCTGACTCTGATTCTGATTCTCTGATTCTGGCTCTCTATCTGGAAGGAGCCATTTTCATCATGTTCTCTCTTATATTATAGCTGGCTGTAAATTTGAAATTTACATTCCATCAGTTTTCCCCATCTTTTAGCATAATTGGACGGCCCACATCTTGGGCCCACTTTATCATTGAAGCCTTAACCTCCTCATCCATTACTTCGTAGTCTAAAAGAAGTCTATAGATTTTTGCGATTATTTTGGTTTTACTATTCAGTAGTTCTCTATCAAATCTTGAAGGCTCCTTTTCAAAACCTATCTGCTTATCCTGTCTGAACACTTCATTCACCTGGACGTAATCTAGCCAACTAGAAAAGTGATCTTTTATTTTCTCATAACTTATCAATATTAGTTGACCCTCCTCCTCCCCCCTTAATATTGTGTTATACGTTATCCAGTTCTCTTTGATGTTGTTCCTTTTTTTAACAGCGATTGCTTCTAGTGGAGAGTTCCATCTTGGGGTTTTCTGTTCCAAATATCTTTTGTATTTTCCCCATACCTTATTGTAATGGGAATTGGGGTTGCTTGTGCGTAAGCCACAAACTGCTCCAAGCTGGTTGTATGGCTAAACCTTTCCCTGGCCTGACAGCCCTTACAACGCGACTGTCTCAGTCACTGGCAGAATCCATCAGTGGGCGTTTCCTGAATTTCTTCCAACATAAAAATTCCTTGACTCCAAGTCCGCCTAGTCTCTGCGCGGAAGCTTTCTGCGCAGCGTAGGCGTGCCAAGCGGATGTCCTGTGTGTTACCATAAAGCACCAAAGCTGCAGCAAGCAAAGGCTCTAGCAGCTCAGTCAGCTGCTTGTGGCTGGAAAGCCAAACAGGATGTTTGTGACTGTTGCCATGGGAACAAAGGGGCAGTCCATTCTGTACTGAGCACCGGATGTTAGCTCAGTGTGTGTGTCAGATGACCCGTACTGGAAGTGCATGGGTGGAGTTTATTCTTACTGCTGCGGAGTGCAGACATGTTTCTCTGTACTGATGTAAAGAGACAGAAATAAAGGATGTAAATAGATTTCTGTCTGCCGGTGCCTACGTTGTGGCACATTCCTCTGACCCAGGCAGAATTCCAACACTGGTAGCAGATGCCGGTTGCTGGTTTCTTCGATCCATGGAAGTCTGCAAAAAGAGTAGCAGAGCTGCTGTTTTCATCCCTCCATGGAAGCCTGAGGTGAGAAAGCTGATCCTCTGCAGCCAGAAGCTGACCAGAAGAAGCTGACAGCCAAAGCCACGGAGCCCAAGGTATGAGATTTTCGGGCTTAAAAGAGTGAACGCAGATTGAGTTATTCTCTGCTTCACGGGGAGCAGCGTTCGGGAAAAACAGCTCCGAGTGGGAAGAGGCTTGCATTCCAGAGATTCTTGTGGTTTCCTCTACAAGGGAAGAAATGCACTGTTGCTAAGCAACGCCCGCCAGTCAAGTGGAAAGTTACTCGAGAGGGCTGGACAGTCAGGCTATGCCTCAGAGAGGCAAAAACAAAGTTTGTTGTGACTAGGCTCTCATGAAGTCCCTTTGGAAAGGGACTTTCCAAAGCAGCTAGCGTTAAGAGCTGCCAGGTGCACAAGAGTGCAAACAAACAAGCTTTTGGATTTTAGAGGCTTGTGTTTGAGAGTTAATGCAAGGACTCAAAAATGGATGCTAAGAAGGGCGGAGGCTTGCCTTCTCCACCCCTCCTGACCAATGACAATTATGCATCTTGGTCTATTAAGATGAAGGCCCTGTTGCAGAATCAGAGACTGTTGATTCTCCAGCTCCGGCATTGTATCAAGTCCTGTTGCAGACTCAGGCTGTGGCTCTAGGCTGTGGCTGTTGCTCTGGTTCGGGCTGTGGCTCTTTTTCAGGCTCTGGTTCTGAATGAGGGCTTGGTTATGGCACTGATTCAGGGTCTCGCTCTGTCTCTGGCTGTGTCTCTGTTGCACCTCAAACGGTGGTTTGTTGTTGTTGTTATTTTCTTTCTGGGGTGGGACTGTTCGTGTGAATATAAATCCTGCATCCAGCCAGGCTTCCCTGCGCAGCCTCTGTGTCTCCGAAGCTGGCCTAGCAGGATAGCAGAGTAGCAGCGGTCCTGCGTCCGTGTGAGAAAAAGGGATAAATCAAGTCCAGAGACAGTTCGGTTCTTATCTCTAGTAGCGTTTATTTACAAGCCATAAATTAGTCTCTTTCCATCAGAGCTTTCCGGCATTTCTCTGTGCCAAAAGCACACACAGCCTGCAGCCTCGGAGCTGAGCTGTGTCTCTCAGGCAGAAGCGAAAACAAGTCTGCTCACAGACTGTGACGCACTTCTCTGCGTCAAGCTCCTCCCAGATACAGGACACCACGGAGTTTTAACCCTGTCTGTTCCAAACTCCACACCCCCTCTTGTATTGCATCTGGGGACAATAGCCAACAATGCTTTCCCCATACACAGACCCTCACAGAACTCCTCGTGCTTCTGGAAGGTTAATGGTTTTGTGAAACCATCAGCGAGGTTCTTTGTTGAGGGACAGTATTTCAGAGCAACTAGCCCCTCACGAACGCTCTGACACACATTTTGAAAACGTATGTCCAAATGTTTGGTCCTCACCTTTAATTGCCCCGTCTCAGCCAATTTAAGGCACGGTTGATTGTCTTCATGCACCACAACGGGCAGACAATTCTCTCCACAGATTTCCTCGACCAAACACACATAGAACTCCAGCTCTCTGCAAGCATCTGATAGCGCACTGAACTCAGCTTCAGTAGACGAAAGCGCTATGAGATTTTGCTTCCGGGACCTCCACCCAATCACTGAGTCCCCAAACTTCAC
The DNA here is from genome assembly GCF_964234715.1 of Podarcis melisellensis. Lineage (NCBI taxonomy): Eukaryota > Metazoa > Chordata > Lepidosauria > Squamata > Lacertidae > Podarcis > Podarcis melisellensis. The sequence continues at coordinate 27,763,202 of NC_138535.1, forward strand.
CACTAGGCCTGACACTGATCTGCAGTCCTCAGAGTTACCCTAATCTGCGTCCACAAAGCAAGTCAGTTTGACTTCTCCTTGGGCTGGCAACCTAAGACAAAAATCTTTGGTATCTTGCAGGTAATGCAGCACCCGCTTTATACCGTTCCAGACCTGCACACTAGGACTTGAAGCCTCTCTACTGAGCAGATTGACAGCAAATGCAATGTCTGGCCTGCTCCACTGTGACAGATACAACAGACTACCCAGAGCTGACTGAAAGAGTTCAGTATTTTCGAACACCACGCGTTCTACTTGCTGACACTCCTTCACGTATCCAGTCTCCATGGGTGATCTGGCACCTGCACAATCAGACATTCTGAACTTCTCAAGCAACTGTTCAATCTTACCTTTCTGGCAAAGCAAGAAGCTTCCATCACTTGCTTTTGTGATCTGCACGCCTAAATAGGACTTGACATCTCCAAGCTGCTTTAGCTTGAACCGCTTTCCAAGCTCTTTAGCAAACTTCTCCACCTGTTCACCTGTCTGTGTCATGACTAAGATATCATCAACAAACACCTGCACCACTTGCTGTTTTACGCCTGAACCTCTAATGTAAAGACAACTGTCTGCAAGAGATCTCTTAAAACCTAGCTCTTCTAAGGCTTCATGTAGGCACATATTCCAATTCCTGGCAGATTGGCGTAATCCATAGATGGATTTGTGCAACCGCCACACGATGCCTGGCTCACTGACTTCAAACCCTGGAGGAGGAAGCATGTACAACTCCTCCTTGAGATCTGAGTTCAGGTAGGCGACATCTACATCAAAATGGTTCACCTTCCAACCTCTCTGTGCTGCTATCGCCAAAAGCGTTCTTAGAGTCTCCGCTCGTGACGTTGGCGAATACACCTCCGTGAAGTGGACACCCTTTTTCTGTGTGAATCCTCGGGCCACTAATCTCACTTTATACTGTGGTTCTCCCGCTTCTGTGGGTTTCAAACGGTAAACCCACCTGCAACTAACAGCTCTCTGGTTAGCCGGCAGCTGAGTGAGTGAGAACACACCAAGAGACTCCATTGAGTTCATCTCCTTCTGCATCGCCTCACGCCATTTGCTGGCTTCTTCCTGAGGCAACTTTTGAACATCCTCAAAGGATTCAGGTTCACATCTAGCCACACCAACCCAGACTCTAGTGGCTTCATACCTTTCAGGTGGCTTTCCCTTGGTTGATCTTGCTGACCTCCTCAGCGTGAATTCTGGAACTGCGCCTGATTCACCTGGATCAGCCCTACTATCCTCTTTGTCTGAAACATCCCCCTCTGACTTGCTGCGCCGTTTCGGGCGTACAGCTGGTTCTGCTGGCGAGGATGGTTCACTCCTTAGCTCAGACTTGACAGAAACCTGTGGAGGGGTCCTGGGACTCCCTTTTGGAGCGATACGGAGCCTCCCCCTTGGAGATCCCTGCTCTGGACTCTGTGGCTGTGGACCGTGCATCTCAGCAACAGGTTCAGCCCCGTCCTCCTCCTCTTCCTCACCTGAGTCTAACAGAACATCCGGGTTCCCATGAAGACGTTTCCACCCACTCTGCTCACAAAACTCAGCACTGCCACTAATAAGCAGCTTAGACTGGTTGCCAGTAGGGTATGCAAAATGCCACGCCTTTGAACCCGGCTCATAGCCTACAAAGATCATCTTCCTGGACCTTGGCTCACCCTTTCTGCGCATGGCCTTTGGAATGAGAACCCAAGCCTGAGAACCAAAGACATGAAAGTTGTGTACTTTCGGCTTCTTCTGATGCAACAAGAAATACGGTGTGTTGCCTACACTGGAATTGTACACCCCGTTTTGCAAAAAACATACTGTCTTATAACTCTCAGCCCAAAAGCGCTGTGGTAAACCCGAGTCTGCCAGCATAGCGTTTGCAGATTCCTGTAGTGTGAGAAACTTTCTCTCTGCAACCCCATTCTGTTGCGGAGAGTGGGGGGTCGTCAGTCGATGACTGATGCCCTTCTGCCTGAAAAACGATTGCAGCGCAGAACCTGTGAACTCCCCCCCCCCCCCCGATCAGATTGAAAGGAAATCACCCTGGTAGTGAACTGCAGCTCTATCGCTGTGATCCAATCCCTGATCAGCGCAGCTGCTTCTGACTTACATTTAAGCGCAAAAACCCAAGAAAATTTTGAAAAATCGTCAATCAGAACCAGAATCCATTTTGACCCAGCTAAAGAAGGTGTTGGCATGGGACCTGACAAATCTGCACGCACAAGTTTAAAGTGTTTGCTGGTTCTCCTCTCTGACCTGGGATATGTGCATGTTGTGACCTTCGACTGCTTACAGGCTTGACAATCTAGGTATTTGTCACAAGCCTTGAACCTACAACCAATGGTGTTTTCTGCAGCTTTTCGCACAAGCGACCACCCAGCGTGCCCAAAATTTCGGTGCCACATGCGTATACAATAATTGTGTGGTGGGACGTTTGCACACTGCACATGGGCATCTTCAATGGACTCTCCACTAGCCCCATTTTCCACCAGCCCCATTTTTCCACCAGTCCCATTTTCAACAGGCATTTGCACCAGAAAGAGCCTGTCTTTTCGCTCAACACTGTAGACCTTCTTCCCATCCCTGTAAAAGGAGCACAAATTGTTAGAGAACAGAACATCGAACCCATCATCATTTAGTGCTGGCACACTTAAAAGAGAGTGTGCAAGCTCTGGGACCACAAAAGCCTGCACCCAATGATCCAAGAAAGAACAATATAAAAACCCAGATTCAGTCAATGGTCTCTGAGACCCATCTGCTAATTTGACATAGCGTTCAGTTTTAACTGTCTTGCAGTTCCTCAGGAACTCTCTAGATGGCACTAGACTGTGAGAAGCTCCAGAGTCGATAATAAGAGATAAAGTGTCTCTCTGGCTGTTTTCCAAAGCTGCCATGGCGTTGCTCGCACCCCCACCGGTTGCCATGGACACAGCCTCCCCCCGACCAAGGCTTTTGCCTTTTCCCAGAGACGCCGTCGCAGCTGTGAGGTGATAAGATGCCTTGTCTTTGTTTTTCTCCTGGCCTGCCGCTTCCCCACGTCGCTGCTGAGAACTGGCCTTGGGAAACTGCTTTGTTGACATTCCACTCCAGCTGGTGTCCTTGGCAGCCTGGGCTTCAAGTGGATGCTTCCCAGCGCTGTTGGAGGTCGCAGCAAAACACAAACAACTTTTGGAGACTTTCGCTTTCTCAGAGCTCTTGGATCGGCCTGCACCCCCACTCTTGGGTGCACTGTTGCCTGAGGAACAGCTTGCCACTGCTTTCCTCTTTTCAGCTCTCAGCCTTTCTCCTGTACACAGTCCATCACACAGACGTGTTGAAGCATTGCAACAGCTTCCCAACATAGTGCCAGCCCCCACTGGGCTTTCTGGGCATCCTTCAGCCCCTCCTGGGCTTCCATCCCCTTCTGGTCTGGCTCCCGCTGAGCTTTCACACAGACTCCTCAGCGCCTGCCAGGCAGCCTGGGCCAATTTAATGCACTCCAGATGAGGCAACAGCAAAGCGTCCAGAGATGCTTGCAACATGCAAAGCTGCCTCTGCTCTCTCTCCTTCAGCAGAGCAGTAGCTAGCGTGGGTGGGGCCGGCTCCTTCTGGACTGGACTCCAGAGCCCTGTGGCCACAAACCACCCCCTGGCTCTTCTTGACCAGGCCTCCCAATTGGCCCCATTTAATCTTTCGAGGGGGATATTGAAACTCTCATGGCCCTGCTGTGCCTGAGCAGCCATCTTCCACCCACCAGGGCTTAAAGCGTACTAACTCTGCCAGCAAGCTGGACCTCCGAAGCAGCCGTCTCTCTTGGCTCTTGGCTCCGATCACCAGCATCTCCCACTGCCCTTCCTGGCAGGAGATCACAGCAACTCAAAGCTGGCAGTCTTCCTCCCTTCTCACACTTGTCAGGAAACACGGAACTTCCATAACCTGTTTGTGTGAATATAAATCCTGCGTCCAGCCAGGCTTCCCTGCGCAGCCTCTGTGTCTCCGAAGCTGGCCTAGCAGGATAGCAGAGTAGCAGCGGTCCTGCGTCCGTGTGAGAAAAAGGGATAAATCAAGTCCAGAGACAGTTCGGTTCTTATCTCTAGTAGCGTTTATTTACAAGCCATAAATCAGTCTCTTTCCATCAGAGCTTTCCGGCATTTCTCTGTGCCAAAAGCACACACAGCCTGCAGCCTCGGAGCTGAGCTGTGTCTCTCAGGCAGAAGCAAAAGCAAGTCTGCTCACAGACTGTGACGCACTTCTCTTCGTCAAGCTCCTCCCAGATACAGGACACCACGGAGTTTTAACCCTGTCTGTTCCAAACTCCACAGGGACAAATGTTTAGTTGGGGCGGGGATTATTTTAAGTTTAGCATAATTGTTTCTTGCTTTCTTTTTCTTTTACTTTTTTTTTTTAGGTTATTGTATAATTTGTATTTTGCTTTTTAAGGGGAAAGGGTCAGGGCTGCCTGGGAGGGGGCCTCAGCCAACAGAATGGCTGGGGCAGGTTCCCTACGGGGGGATGTATTGGAACACCCAATCTCTGTTATCGCGGGTGGGAGGAGCAGTTGCGCTAAGACCAGACCATGTCTTTACCGAAGACCTGGTTCTGACTCTGATTCTGATTCTCTGATTCTGGCTCTCTATCAAGGGCTGTTTCAGACTCAGGCTGTGGCTATGGCTGTTGCTCTGGTTCTGAATCAGGGTCTCGCTCTGGCTCTGGCTCTGGCACTCTATCAAGGACTGTTTCAGACTTAGGCTGTGGCTGTGGCTCTGGCTCTGTTTCCATTCTTACAATGGAATGTACACAAAACAATAATCCTCTCTTAGATTTTTTGGGATCTCTTTATCTAAAATACTTTATAGAAATGCCTCCGTTTTTTTCATAAAAGTTATCCCCATCATCTTTTTTAATTCATCGTATATTCCCCCCCCCCCCAAATCTTAATCTTTTCACATGTCCACAACATGTGGCTCATGTCACCGTCATTTCCTCCACATCTCCAACAAGCATTCGCCAAATTTTTATACATTCTTGATCATCTGGAAGGAGTGAGGTACCACCTACGAGCCATTTTCATCATGTTCTCTCTTATATTATAACTGGCAGTAAATTTCAAATTTCCATTCCATCAGTTTTCCCCATCTTTTAGCATAATTGGACGGCCCACATCTTGGGCCCACTTTATCATTGAAGCCTTAACCTCCTCATCCATTACTTCGTAGTCTAAAAGAAGTCTATAGATTTTTGCGATTATTTTGGTTTTACTATTCAGTAGTTCTCTTTCAAATCTTGAAGGCTCCTTTTCAAAACCTATCTGCTTATCGTGTCTGAACACTTCATTCACCTGGAAGTAATCTAGCCAACTAGAAAAGTGATCTTTTATTTTCTCATAACTTATCAATATTAGTTGACCCTCCTCCTCCCCCCTTAATATTGTGTTATACGTTATCCAGTTCTCTTTGATGTTGTTCCTTTTTTTAACAGCGATTGCTTCTAGTGGAGAGTTCCATCTTGGGGTTTTCTGTTCCAAATATCTTTTGTATTTTCCCTATACCTTATATATAGCATTTCTTATTATATGATTTGAAAAACTCCTATGCGTCTTTATTTTCCCATAATTAAGATAGGGTGTCATGACCTTCTAGATCTAAAATATCCCAATTTTTTAATAAATACCAATCTTTCAACCAGAGAAGACATGAGGCTTCGTAATATAGCTTCAAATCCGGTAACCCGTGGCCACCTCTTTCTACAGTATCTATTAATATCTTATGCTTTACTCTTGGTCTTTTACCCTTCCACAAAAATTTAGAAATTTCTTTTTGCCACTTGTTGATACTGCTGGTCTTTCCTGTAATTGGAATCGTTTGGAATAGAAAGAGTAGCTTCGGTAAAACTATCACTTTAATTACCGAAATACGGCCCAGGAATGATAAATTTAACCTTGTCCATGTCTCCAACTGTCTTTTGATAATCTTTCCAACAATTGGTATAATTATCTTCATATAAGTTAATATTCTTTGGTGTTATCCATAATCCTAAATACTTGATTTGGGGGTAGATTTTAATTTTAATATTATTTGTTCTAATTCTGCTTTTTCATCTGGCAACATATTTTTAACTAATAGTTTTGTCTTGTTTAAATTCATTTTGAACCCCGCAACTTTACCGTAGCCATATATTATTTCCAACGCCTTTCTTAAACTCTGTTTTGGTTGCTCCGTAGTTATAATTAAATCGTCAGCAAATGCCCTCATTTTGTAACTTCTATTTCCCAGCATAATCCCTTTTATTTCTTTTTCTTCCCTAATTTGTTTACCTAAAACTTCCAATGTTAATATGAAAATTAAGGGGGATAGTGGGCAACCTTGTCTGACCCCTTTACTGATTTCACACTCCTGTGATAAATTTCCATTATGATTTTAGCTTTTTGTTTTGATTATATTGCTTCAGTCCCTTTTATATACTGTACACCAAAATCCATATGGTGTAATAGACCTTTCATAAATTTCCAGGATACCCTGTCGAAAGCTTTTTCTGCATCTATAGCCATTAAGACTGCCTTCTTTTCTATTCTTAAGTCCAAATACGCTAATAGGTTTATAATGTTTCTAGTGTTGCTATTGTGCTGGTCCCGGGGGGAAGGTTTTCTTATTCTTTAACCCTGTAAAGCATCATTCACTACATACCAATATACTAACTCCAGAACAATGTTTTTTCATATACTCTTTAGCACAACCCCATTCTTTTAATAATTTCTGGTCCAATTGTCCCCTTATGTAAGCTGTGAGTCTTGTCAGATTTATGTATTCACAAAATTTAATTTGCGGATCTTTCACTGATGGAATTTTTCTGCCTTTCCAGTTTTTAGCTATAAGCATCCTGGCAGCTGTTGTTGCATAAAGGAATACTTTCCTTTGATTTTCGGGGATATCATTTGTAATTAAACCTAAAAGGAATGCCTCCGGTTTTTTACTAAAAGATATTTTAAACATCTTTTTGAGTTCTTCATAGATTTCATTCCAGAATTGTTTAATAGGTCGGCATTCCCACCACATGTGAAACATTGTTCCTATTTCTTTTTTACATCTCCAACAGGTATTCGATTTTAATTTGTGAATTTTAGCCAATTTTACTGGAGTTAAGTACCATTGGTACACCATTTTCATAAAATTTTCTCTTATTGTATAACATGCCGTGAATTTAATGTCATATTTCCATAATTTCTCCCATTGGTCCAGCCGAATTACATATCCTATATCACATGCCCATTTGATCATAACTTCTTTTACTTCTTCATCCTTTAATTCCCATTCTAATAATAAATTATACATTTTGGATATATATTTTTTTGAGTTTTGTAATAATACTTTTTGTAATTTTGATTCTTCTTTTTCAAATCCTATTACTTTATCCTGGTTGAATATTTGTGCAATTTGTGCAATTTGGTGATATTGTACAGTATTGTACAGTACAGTATTGGGTCACCTCATCGTATGGTCTCAGTTTTAATTGGCCCTGTTCTTCCTTTAGGAGCTGCTGGTAAGTTGCCATTCTTCCTATAGTATTTTTCTTTTTAACCGATATTACTTCTAGCGGTGAGACCCACCATGGGGTTTTTGGTTCTAACAACCTTCTATGTCTCACCCAGACCTTGTATAATGCATTTCTAATTACGTGGCTTAGAAATTCTTTATGGACTGCCACTTTGTTATAAATTAGATAGGCATGCCAACCATATCTGTTGTTCCTGTTACCAAAAAGGAGCAATGCAGCAGCGAGCAGCAGCTTCAGCAGCTGGCTGGAAAGCCAAACAGGATGTTGATGTTTGTGACTGTTACCATGGGAAGACAGGGGCAGTCCATTCACTGTACTGAGCACCGGATGTTAGCTCAGTGTGTCATCTGACCTGTACTGGAAGTACATGGGTGGAGTCTAATCTCTCTCTGCTGTTGATGTTAAGAGAGTGCAGACATGTTTCTCTGTACTGCTGCAAAAGACAGAAATAAAGGCATGTAAATACATTTCTGTCTGTCTCTTTCCCCTCCCTGGGGATAGCAGGGAGGAGAGTGAAGGAGTGGTGTGTTCTTCTCACGTTTGAGAAGGATCGCCGATTAGAGACCTCGCCTGTTTCCTGCCGGGAGTCGCAGACGGGGAGGTCAACAAGGAAATCAGCCGGGTGCCTGAAGAGTGGCACATTCCTCTGACAAGGCTTGATTCCAACAGTTCCATGTTTGATCCGTGGCTTTTTGCCTTGCCATATAAACTTTGTTAGGTCCATTTTCCATTTTTTAAAACAATCATCTTTACCTATTATGGGAATCATTTGAAAAAGGAACAGAAGTTTTGGTAAGATATTCATTTTAATAGCCGAAATTCTACCCCAGAGTGTTAATTTCAATATTGTCCAAGTTTCCATTTCTCTTTTTGTTACTTCCCAAATTTTTTTATAATTATCTTCAAACAAATTTATATTTTTCATTGTTATTTGTATACCTGAATATTTCACTTTTTTTACAATTTGTAATCCAAATTTTTCTACCAGTTCCTTTTTCTCTTGATCTCCCATGTTTTTTACCATTAGTTTCGTTTTTTCTTTATTCAAGGCAAAACCTGATACCCATCCAAAGTTTTCCATTTTTTCTAGAGCCTTTGCTATGCTTTCCTTTGGATTTTCCACCATTAAAACTAAATCATCTGCAAATGCCCTTATTTTGTATATTTTCTCTCCTAGGGATATTCCATTTATTTCTTGATCCAATCTGATTTCTTGATTTAATATTTCCAAAACCAAAATGAATAACAAAGGTGAAAGTGGGCACCCTTGCCTGGTGCCCTTCTGTATTTTAAAATAATCAGTCGTGTCATTATTATTATATTTGCTTCTTGTTGTTCATAAATTGCTTTTAACCCTCTTGTGATTTGGTCTCCCATGTCCATCTGGTCTAATAATATTTTTAGAAATTTCCATGATACTTTGTCAAACGCCTTTTCCGCGTCCACAAAAACAAAGGCTACCTTCTTACTTGGTTTCATGTCTAAATACTTGATCATATCAATCACTGTTCTTATATTGTCACTCATTTTCCTGCCCGGCAAGAACCCTGCCTGCTCTTTATTTATACAATCCTGCAAAACTGTCTTTAATCTTGTTGCCAATATTTGTGCATAGATCTTGTAATCATTATTTAGTAATGATATTGGTCTATAATTGGTTATAAACTCTTTATTTCGTCCTTGTTTTGGGATTACTACTATGTGCGCCTGTTTCCAGGTGTTGGGAATCTTCCCGTCTTCTAATATTTTATTTAAGAGTGTCTTCATAGGTGATAATAATGGTTCCTCTAATTTTTTGTAATGTATTGCGGTAAGACTATCTGGGCCTGGGGATTTTCCCAGTTTCATCTTAATTATCGCTTGATGAAGCTCTGTCGTGGTTATTGGGGAGTTTAGCTCTTGAATCTTTTCTTTCTTAATTTTAGGTATATCCTTTCCACATAAATACTCTCTTATTTCAACCTCTGTCTCATTTCCTGCTTCATATAGCTTGTTATAATATTTTGTAAAACACTTTTTAATTTCCTCAGGGTTATCTAAAGTTCTCCCCTCTTCCACTATTTTATCAATCAGTTTTTCCTTTTGTCTCTTTTTCAGTTGCCAGGCTAGCCTCTTTCCGGGTTTATTTGCAAATTCGAACGACCTTTGTTTCATCCATTTAATATTGTCCTCAATTTCACTATTTAATATTGCTGAAGCCTGAGTTTGTAATATTTTTAGTTTTTGGTTTATTAATTCATTTTTTGGTTGTTTTGCTAATAATTTTTCATTTATTCCTATTTCCTTCCTTATTTGTTCCAGTTTTTGCTCTGTTTCTTTTCCTTATTGCACTTTGTTGTATGTAAAAGCCTCTTATGAAAGCTTTACTTGCATCCCATATTGTCCTGAAGTCTGTATCCTGTTCTTTATTTAATTCAAAAAATTCTTTCAATAGTTCTTGCGCTTTTTTCACAATCTTTTCGTCATTTAATAATCTTTCATCAAGTCTCCATCTTGTATTAGTTTTCTTGTGTTCCTTTAATTCTAATGTGACTGGGTTGTGATCTGTAATAATTTTGGTCTGTATTTCTGCTTTTTTAATTTTAGTTGTTAAGTTATTTGATACCCATATGCTGTCAATTCTGCCGGCTGATTTTTTAACTTCCGAGAAATGTGTATACTGTCTTTCTCCTGGGTTTTTATATCTCCATGTATCAATCAAATTTAAGTTTTCTACCATCTGAAAGAAGGTGTCTGGGAGTCTGCCTTTTTTGGATTTTCTTTCTCTCTCTGTCTATTGATGTGACAATTCTATTGATGTGACACCATTTAGGTCTCCCGTCAAAATCATTCCCTCTTCTATAAATTCCAGTAAATTAGCTTCTACTTTTCTGAAAAATTCTGTTTTGTTACCATTCGGTGCATAAACTCCTACTATAATTAAATGTTGTTTACCTTTTGTTATTTTTACCCCTAGTATTCTACCCTCATCATCCTTGAAGATTTTTTTTGCGTCTAGTTTAGGGTTCACATAGATCACAATTCCCCTTTTCGTTTTTACATCTGAGGATATAAATTCTTGACCCAATCTCTTATTTTCTAAAACCCTTCTATGGTTTCTAGTCACATGGGTCTCCTGCAAGCATATAATATCCCATTGTTCTTTCCTCAATACATGTTCTATTTTATTTCTCTTCCTCTTATCATTTAGACCGTTAACATTCCAAGATATAATTTTTAGATTCATTAATTTTTATTTATTATCTACAGTAGTTTCGTTGGGTAAGTAAAAAAAAGAAAAGAAAAAAAGAGAAAAAACTCAGAAATTTTAGGATTTTGATAATCTGCTTCTTCCACTCCCCCCCCCTTAATACGCGCTTGTCTCTCTATGCTTCTTGTGGTTGTCTGCGTTGTTTCCTCTCGCTCCAATGTTGGCTCTCCAGTTAATTCTTTTTTGTACTTCCTCCAGAATTTTCCCAGCTCATCTACTGATTTAAAAGTTTTTCTTCTGTCCTTATATGTGAAGGTGATACCCTCGGGAAATTCCCACCGGAATCTAATTGAATTCTTCTTGAGTGCTTCTGTTACTGTCTTATAATTCTGCCTTTTCTTCAGAATTCTTTTTGGAATTTCCTTAAATATTTTGATAGGCCTATCATCTATTACTAACTTCACTTGTCCTTTTTGATGTAATATTTTGTCCTTTAAAAGTCTTGAGTTGAAAAAAATTAAGCAATCTCCTGGCCCTTTATAAGTGTCCGATCTTTCTGATTTGATCCTGAAAATTTTATCAATATCCAATAGCATCTCTTCTACCTCTACTCCCAACCAGTTTGCAATCTCCTGTGATAGTTTCTCTTGAATTTGTTCATCATGAGTTTGTGGGACGCCTCGGAAGCGAAGGACCATCTCCTTCTGACGCATCTCCATCAATGATATATCATCTAGCAGCTCTTCATGGGCTCTCTTTAGGTCGTTTATTTCTTCCTTCGTTGAGTCTTGTGATTTTTTAATGTCCTTATTTTCCATCTGCAATTTCTTCGTCATTTCCTCTTGTTTGGTAGATTTACTCTTAAGTTCTTGTACAGATTTATCCAGTTCTTTGTTTTTAAGTGAGAGGTCACTTATTTGTGTTGTTAGGTCTATTATTAGCTTTGAGTTTTGTTGGATGTTGCCAGTTAGTATGTCCAACTTATCATTTAGGCTCTTTTCCATCCCCATTATAGGGTCTTTTATGTCAGCATTGGGGTCTGTTTCAGCTGTTGATTGTCTTCTCACTTGTAGACCTGACCCAGATGTCAGTGTAGTTTGGTATTTTTTAGAACCCATATTTGTCATTCTTCCTTTTGGTTCTGATCTAGATGTCTTTATTTCAAACCAAGAATATATATATTCCTAAACTTTGAAAATGCTCTGTTTATAGTCTATAATTTGGTCCTTTTGCCTGATGGGATTGAAAGTCAGTTAAGATTCCGGTGGTTTTACCCTATGTTGTTATCAGTTCATCTCAAATATTTAATTTTAAAAAAAAAAAGTCCAAGTTTTTTAAAAAAAATAGTTAAGTCTTTTTAATTACTTTGGCAATTTTAAATTACTTTGGCAATGATCAGAGAAAAAATCCTTCGAAGTACTTAACATTCGTCTTAAGAACTTATTTTCCAGAAGCTGAACTTGGTATTTCAAATGTCCTTTCGTGTATAGCTAGTTTTCTTTATGGTTGTACTTCAAGCCTGTGTCTTAGCAGCGTTTTTTAAATTATGGGAGTAATTTTATTTTCCGCCACTAGGTGGCGCAATTTTCCAATTTACTTGTGAGGTGGTCCTTCTTGTTTTGTTTCTCTAGCCTCTCTTTGTTGCAGTGACGGTTTCCGCCACTATTCTTCTTCCGGCTTTTTCCCTTCTGAGGGCGATGACTCACTCTTCCCCTCCCAGCGCCATTTTCGCCAGCTGCTTTCTTCCCTATTCCAGTCTTTTCCTCCTTCTTTCTCTCCCTTTGTATATCTCTTCCTCTTCCTCTTCCCTTTCACTTCTTTATCTTAATCTTTATCTTCCCACCGCTGCCTGGTCTTCAAATCTTTTCTATTCCTTCTCTTTTTCCACTGTATCCTCCACGTTTCTCCCCCTCCTTTTTCTTTTCCACTCACCCCTTTGTTTTACGCTGATCTCCTTCTTAATGGCCGCTGCTTTGTTGTCACCGCTGCTGCTGCTGCTGCTGCTTGCTATTTCAGCTCCTTGTCTCTCTCAACAGAGCGTCCCCCTGTAGAAGCAGGTACTCAGTATGTCTCAGTTTTTATTTTCTGCCTCTTTACAAGGCTTATTTTCCACAACTTGATAAGTCTCAGAACGCTGAAGCTCCTCTCTCCATTAGCTTTACTGTCCTTTATAATATTAAGTTAGTCCGTACTCCTTTTATTTTAATTTAAGCCAGCATTATTACCTTGTTCCTTCAGGAGTACTCTTGATTTTGCAGTTTTAGTTTGGAGCAGCCTGGTGCTTTCTCATTCGGGTCTCAGGGGCGTCTCACGGTCGGGTGTGCGATCTTTTCTGCGCTGAAGTTCTTCCACCTCCCTGCACTTTTTGTGCTGGGACGGCAGAAAACCCCTTTATGCGCTGCTTGGATCTGTTTTCTGTTATTCTAAAGCACCAATGCTGCAGCAAGCAAAGGCTATAGCAGCCAAGTCTGCTGCTTGTGGCTGGAAAGCCAAACAGGAAGTTTGTGACTGTTGCCATGGGAACAAAGGGGCAGTCCATTCTGTACTGAGCACCGGATGTTAGCTCAGTGGGTTTGTCATATGACCTGTACAGGATGTACATGGGTGGAGTTTTGAGGTTTGAGTTTCTCTCTGTTTGTTGAAGAGAGCAGACATCTTTACTGTATGACTGCTAAAAGACACAAATAAAGACATGTAGATACGTTTCTGTCTGTGTCTGATTCCCCTCCCTGGGGATATGCAGGGAGGAGGAGAAGGAGGAGAAGCAGTTGGTGTGTTTTCCTCACAGCCTGAGGAAAATCGCCGGAACGGACCTCGTATGTTTTATCCAGCCGGGAGTCGCCGGAGGGAGGTCTAAGGAATTCAGCCGGTGCCTGAACAGATAGGCACATACCTCTGACTGGGCTTGAATTCTAACAGTGGTAGCAGAGGATGGTTGCTGTTTTCATCGACCTCTGCAGAAGAAATGGCCTCCATGGAAGCCTGAGGTGAGAAGGCTGATTCTCTGCAGCCAGACGCTGACCAGAAGAATCTGAAAGCCAAGCAACGGAGCCCAGGTATGAGATTTTCGGGCTTAGAAGTGTGAATGCAGATTGATTCATTCTCTGCTTCGAGGGAGAAACGTTTGGGAAAAACAGCTCCGAGAGACAATAGCTCTGCATTCCAAACATTCCTGTGGTTTCCTGTTCAAGGAAAAGGAATGCTGTTGCTTAGCAACGAAGGCCAGTTTCACGAGAGGGCTGGACAAGTCAGGCTTTTGCCTCGGAGAGGCAAAAACAAGGTTTTGTTATGACTTAGGCCCAAAACGAACTGTTGGAAAGGGACTTTCCAAAGCAGCTAGCGTTCAGAGCTGCCAGGTGGCACAGAGTGTAAACAAGCCAGCTATTGGATTTTAGAGGCTTGTGTTTGAGAGTCAATGCAAGGACTCAAGATGGATGCAAAGAAGGGCAGTTTGCCTTCTCTGCCCCTTCTGACCAGTGACAATTATGCATCTTGGACTATTAAGATGAAGGCCCTGCTGCAGAATCAGAGACTGTTTGAAGTGATTGAGAACCCCATCCCAGCAGCACCAACGCGTGCTTGGGAGTCACAGGATGTGAAGGCCAGAACTGCTATAATTCTGTGCGTGTCAGATTCGCAGCTGATCCACATACAAGATTTAGACCACGCGAAAGATGTTTGGGACACGCTGAGAAGGACACATCAGAGAGATGCAGGTTCTTCAGCGTTGCTGTATTTTGAGAAGCTGACCAACCTGAGGCTTGCGCCTGATGGAGATGTTCAAGCGCACCTGACGGAAATGAAATTTCTGCGTCAACAGATGGTGGAACGCAATTTCCGTCTGCAGGAGGAAGTGTTTTGCTTCATGGTAATCAACAGCCTGAATCGGACTTACAAAACGGTTGCCAGTCAGCTGGGGTCTCTCCCAGCAGCGGATCTAACGTCGGACAGGGTCTTTGCCGTGGTTCTTTGTGAACATGACAGACTTGCCGCCCTGGAAGTCAAGGACAGGGGGAGCCAAGAACGGAGTTCTAACGCCCCTACTGCTGTTGCTACTGGAGAAAGCGCCGAAGCTTTGAACGTTGTCCGATGTTACAATTGTGACCAGACTGGGCATCTTCAGCGGTACTGCAAGAAGCCACGTCAGAACAGAGGAGCCAAGGCGAGCTCCGCAAAGTCTGAGGCGTCAGACAAAGGTCATACCATCCCAAAGGCAAAGACTGCAAAGGCTTTGATGTCGCTAAAAGCCACACCAGAAGCGGGGAATTTCTTTGTCCTAGACACGGGAGCCACAGTTCACATGACAGGACACAGAGGACTATTTTCTACGTTTAAGAAGCAAAGCTTCGCTGTGCAACTAGCCAACGGTCAAGAGCTGGAAGCCACCGGAATTGGGACTGTGCATCTTAAAAGTCTGAACTTGACTATAAACAATGTTTATTTGGTTCCAGAGTTAAAGTATAATCTGCTCAGCGTTTCGCAGATTGCCAAGAAGGGACTAAAACTGTCCTATAATGATGAGAACTGCGAGATCTACAAAGATGGAGAGTTGTATCTTTCTGCCAAAGAGAAAGATGGACTGTATTTGTTGACTTTTGATCAAAGTGATTACATGGAATGTAATTCTTGTGATTCTAACATGATTTCTTTTGCAGGTGTAGCCAAGAAAAACGCCAAGCAGGTGACCTCGAGGGTCAACAGGGCATTTCAGCGGGTGTATGCTGATGTGATTGGTCCTTTAGCACCATCTAGAGGCAATGCAAAGTATTACCTAATATGTGTTGATTCTTTTACAGGTTTTGTCTGGATTTATCTTTTGGAGAGACCGAAAGAAGCCTTAGAAAGGTTTAAAGAGTTTTGTGACAAAGTTAAAAATATGCATGATGCTGACATAGATTGTCTTTGCACAGATGAGAAGCCAATTTTTCTTTTACAGGTTTTCCAGAGGTTCCTGAAGAAGAAAGGGATAAGACACAAAATTGCTAGTTCCGAAGAAGCTTGGAACAGATGTGTTTGTGTTAGGGTGAACAAAGAATTGCAAAAGGGAATGGAAGCGCAATTGCTTAGTTCACATCTGCCACATGAGTACTGGGCTGAGTCGCTAATGTCATATTGTTACACGTGGTTGAGAAAGTTTTCAAAGGGGTTGGGATGTTCTCCTTTTGAGAAACTGTTCCACAGAAAACCTTCTGTTGCCCATTTCAAGGTTTTTGGGTCTCATGTGAGAACAGAAGCTCCAGGTGGAGTAAAGAATGCCAGAGGCATTTTTGTGGGTTATGAAAAGGGTCTCTACAGAGTAATTTTGTCTGAATCTGGAAAGGTGATTCTCACAAAATTTCTAGAGAGTGCTCCTGAACAGGAGAGAGTGATTGTTCACACATTTCCCACAGGTGATGATGATTCTGATGATGATGATGATGAGTTTGATCTTATTGAGTTCAGTACTACTGAAGATGACAGCGATAGCTCAGACAGCTCAGTTGTCACAGTCATTGAGAGGAAATCTCAGATAATGACTAGATCCTCAGAAGAGGAGGATGAACCACTGATTAAGCTTAGTACTGGATCTCCAGAGAGTCCAAAGGCTGAACCAGAAAGTAGAGAAGAGCAGCACCTCTTACGTAGGTCTGAGAGAGCAACGAAGGGTGTACCACCCAAGAGGTATTCACAAGAGTTTGCTAACATAGCTGTTGCTGTTGTAAACGACCAAGGTCAGATTGAAGCTGTGTCTGAGTCAGAGACAAAGGCACAACAGAGAGTTGCTAACCAAGGTAATGCAGTTGCACTCATTCCTTGGAAGTCACACAACCAGAGAGGTACATTGGTAAAACCAGTGGCGGGTAGTTCCAAGGGTGGAACTGAAACAACAGGGGAATGTTATAAGTATAACAACTGTTTGTTTTCTTTTCTGGATGACGCTTTGCTCGCAGCACGCATTGATACTTTAGGGGGAGTATGTTATTCTAAAGCACCAATGCTGCAGCAAGCAAAGGCTATAGCAGCCAAGTCTGCTGCTTGTGGCTGGAAAGCCAAACAGGAAGTTTGTGACTGTTGCCATGGGAACAAAGGGGCAGTCCATTCTGTACTGAGCACCGGATGTTAGCTCAGTGGGTTTGTCATATGACCTGTACAGGATGTACATGGGTGGAGTTTTGAGGTTTGAGTTTCTCTCTGTTTGTTGAAGAGAGCAGACATCTTTACTGTATGACTGCTAAAAGACACAAATAAAGACATGTAGATACGTTTCTGTCTGTGTCTGATTCCCCTCCCTGGGGATATGCAGGGAGGAGGAGAAGGAGGAGAAGCAGTTGGTGTGTTTTCCTCACAGCCTGAGGAAAATCGCCGGAACGGACCTCGTATGTTTTATCCAGCCGGGAGTCGCCGGAGGGAGGTCTAAGGAATTCAGCCGGTGCCTGAACAGATAGGCACATACCTCTGACTGGGCTTGAATTCTAACTGAATTCTGAATTCAGTCTGGGACCTCCTCTCAGACCTCTTCAGGGTTTGCGTCGCCCTCGCTTCCCCGCCTTTTTATCCCGTAGCCGTGATTGGGAGTGTTCTTACTGCAGCAGAGCGCTTTCCCTGACCCGACGCTGAGCGCACCACGCCAGGAAGTCCTTTTAAGATAGTTCTTAATGGGCCAGACAGTAAGTCCTCAATTTTTTATAATATATTGCCGGTAGGCCGTCTGGCCCTGGTGGCTTTCCTATCTTTGCTTCGTTAACTGCTCTTTGAATTTCGTACGATGTGACAGGGGCATTCAACAGTTCTTTTTGTTCTTTAGTAAGTTTCGGAAGACAGTTCTGTTCTAAATGTTAACTTCTTCTGTTGTTTCATTTCCTTCCTTCTTCTCTAAAGAATTCGAGAAATCGTTTCTCTATTTCTTTAGGGTTGTTTATTATTTTGCCTTCGCACTTAACTCTATTAATAAGCCATTCTGCCTCTCTCTTCTTTAATTGCCATGCTAATAACCAGGCTCAGGTTCTGTTTCAGGCTGTGTCACTGTTTCAGGCTCCGCCGCTGTATCAACCACTGTTGCAGACTCGGGCTGTGGCGCTATGGCTGTAGCTGTGGCTCTGGTTCTGTTTCAGGCTCTGGCACTGTATCAAGCACTGTTTCAGGCTCAGGCTCAGGCTCAAGCTTCTGCTCTTTATTAGGCTTTGTCTCAGTCTTTGGCTCTAGCACTTATTCTAGCTCTATTTCAGGCTCGGCCTGTGTCTCAGCCTTTGTCTCTGTTTCACGCTGTTTCTCTGTTTCGGGCTCTGACGCTGTATCAAGCCCTGTATCTGCCTCTGCCTCTGTTTCAGGCTCTGGCACTCTATCAAGCACTGTTTCTGGCTCTGGCTCTGGCTCTGGCTCTAGCTCTCTTTCAGGCTCTGGTTCTGAATTAGGGTTTTGTTCTGGCTCTGGCTGTGTCTCTGCTTCAGGCTCCTAGGCTGTATCAAGCACTGTATCAGGCTCTGCCTCTCCCTCTGCCCCTGGCTACGTTTAAGCATCAGGCTCAATTTCAGACAGTGTCTGTGTTTCAGGATCCAACACTCTATCAAGCACTATTTCAGACTCAGGCTGTGGATCTCGGCTGTGGCTCTAGGCTCCATCTGTGGCTCTGGCTGTGGCTCTGGCTCTCTTTCAGGGTCTAGTTCTGAATGAAGTTCTGGTTCTGACTCTGATTCAGGGTCTCATGATGGCTCTTCCTCTGACCCAGCTATGTTTCAGGGTCTGGCTCTCTTTCAGGCTCTGGTTCTGAATTAGGGTTTTGTTCTGGCTCTGGCTGTGTCTCTGGCTCTGGCTCCAGCTCCAGCTCCGGCACTGTATCAAGTACTGTTGTAGACTCAGGCTGTGGCTCTGGCTCTGGCTCATGAGCTCACTCTGACTCTGATTCAGGGTCTCTCTCTGGCTCTGGCACTCTATCAAGGACTGTTTCAGACTCAGGCTCTGGCTGTGGCTCTGCCTCTGTTTCAGGCTCAGGCTCTATTTGAGGCTGTGTCTCTGTTTCAGGCTCTGGCAATGTATCAAGTACTGTTGCAGACTCAGGCTGTGGATCTCGGCTGTGGCTGTGGATCTCGGCTGTGGCTCTAGGCTCCTTCTGTGGCTCTCTCTGTGGATCTGGCTCTCTTTCAGGATCTGGTTCTGAATGAAGATCTGGTTCTGACTCTGATTCAGGGTCTCATGATGGCTCTTCCTCTGCCTCTGACCCAGCTATATTTCAGGGTCTGGCTCTCTTTCAGGCTCTGGTTCTGAATTAGGGTTTTGTTCTGGCTCTGGCTGTGTCTCTGGCTCTGGCTCCAGCTCCAGCTCCGGCACTGTATCAAGTGCTGTTGTAGACTCAGGCTGTGGCTCTAGGCTGTGGCTGTGGCTGTGGCTGTTGCTCTGGTTCGGGCTGTGGCTCTTTTTCAGGCTCTGAATGTTTTTAGAATGTCGGATTATTTGATTGTTAGCCGCCCTGAGCCCAGCTCCGGCTGGGGAGGGCGGGATATAAATAAAATTTATTATTATTATTATTATAATGAGGGCTTGGTTATGGCACTGATTCAGGGTCTCGCTCTGTCTTTGGCTGTGTCTCAGTTGCACCTCAAACGGTGGTTTGTTGTTGTTGTTGTTGTTGCTATTTTCTTTCTGGGGTTGGACAAATGTTTAGTTGGGGCCAGGATTATTTTAAGTTTAGCATAATTGTTTCTTGCTTTGTTTTTCTTTTACTATTTCTTTAGGTTATTGTATAGTTTGTATTTTGCAAACTATATGGGGGTGACACCCATAATTGGCCATGAACGGGCTCATTCCCGTGGAAGCCCACCTCGACCTGTAGCAAGCCCATGAGCTTCCTCCAGAACCGGGAAGTAAATTGTTTCCCGCGATCCGAGATGACCCTCGAGGGATTTTCCCCCTCCTCCTCACAGCCAGCGGCTCCCACCATCCCTTACCATGCCTTTCTTTGAGGGCAGACCCTGGCAAAATGTCCTGGCCGTTGGCAGAGGAAGCACTTCTTGGGGGTTGTTTCAAGCCCTGTATCTGCCTCTGCCTCTGTTTCTGGCTCTGGCTCTCTTTCAGGCTCTGGTTCTGAATTAGGGTTTTGTTCTGGCTCTGGCTGTGTCTCTGGATCTGGCTGTGTCTCTGCTTCAGGCTCCTACGCTGTATCAAGCACTGTATCAGGCTCTGCCTCTCCCTCTGCCGCTGGCTACGTTTAAGCGTCAGGCTCAGTTTCAGACAGTGTCTCTGTTTCAGGACCCAGCACTCTATCAAGCACTATTTCAGACTCAGGCTGTGGATCTCGGCTGTGGCTCAACAACAACAACAACAACAACAACAACAATATTTATTACGGCCATAGGCCCATACAAGTAAAAACAACACATAAATAACAGCTTGTGTACGTGGGAAGAAAAAAAAACAACAGCCGCTAAAACACCACAATAACACTAAAATACTATAAAATAGAATGGCATACTACGCCTTAGTTAGCTTGTAGTGCTCCTTGGCGTCGCTTTTGGGTAAGGACAGCGACCAGGAACCTTGCAACTTTCAGGGTCGTATGAGTATCCTTATCCTGCAAGATTTGGGCAAGGTGGAATTTTGGTGGGGTACCCTCTAGTTTCTGTATGATTGATCCCAACAAATTTGCCCGTGGCACATTGAGCAGGGGGCAAGTGAACATGATGTGCTGGAGTGACTCCGGCGTCTCCTTATCACATTCGCACGTGGCGGGGGCTTGGCCCTTTGAGAATCTATGTCTCAGGACGTTGGAGGGAAAAACGTTGAACCTCGCTTTGGTGAAGGCCAGTCTATGGGCAACAGTCGAAAGGGAGGAGAGGTATGATGGAACGCAGTAAGTTAAAGTGATACCAATGTTCTGGGGCGAACAAACACCTCCCCCCAGCATATAGTTTCGCTGTAGATCGATGTCATCCAGTCTTTGGCAGATCAGTCTTTGAGCAGTAATTTGGTCTAGTTTTAGGGAATCTGAAGGAGAGATTCCGTAACTCAGGAGTTTGGCATGAATTCTACTAGTCCAAAGGCTAGAGAATTCATCTCGCCATAAGCATTGGACAAGGTAGTGGTTTGGTAATCTATGCCACAATGATAACCAATAATTGAAGACTTGCTTCCACAGGCAAGTTTCTAAGGATGCGATCTTCAGTTCTAGTCGCATGGCTGCGTTGCTTACGCACAGGGGGAGCATTAGGAGCCGACGCAGGAATTGATTTTGCAGTGTCTCAAGAGGAGCAGGGTCTGTCATCACGGCCCAAAGCGGGGCAGAAGCCAATTTTTCTTTTACAGGTTTTCCAGAGGTTCCTGAAGAAGAAAGGGATAAGACACAAAATTGCTAGTTCCGAAGAAGCTTGGAACAGATGTGTTTGTGTTAGGGTGAACAAAGAATTGCAAAAGGGAATGGAAGCGCAATTGCTTAGTTCACATCTGCCACATGAGTACTGGGCTGAGTCGCTAATGTCATATTGTTACACGTGGTTGAGAAAGTTTTCAAAGGGGTTGGGATGTTCTCCTTTTGAGAAACTGTTCCACAGAAAACCTTCTGTTGCCCATTTCAAGGTTTTTGGGTCTCATGTGAGAACAGAAGCTCCAGGTGGAGTAAAGAATGCCAGAGGCATTTTTGTGGGTTATGAAAAGGGTCTCTACAGAGTAATTTTGTCTGAATCTGGAAAGGTGATTCTCACAAAATTTCTAGAGAGTGCTCCTGAACAGGAGAGAGTGATTGTTCACACATTTCCCACAGGTGATGATGATTCTGATGATGATGATGATGAGTTTGATCTTATTGAGTTCAGTACTACTGAAGATGACAGCGATAGCTCAGACAGCTCAGTTGTCACAGTCATTGAGAGGAAATCTCAGATAATGACTAGATCCTCAGAAGAGGAGGATGAACCACTGATTAAGCTTAGTACTGGATCTCCAGAGAGTCCAAAGGCTGAACCAGAAAGTAGAGAAGAGCAGCACCTCTTACGTAGGTCTGAGAGAGCAACGAAGGGTGTACCACCCAAGAGGTATTCACAAGAGTTTGCTAACATAGCTGTTGCTGTTGTAAACGACCAAGGTCAGATTGAAGCTGTGTCTGAGTCAGAGACAAAGGCACAACAGAGAGTTGCTAACCAAGGTAATGCAGTTGCACTCATTCCTTGGAAGTCACACAACCAGAGAGGTACATTGGTAAAACCAGTGGCGGGTAGTTCCAAGGGTGGAACTGAAACAACAGGGGAATGTTATAAGTATAACAACTGTTTGTTTTCTTTTCTGGATGACGCTTTGCTCGCAGCACGCATTGATACTTTAGGGGGAGTATGTTATTCTAAAGCACCAATGCTGCAGCAAGCAAAGGCTATAGCAGCCAAGTCTGCTGCTTGTGGCTGGAAAGCCAAACAGGAAGTTTGTGACTGTTGCCATGGGAACAAAGGGGCAGTCCATTCTGTACTGAGCACCAGATGTTAGCTCAGTGGGTTTGTCATATGACCTGTACAGGATGTACATGGGTGGAGTTTTGAGGTTTGAGTTTCTCTCTGTTTGTTGAAGAGAGCAGACATCTTTACTGTATGACTGCTAAAAGACACAAATAAAGACATGTAGATACGTTTCTGTCTGTGTCTGATTCCCCTCCCTGGGGATATGCAGGGAGGAGGAGAAGGAGGAGAAGCAGTTGGTGTGTTTTCCTCACAGCCTGAGGAAAATCGCCGGAACGGACCTCGTATGTTTTATCCAGCCGGGAGTCGCCGGAGGGAGGTCTAAGGAATTCAGCCGGTGCCTGAACAGATAGGCACATACCTCTGACTGGGCTTGAATTCTAACTGAATTCTGAATTCAGTCTGGGACCTCCTCTCAGACCTCTTCAGGGTTTGCGTCGCCCTCGCTTCCCCGCCTTTTTATCCCGTAGCCGTGATTGGGAGTGTTCTTACTGCAGCAGAGCGCTTTCCCTGACCCGACGCTGAGCGCACCACGCCAGGAAGTCCTTTTAAGATAGTTCTTAATGGGCCAGACAGTAAGTCCTCAATTTTTTATAATATATTGCCGGTAGGCCGTCTGGCCCTGGTGGCTTTCCTATCTTTGCTTCGTTAACTGCTCTTTGAATTTCGTACGATGTGACAGGGGCATTCAACAGTTCTTTTTGTTCTTTAGTAAGTTTCGGAAGACAGTTCTGTTCTAAATGTTAACTTCTTCTGTTGTTTCATTTCCTTCCTTCTTCTCTAAAGAATTCGAGAAATCGTTTCTCTATTTCTTTAGGGTTGTTTATTATTTTGCCTTCGCACTTAACTCTATTAATAAGCCATTCTGCCTCTCTCTTCTTTAATTGCCATGCTAATAACCAGGCTCAGGTTCTGTTTCAGGCTGTGTCACTGTTTCAGGCTCCGCCGCTGTATCAACCACTGTTGCAGACTCGGGCTGTGGCGCTATGGCTGTAGCTGTGGCTCTGGTTCTGTTTCAGGCTCTGGCACTGTATCAAGCACTGTTTCAGGCTCAGGCTCAGGCTCAAGCTTCTGCTCTTTATTAGGCTTTGTCTCAGTCTTTGGCTCTAGCACTTATTCTAGCTCTATTTCAGGCTCGGCCTGTGTCTCAGCCTTTGTCTCTGTTTCACGCTGTTTCTCTGTTTCGGGCTCTGACGCTGTATCAAGCCCTGTATCTGCCTCTGCCTCTGTTTCAGGCTCTGGCACTCTATCAAGCACTGTTTCTGGCTCTGGCTCTGGCACTAGCTCTCTTTCAGGCTCTGGTTCTGAATTAGGGTTTTGTTCTGGCTCTGGCTGTGTCTCTGCTTCAGGCTCCTAGGCTGTATCAAGCACTGTATCAGGCTCTGCCTCTCCCTCTGCCCCTGGCTACGTTTAAGCATCAGGCTCAATTTCAGACAGTGTCTGTGTTTCAGGATCCAACACTCTATCAAGCACTATTTCAGACTCAGGCTGTGGATCTCGGCTGTGGCTCTAGGCTCCATCTGTGGCTCTGGCTGTGGCTCTGGCTCTCTTTCAGGGTCTAGTTCTGAATGAAGTTCTGGTTCTGACTCTGATTCAGGGTCTCATGATGGCTCTTCCTCTGACCCAGCTATGTTTCAGGGTCTGGCTCTCTTTCAGGCTCTGGTTCTGAATTAGGGTTTTGTTCTGGCTCTGGCTGTGTCTCTGGCTCTGGCTCCAGCTCCAGCTCCGGCACTGTATCAAGTACTGTTGTAGACTCAGGCTGTGGCTCTGGCTCTGGCTCATGGTCTCACTCTGACTCTGATTCAGGGTCTCTCTCTGGCTCTGGCTCTGGCACTCTATCAAGGACTGTTTCAGACTCAGGCTCTGGCTGTGGCTCTGCCTCTGTTTCAGGCTCAGGCTCTGTTTGAGGCTGTGTCTCTGTTTCAGGCTCTGGCAATGTATCAAGTACTGTTGCAGACTCAGGCTGTGGATCTCGGCTGTGGCTGTGGATCTCGGCTGTGGCTCTAGGCTCCTTCTGTGGCTCTCTCTGTGGATCTGGCTCTCTTTCAGGATCTGGTTCTGAATGAAGATCTGGTTCTGACTCTGATTCAGGGTCTCATGATGGCTCTTCCTCTGCCTCTGACCCAGCTATATTTCAGGGTCTGGCTCTCTTTCAGGCTCTGGTTCTGAATTAGGGTTTTGTTCTGGCTCTGGCTGTGTCTCTGGCTCTGGCTCCAGCTCCAGCTCCAGCTCCGGCACTGTATCAAGTACTGTTGTAGACTCAGGCTGTGGCTCTAGGCTGTGGCTGTGGCTGTGGCTGTTGCTCTGGTTCGGGCTGTGGCTCTTTTTCAGGCTCTGAATGTTTTTAGAATGTCGGATTATTTGATTGTTAGCCGCCCTGAGCCCAGCTCCGGCTGGGGAGGGCGGGATATAAATAAAATTTATTATTATTATTATTATAATGAGGGCTTGGTTATGGCACTGATTCAGGGTCTCGCTCTGTCTTTGGCTGTGTCTCAGTTGCACCTCAAACGGTGGTTTGTTGTTGTTGTTGTTGTTGTTGCTATTTTCTTTCTGGGGTTGGACAAATGTTTAGTTGGGGCCAGGATTATTTTAAGTTTAGCATAATTGTTTCTTGCTTTGTTTTTCTTTTACTATTTCTTTAGGTTATTGTATAGTTTGTATTTTGCAAACTATATGGGGGTGACACCCATAATTGGCCATGAACGGGCTCATTCCCGTGGAAGCCCACCTCGACCTGTAGCAAGCCCATGAGCTTCCTCCAGAACCGGGAAGTAAATTGTTTCCCGCGATCCGAGATGACCCTCGAGGGATTTTCCCCCTCCTCCTCACAGCCAGCGGCTCCCACCATCCCTTACCATGCCTTTCTTTGAGGGCAGACCCTGGCAAAATGTCCTGGCCGTTGGCAGAGGAAGCACTTCTTGGGGGTTGTTTCAAGCCCTGTATCTGCCTCTGCCTCTGTTTCTGGCTCTGGCTCTCTTTCAGGCTCTGGTTCTGAATTAGGGTTTTGTTCTGGCTCTGGCTGTGTCTCTGGATCTGGCTGTGTCTCTGCTTCAGGCTCCTACGCTGTATCAAGCACTGTATCAGGCTCTGCCTCTCCCTCTGCCGCTGGCTACGTTTAAGCGTCAGGCTCAGTTTCAGACAGTGTCTCTGTTTCAGGACCCAGCACTCTATCAAGCACTATTTCAGACTCAGGCTGTGGATCTCGGCTGTGGCTCAACAACAACAACAACAACAACAACAACAACAATATTTATTACGGCCATAGGCCCATACAAGTAAAAACAACACATAAATAACAGCTTGTGTACGTGGGAAGAAAAAAAAACAACAGCCGCTAAAACACCACAATAACACTAAAATACTATAAAATAGAATGGCATACTACGCCTTAGTTAGCTTGTAGTGCTCCTTGGCGTCGCTTTTGGGTAAGGACAGCGACCAGGAACCTTGCAACTTTCAGGGTCGTATGAGTATCCTTATCCTGCAAGATTTGGGCAAGGTGGAATTTTGGTGGGGTACCCTCTAGTTTCTGTATGATTGATCCCAACAAATTTGCCCGTGGCACATTGAGCAGGGGGCAAGTGAACATGATGTGCTGGAGTGACTCCGGCGTCTCCTTATCACATTCGCACGTGGCGGGGGCTTGGCCCTTTGAGAATCTATGTCTCAGGACGTTGGAGGGAAAAACGTTGAACCTCGCTTTGGTGAAGGCCAGTCTATGGGCAACAGTCGAAAGGGAGGAGAGGTATGATGGAACGCAGTAAGTTAAAGTGATACCAATGTTCTGGGGCGAACAAACACCTCCCCCCAGCATATAGTTTCGCTGTAGATCGATGTCATCCAGTCTTTGGCAGATCAGTCTTTGAGCAGTAATTTGGTCTAGTTTTAGGGAATCTGAAGGAGAGATTCCGTAACTCAGGAGTTTGGCATGAATTCTACTAGTCCAAAGGCTAGAGAATTCATCTCGCCATAAGCATTGGACAAGGTAGTGGTTTGGTAATCTATGCCACAATGATAACCAATAATTGAAGACTTGCTTCCACAGGCAAGTTTCTAAGGATGCGATCTTCAGTTCTAGTCGCATGGCTGCGTTGCTTACGCACAGGGGGAGCATTAGGAGCCGACGCAGGAATTGATTTTGCAGTGTCTCAAGAGGAGCAGGGTCTGTCATCACGGCCCAAAGCGGGGCAGCATAGGCAAGCACGGCAACCACTTTTGCCTTGAACACCTTTAGGGCCGAGGGAACATGCAAAGCTCCATCCGAAAAAAAGAATCGGAGGAGCGCATATGACAGAGTTTTGGCCTTGTTAAGTAGGTGTTGAATTTGAGCTTTCCACCCCAAATTGTGTTGAAAAATAACTCCTAGGTATTGAAATTTTAGGACTTGCTCAATTTTTGCTCCGCCAAGCTTCCATTTGTATAATCTCCGGCTTCTGGAGAAAATCAGAATCTTGGATTTAGCATGGTTGATGGTTAATTGGTTGAGTTGACAATACGTGGCAAAGATCTTCAAAGCTCTGGTTAGTCCAACACGTGTATAAGATAGAATTACCGCGTCGTCCGCATATAAAAGGAGAGGGCAGCGGTAGTCCGCAAGTCTAGGCGCGTGTGTACTTGGAGATGAGTTAACTAGGGATGCTCGCATGTCGCTGATGAATAGGTTGAATAGACAGGGAGCCAATATACATCCTTGGCGCACTCCCTTGTTTATTGGTATCGGATTAGTGAGGTCGCCCGCAGGAGTAAGTCTCACTCTAGCAAGGTTACCTTCGTGGAGCTGACTTATAAGCCATAGGAGTCTTCTATCAAGGCTGTGGCTCTAGGCTCCGTCTGTGGCTCTGGCTCTCTTTCAGGGTGTGGTTCTGAATGAAGATCTGGTTCTGACTCTGATTCAGGGTCTCATGATGGCTCCTCCTCTGCCTCTGACCCAGCTATATTTCAGGGTCTGGCTCTCTTTCAGGCTCTGGTTCTGAATTAGGGTTTTGTTCTGGCTGTGTCTCTGGCTCTGGCTCCGGCTCCAGCTCCGGAACTGTATCAAGTACTGTTGCAGACTCAGGCTGTGGCTCTAGGCTGTGGCTGCAGCTATGTTTTGCGCTCCGGCCCTGTATCAAGCCCTATTTCTGGCTCTGGCTCTGGCTCTGGCTCTGGCTCTGGCTCTGGCTCTGGCTCTGGCTCTGGCTCTGGCTCTGGCTCTGGCTCTGGCTCTGGCTCTGGCTCTGGCTCTTGGTCTCACTCTGACTCTGATTCAGGGTCTCTCTCTGGCTCTGGCTCTGGCACTCTATCAAGGACTGTTTCAGACTCAGTCTCTGGCTGTGGCTCTGCCTCTGTTTCAGGCTCAGGCTCTGTTTGAGGCTGTGTCTCTGTTTCAGGCTCCGGCACTGTATCAAGTACTGTTGCAGACTCAGGCTGTGGCTGTTGCTCTGGTTTGGGCTGTGGCTCTTTTTCAGGGTCTGGTTCTGAATGAGGGCTTGGTTATGGCACTGATTCAGGGTCTCGCTCTGTCTCTGGCTGTGTCTCTGTTGCACCACAAACGGTGGGTTGTTGTTCTTGTTATTTTCTTTCTGGGGTGAGACAAATGTTTAGTTGGGGCGGGGATTATTTTAAGTTTAGCATAACTGTTTCTTGCTTTGTTTTTCTTTTACTATTTTTTTAGGTTATTGTATAGTTTGTATTTTGCTTTTTAAGGGGAAAGGGTCAGGGCTTCCTGGGAGGGGGCCTCAGCCAACAGAATGGCTGGGGCAGGTTCCCTACGGGGGGATGTATTGGAACACCCAATCTCTGTTATTGCGGGTGGGAGGAGCAGTTGCGCTAAGACCAGACCACGTCTTTACCGAAGATCTGGTTCTGACTCTGATTCTGATTCTCTGATTCTGGCTCTCTATCAAGGGCTGTTTCAGACTCAGGCTGTGGCTGTGGCTGTTGCTCTGGCTCTGGCTCTGGCTCTTTCTCAGGCGCTGGTTCTGAATGAGGGCTTGGTTCTGGCCCTGATTCAGGGTCTCGCTCTGGCTCTGGCTCTGGCTCTGGCTCTGGCACTCTATCCAGGACTGTTTCAGACTTAGGCTGTGGCTGTGGCTGTGGCTCTGGCTCTGTTTCCATTCCTACAATGGAATGTACACAATGGAATATACTTCATAGAAATGCCTCCGTTTTTTTCGTAAATGTTATCCCCAACATCTTTTTTAATTCATCGTATATTCCCCCCCCCCCAAATCTTAATCTTTTCACACGTCCACCACATGTGGCTCATGTCACCGTTATTTCCTCCACATCTCCAACAAGCATACGCTAAATTTTTATACATTCTTGAAGGAGTGAGGTACCACCTATGAGCCATTTTCATCATGTTCTCTCTTATATTATAGCTGGCTGTAAATTTCAAATTTACATTCCATCAGTTTTCCCCATCTTTTAGCATAATTGGACGGCCCACATCTTGGGCCCACTTTATCATTGAAGCCTTAACCTCCTCATCCATTACTTCGTAGTCTAAAAGAAGTCTATAGATTTTTGCAATTAATTTGGTTTTACTATTCAGTAGTTCTCTTTCAAATCTTGAAGGCTCCTTTTCAAAACCTATCTGCTTATCGTGTCTGAACACTTCATTCACCTGGAAGTAATCTAGCCAACTAGAAAAGTGATCTTTTATTTTCTCATAACTTATCAATATTAGTTGACCCTCCTCCTCCCCCCTTAATATTGTGTTATACGTTATCCAGTTCTCTTTGATGTTGTTCCTTTTTTTAACAGCGATTGCTTCTAGTGGAGAGTTCCATCTTGGGGTTTTCTGTTCCAAATATCTTTTGTATTTTCCCCATACCTTATATATAGCATTTCTTATTATATGATTTGAAAAACTCCTATGCGTCTTTATTTTCCCATAATTAAGATAGCCATGCCACCCAAAACGGGTGTCATGACCTTCTAGATCTAAAATATCCCAATTTTTTAATAAATACCAATCTTTCAACCAGAGAAGACATGAGGCTTCGTAATATAGCTTCAAATCCGGTAACCCGTAGCCACCTCTTTCTACAGTATCTATTAATATCTTATGCTTTACTCTTGGTCTTTTACCCTTCCACAAAAATTTAGAAATTTCTTTTTGCCACTTGTTGATACTGCTGGTCTTTCCTGTAATTGGAATCGTTTGGAATAGAAAGAGTAGCTTCGGTAAAACTATCATTTTAATTACCGAAATACGGCCCAGGAATGATAAATTTAACCTTGTCCATGTCTCCAACTGTCTTTTGATATCTTTCCAACAATTGGTATAATTATCTTCATATAAGTTAATATTCTTTGGTGTTATCCATAATCCTAAATACTTGATTTGGGGGTAGATTTTAATGCGTATTATTTGTTCTAATTCTGCTTTTTCATCTGGCAACATATTTTTAACTAATAGTTTTGTCTTGTTTAAATTCATTTTGAACCCCGCAACTTTACCGTAGCCATATATTATTTCCAACGTCTTTCTTAAACTCTGTTTTGGTTGCTCCGTAGTTATAATTAAATCGTCAGCAAATGCCCTCATTTTGTAACTTCTATTTCCCAGCATAATCCCTTTTATTTCTTTTTCTTCCCTAATTTGTTTACCTAAAACTTCCAATGTTAATATGAAAATTAAGGGGGATAGTGGGCAACCTTGTCTGACCCCTTTACTGATTTCACACTCCTGTGATAAATTTCCATTATGATTTTAGCTTTTTGTTTTGATTATATTGCTTCAGTCCCTTTTATATACTGTACACCAAAATCCATATGGTGTAATAGACCTTTCATAAATTTCCAGGATACCCTGTCGAAAGCTTTTTCTGCATCTATAGCCATTAAGACTGCCTTCTTTTCTATTCTTAAGTCTAAATACGCTAATAGGTTTATAATGTTTCTAGTGTTGCTTTTGTGCTGGTCCCGGGGGAAGGTTACCGTTGGCGTAGTCAAAGTCCGGTCCTGGGTGACTAGCCTGGAAACAGTTCACAAGGAGCAAGTCCGAAGCAGGAAGCCGGGCGGGGACAGGAACACTGGAGGGTCAGGTCTGGGTCCGGGCAGGAGCAGGTACTCAACGACGTTGCTCCCACAACCTGGGACCGGGCTGACTGGCCTTTATCTTCTCTGAGGCCAGGGGTGGCCCCGGCCCCCAGGAGACCCGCCTCTCTTGGTCTTAAGGCGAGCACACCTCCTGGGAGAAACCAGTTCCCTCCGCCTCTCTGCCCTAAGCCTCTGCAGTTCAGGAGAGGCTGGGGAGTTACTGGACCCAGGGGGAGACTCTCCTTCCTCTGGCAGGGCCGGGAGAGGCGCACCTGTAGGCACTGTGTCCTTAATCACCTCTGGAGCTAGAGTGGAATCACCTGGTGCCTGCTCCTGAGGATCCGGCACAGGTGCAGGCTCTTCAGATCCAAGGCCCTGCCCCAGTTCAGCCGGCCCTGGAGGCGGGGACTCCTGTGCAGGCTGGGATTCCTCCGGTTGAGCCTCTAAATCGGATTCCCAGGCCATCACAGCTATAAATGTGCCTCCCAGGCAAAAAGCCAGCTTGGTCATTGTGTATCATCATCTGGAAGACTTTTTTTGATCTTTCGGCTAAAATATTTGCATATAATTTATAATCTTTATTTAGAAGTGCGATAGGCCTATAGTTGTTAATAAGTAGATTGTCCGTTCCCTGTTTTGGAATTAATGCAATAAGGCTGTCTTTCCAAGAATCCGGCATGGTTCCGTCTTTTAAGATACTTCTTAATGGGTCAGACAGTAAGTCCTCAATTTTTTATAATATATTGCCGGTAGGCCGTCTGGCCCTGGTGGCTTTCCTATCTTTGCTTCCTTAATTGCTCTTTGAATTTCGTACGATGTGATAGGGGCATTCAACAGTTCTTTTTGTTCTTTAGTAAGTTGAGGAAGACAGTTCTCTATTTCTCTAGGGTTGTTTATTATTTTGCCTTCACGCTTAACTCTATAAGCCTTTCTGCCTCTCTCTTCTTTAACTGCCATGCTAATAACCAGGCTCAGGTTCTGTTTCAGGCTGTGTCTCTGTTTCAGGCTCCGTCGCTGTATCAACCACTGTTGCAGACTCAGGCTGTGGCGCTATGGCTGTAGGTGTGGCTCTGGTTCTGTTTCAGGCTCTGGCACTGTATCAAGCACTGTTTCAGGCTCAGGCTCAGCCTCAAGCTTCTGCTCTTTATTAGGCTTTGTCTCAGTCTTTGACTCTAGCACTTATTCTAGCTCTATTTCAGGCTCGGCCTGTGTCTCAGCCTTTGTCTCTGTTTCACGCTGTTTCTCTGTTTCGGGCTCTGACGCTGTGTCAAGCCCTGTATCTGCCTCTGTTTCAGGCTCTGGCACTCTATCAAGCACTGTTTCTGCCTCTGGCTCTCTTTCAGGCTCTGGTTCTGAATTTGGGTTTTGTTCTGCCTCTGGCTGTGTCTCTGGCTCTGGCTCCAGCTCCAGCTCCAGCTCTGGCACTGTATCAAGTACTGTTGCAAACTCAGGCTGTGGCTCTAGGCTGTGGCTGTGGCTGTTGCTCTGGTTCGGGCTGTGGCTCTTTTTCAGGCTCTGGTTGTGAATGAGGGCTTGGTTATGGCACTGATTCAGGGTCTCGCTCTGTCTTTGGCTGTGTCTCAGTTGCACCTCAAACGGTGGTTTGTTGTTGTTGTTGTTGTTGTTGTTGCTATTTTCTTTCTGGGGTGGGACAAATGTTTAGTTGGGGCGGGGATTATTTTAAGTTTAGCATAATTGTTTCTTGGTTTGTTTTTCTTTTACTATTTCTTTAGGTTATTGTATAGTTTGTATTTTGCTTTTTAAGGGGAAAGGGTCAGGGCTGCCTGGGAGGGGTCCGCAGCCAACAGAATGGCTGGGGCAGGTTCCCTACGGGGGGATGTACTTATCAATATTAGTTGACCCTCCTCCTCCCCCCTTAATATTGTGTGTAATGGTTATATGGGGTTGCTCGTGCGTAAGATGCCACCACTCCTGGCTAGGTAGCCTGGTTAAACCTTTCTTGGCTGTACAGCCCTTCACTTCGTGGCTGTTCAGTCGCTAGCAGAATCCGTCAGTGGGCGTTTCTTGAACTTCTTCCAGCAAAGAAGTTCTTTGACGCCAAGTCTCCGCCTACTTTCCCTGCGCGGAAGTCTTCTGCGCAGGGTGGGTGTGGATAGCGGAGGACCTGTGCTCTCCCCGCTGGTCTCCAGCGAAGAGTCCTGGAGCCCTCTCTCCGATTCCCCCATCCGCCCCCCTTTATCCCTGGTCTTACACTGATTTCCTTCCCCAGCTGCTGAGTCCCCTCTCTCCCTGCTTGTCCCTTCTCCGGCATCGCTTGGGAGCCCTGCCTCCAATGTCAGTTCACTGACATCCACCCCCCCAGGACCCCCTCCACCCCCGGCCCGACCTTTTGACCCAACTACGCCCTTTTCCTCAGCCGACGATGCGGGGAATCCCCGGAAGGAGCTGTCGCCGTCCCCTGAGGAATCAAACTCCGCTTCCCACTCGCTCTGATCTCTTCCCGCGGGGTGGCCCTCCCAGTCCGATTCCTCTGACGCCTCTCCTCCCTCCTCTTCGGAGGCAGGAAAACCCACAAAATCCTCTTCATCATCTGTGGTTTCAAATTTCGTACGATGTAATAGGGGCAGTGGCGTAGCGTGGGTTGTCAGCACCCGGGGCAAGGCAAGTAATTTGCGCCCCCTAACCCGTGGATTTGCGCCCCCTAACCCTAACCCCCAGGTGTTGTGCCCGGTGCGGCCGGCCCCCCCTGCACCCCCACGCTACGCCACTGAATAGGGGCATTCAACAGTTCTTTTTGTTCTTTAGTAAGTTTCGGAAGACAGTTCTGTTCTAAATGTTGTTTAACTTCTTCTGTTGTTTCATTTCTTTCCTTCTTCTCTAAAGAATTCGAGAAATCGTTTCTCTATTTCTTTAGGGTTGTTTATTATTTTTCCTTCGCACTTAACTCTATTTATAAGCCTTTCTGCCTCTCTCTGCTTTAATTGCCATGCTAATAACCAGGCTCAGGTTCTGTTTCAGGCTGTGTCTCTGTTTCAGGCTCTGGCGCTGTATCAACCACTGTTGCAGACTCAGGCTGTGGCGCTATGGCTGTAGCTGTGGCTCTGGTTCTGTTTCAGGCTCTGGCACTGTATCAAGCACTGTTTCAGGCTCAGGCTCAGGCTTCTGCTCTTTATTAGGCTTTGTCTCAGTCTCCGACGCTGTTTCAAGCCCTGTATCTGCCTCTGCCTCTGTTTCAGGCTCTGGCACTCTATCAAGCACTGTTTCAGGGTCTGGCTCTCTTTCAGGCTCTGGTTCTGAATTAGGGTTTTGTTCTGGCTCTGGCTGTGTCTCTGGCTCTGGCTCCAGCTCCAGCTCCGGCACTGTATCAAGTACTGTTGCAGACTCAGGCTGTGGCTCTAGGCTGTGGCTGCAGCTATGTTTTGCGCTCCGGCCCTGTATCAAGCCCTGTATCTGGCCCTGGCCCTGTATCAAGCCCTGTATCTGGCCCTGGCCCTGGCCCTGGCCCTGGCCCTGATTCTGATTCTGATTCTGTATCAAGCCCTATTTCTGGCTCTGGCTCTGGCTCTGGCTCTGGCTCTGGCTCAGGCTCAGGCTCAGGCTCAGGCTCATGGTCTCACTCTGACTCTGCTCTTAGATTACTTCGTAGTCTAAAAGAAGTCTATACATTCTTGCGATTATTTTGGTTTTACTATTCAGTAGTTCTCTTTCAAATCTTGAAGGCTCCTTTTCAAAACCTATCTGCTTATCCTGTCTGAACACTTCATTCACCTGGAAGTAATCTAGCCTACTAGAAAAGTTATCTTTTATTTTCTCATAACTTATCAATATTAGTTGACCCTCCTCCTCCCCCCTTAATATTGTGTTTAATGATTATATGGGGTTGCGCTTGGGAGCCCTGCCTCCACTTCTGGCTCCGATGTCAGTTCACTGACATCCACCCTCCCCAGGACCC
The DNA here is from genome assembly GCF_964234715.1 of Podarcis melisellensis. Taxonomy (NCBI): domain Eukaryota; kingdom Metazoa; phylum Chordata; class Lepidosauria; order Squamata; family Lacertidae; genus Podarcis; species Podarcis melisellensis. Next base: position 27,797,301 of record NC_138535.1, read on the forward strand.
CCTCCACCCCCGGCAGGACCTTTTGACCCAACTACGTCCTTTTCCTCAGCCGACGTTGCGGGGAATCCCTGGAAGGAGCTGTCGCCATCCCCTGATGATTCAAACTCCGCTTCCCACCCGCTCCGATCTCTTCCCGCCGGGTGGCCCTCCCAGTCCGATTCCTCTGACGCCTCTCCTCCCTCCTCTTCGGAGGCAGGAAAACCCACAGAATCCTCTTCATCATCTGTGGTTCCAAATTGCTCCTCCCAGAATCTCGCTAGTGGTTTAGGTTTATCTGGGAACAGGCTGTGGAACTCCTCCGCAAGATACCCATCATTGATAGCCTCCGCTGGAACCCACGTGTTTTCTGACTCGGGTTCTCCCTCCCAAGCTACCAAGTACTCCACCTGGCGCCCTCACCATCTTGAATCGAGTATTTCCGTGGCTTGGTTGTGGTGTTCCCTCTCCTCTACCTGCGGGTGTGTGGTGACTTCTCCCTCTCGCCCCGGGAATTCCCTCCCGTCCCTGTACGGTGAGAGTAGGGACCTATGGAACACCGGGTGTATTTTCATGCTGTCAGGCAACTTGAGCTTGAATGCCACGGGGTTCACCTGCTGTGTTACCTCAAAACGTCCCAGCCGCCTTGGCTGCAACTTCTTACACCCCCCCTAAAAGGGTAACCCTTGGGTTGACAACCACACCCAGTCTCCCACCCTTATGGTCTCCCCTTCCCGACGGTGCTTGTCTGCCTGCCTCTTGTAAATTTCCTTGGCCCGTTCCAAGTTCATCTTAAGTTGCTGGTGCAAGGCCTCCATTTCTTCCACAAACTGCTCTGCCGCAGGTACGCTCCCCCCTTCCTCCCCCCTCCCCGGGAAGGCCCTGGGGTGACACCCATAATTGGCCATGAACAGGCTCATTCCCGTGGAAGCCCACCTCGACCTGTAGCAAGCCCATGAACTTCCTCCAGAACCGGGAAGTAAATTGTTTCCCGCGATCTGAGATGACCCTCGAGGGAGCCCCATGCAGCCTGAAGATGTGATCTACAAACAACCTGGCTGTTTCCTCTGCCGTTACCGCATGCGAGCAAGCTATGAAATGGCACATTTTTGTTAGCAGATCGACTACTACCATGACTGCTGTCTTCCCCCTTGATTTGGGCAAATCTGTCATAAAATCTATGGATACCACCTCCCAGGGTCTTCCCGGCGTGGGTAAGGGTTCCAGTAACCCTGCGGGTGCAGCCCTCTCCCCCTTTGCCCTCTGGCAGCGGTCGCACCCCCGTACATATTCCCGTACATCTTCCCTTACCCTTGGCCACCAGAACTGCCTGGTGACAAGCAACATGGTTTTGTGTTGACCAAAATGTCCCGCTGTTGGATTGTCGTGGAGTTGTTTGAGTACCCTTCCCCTCAAGGTCTCCCCTGGTACGTACAGCGCTCCCTTGTAGTACAGTACCCCTTCCTTTTCCTCAAACCCTCCCTGGTTTTCCCTTCCGTTCCGGAGTTCCCTGATTTTTGTTTGAGCGAATTCGTCGTTTCTAGTAAGCCCGGCTAGTTCTCGTTTCCCAACCAACACTCCCCCCCACACACACCCATCGGTTCTCGGGGAACACGTGTCTGACTTGCGGCGGTCCCTCTCCTTCCATGTACTCCGGCTTCCGGGAGAGAGCATCTGCTCTTACGTTCTCCTCCCCCGGCACGTACCGGATCTCGAAGAAAAACTTGGAGAACTCCTGTGCCCATCGAATCTGTCTCTGGTTGAGTACTCGCGCAGTCCTCCAGTATTCCAAGTTCTTGTGATCCGTACACACCTGGATCTCGTGCTGCGCCCCTATTAGCAGATGTCTCCATCGTCAAAATGCTGCATAAATTGCAAGCAGTTTGCGGTCATACACCGTGTAGTTTTGCTCCGACTTGCTCAGCTTCCTCGAGAAAAAGGCGCACGGCCTCCAGCTCTGCTGGGGCCCCGGCTGCAACAGTACCGCTCCGATGGCCCGGTCTGACGCGTCGGTCTCCAGCCTCATTGGCTTCTGCAGATCCACGTGCAGGAGCTGCTCTTCCGAAGCGAACGCCTTCTTCAGCCTTTCGAAGGATTGCTGGGCACTTTCTGTCCAGACGAACTTCTTTTTGCTACTGAGACAATCTGTGATAGGCGCTGTCAAGTGGGCGAAGTTCCTGATGAACTTCCGGTAGAAGTTGCTGAACCTCTGCCCCTGGCTACGTTTAAGCGTCAGGCTCAGTTTCAGACAGTGTCTCTGTTTCAGGATCCAGCACTCTATCAAGCACTATTTCAGACTCAGGCTGTGGATCTCGGCTGTGGCTCTAGGCTCCGTCTGTGGCTCTGGCTGTGGCTCTGGCTCTCTTTCAGGGTCTGGTTCTGAATGAAGATCTGGTTCTGACTCTGATTCAGGGTCTCATGATGGCTCTTCCTCTGCCTCTGACCCAGCTATATTTGCAAGCAGTTCCCGGTCATACACCGTGTAGTTCTGTTCTGACTTGTTCAGCTTCCTTGAAAAAAAAGCGCACGGCCTCCACTCGGACTGATTTCCCGTCTGAAGCAGTATGGCCCCCACCGCTCTGTCTGACGCGTCGGTCTCCAGCCTCATAGGCTTCTGCAGATCCACGTGTAAGAGCTGCTCTTCCGAAGCGAACGCCCTCTTTAGCCTTTCAAAGGACTGCTGTGCCTCTTCTGTCCATTCAAACTTCTTTTTGCTGCTGAGACAATCGGTGATGGGTGCAGTTAAGTGGGCGAAGTTCTTGATAAACTTCCTATAGAAGTTCCCAAACCCCAGGAACCTCTGCACGTCCTTCCGGTTCTTGGGAGTCTTCCATTCTAGCACCGCCTGCACCTTGCCTGGGTCCATGGCTAAGCCTTTGTCCGACAACCTGTAGCCCAGGAACTCAACCTCTCGGGCGTGGAATTGGCATTTCTCCAGTTTGACCCACAGCTGGTGCTCCTGCAGCCTTTTCAGCACTTCCCTGACGTCCTTAACATGCTGCTCCTCGTTCTCCGAGTAGATTAACACGTCATCTAGGAAAGCCACGCAATTCTTGTACAGCAGGGACCCCAACACGTGGTGCATGAAAGCTTGAAAGCAGGCCGAGCCTGATTGTAATCCGAAGGGCATAACTAAGTACTCAAAGGCCCCCAGAGGGGTGAACATGGTGGTTTTCCATTCATCCCCCTCCCTCATCCTTATCAAATTGTACTCCCCCCGAAGGTCCAGCTTGGTAAAAACCTTCCCCTTCCTTACCCTGCTCAAAATGTCATCAATTCTGGGCATTGGGAAGGTCACTGGTTCCGACACAAGGTTGACCCCCTCTGGCTCTGGCTCTGGCTCTGGCTCTGGCTCTGATTCAGGGTCTCGCTCTGATTCAGGGTCTCTCTCTGGCTCTGGCTCTGGCACTCTATCAAGGACTGTTTCAGACTCAGGCTGTGGCTGTGGCTTTGCCTCTGTTTCAGGCTCAGGCTCTGTTTGAGGCTGTGTCTCTGTTTCAGGCTCCGGCACTGTATCAAGTACTGTTGCAGACTCAGGCTGTGGCTCTAGGCTGTGGCTGTTGCTCTGGTTCGGGCTGTGGCTCTTTTTCAGGCTCTGTTTCTGAATGAGGGCTTGGTTATGGCACTGATTCAGGGTCTCACTCTGTCTCTGGCTGTGTCTCTGTTGCGCCAAAAACGGTGGTTTGTTGTTGTTAGTTTCTTTCTGGGGTGGGACAAATGTTTAGTTGGGGCGGTTTAGCATAATTGTTTCTTGCTTTGTTTTTCTTTTACTATTTTTTTAGGTTATTGTATAGTTTGTATTTTGCTTTTCAAGGGGAAAGGGTCAGGGCTGCCTGGGAGGGGTCCTCAGCCAACAGAATGGCTGGGGCAGGTTCCCTACGGGGGTATGTACTGGAACACCCAATCTCTGTTATCGCGGGTGGGAGGAGCAGTTGCGCTAAGACCAGACCACGTCTTTACCGAAGATCTGGTTCTGACTCTGATTCTGATTCTTTGATTCTGGCTCTCTATCAAGGGCTGTTTCAGACTGCTCTCTATCAAGGGCTGTTTCAGGCTGTGGCTGTTGCTCTGGTTCTGGCTCTGGCTCTTTCTCAGGCTCTGGTTCTGAATGAGGGCTTGGCTCTGGCCCTGATTCAGGGTCTCGCTCTGGCTCTGGCTCTGGCTCTGGCACTCTATCAAGGACTGTTTCAGACTTAGGCTGTGGCTGTGGCTCTGGCTCTGTTTCCATTCTTACAATGCAATGTACACAAAACAATAATCCTCTCTTAGATTTTTTTGGGATCTCTTTATCTAAAATACTCATGTCACCGTTACTTCCTCCACATCTCCAACAAGCATTCGCCAAATTTTTATACATTCTTGAACATCTGGAAGGAGTGAGGTACCACCTACGAGCCATTTTCATCATGTTCTCTCTTATATTATAGCTGGCTGTAAATTTCAAATTTCCATTCCATCAGTTTTCCCCATCTTTTAGCATAATTGGACGGCCCACATCTTGGGCCCACTTTATCATTGAAGCCTTAACCTCCTCATCCATTACTTCGTAGTCTAAAAGAAGTCTATAGATTTTTGCGATTATTTTGGTTTTACTATTCAGTAGTTCTCTATCAAATCTTGAAGGCTCCTTTTCAAAACCTATCTGCTTATCCTGTCTGAACACTTCATTCACCTGGACGTAATCTAGCCAACTAGAAAAGTGATCTTTTATTTTCTCATAACTTATCAATATTAGTTGACCCTCCTCCTCCCCCCATAATATTGTGTTATACGTTATCCAGTTCTCTTTGATGTTGTTCCTTTTTTTAACAGCGATTGCTTCTAGTGGAGAGTTCCATCTTGGGGTTTTCTGTTCCAAATATCTTTTGTATTTTCCCCATACCTTATTGTAATGGGAATTGGGGTTGCTTGTGCGTAAGCCACAAACTGCTCCAAGCTGGTTGTATGGCTAAACCTTTCCCTGGCTTGACAGCCCTTACAACGCGACTGTCTCAGTCACTGGCAGAATCCGTCAGTGGGCGTTTCCTGAATTTCTTCCAACATAAAAATTCCTTGACTCCAAGTCCGCCTAGTCTCTGCGCGGAAGCTTTCTGTGCAGCGTAGGCGTGCCAAGCGGAGGTCCTGTGTGTTACCATAAAGCACCAAAGCTGCAGCAAGCAAAGGCTCTAGCCGCTCAGTCAGCTGCTTGTGGCTGGAAAGCCAAACAGGATGTTTGTGACTGTTGCCATGGGAACAAAGGGGCAGTCCATTCTGTACTGAGCACCGGATGTTAGCTCAGTGTGTGTGTCAGATGACCCGTACTGGAAGTACATGGGTGGAGTTTATTCTTACTGCTGTGGAGTGCAGACATGTTTCTCTGTACTGATGTAAAGAGACAGAAATAAAGGATGTAAATAGATTTCTGTCTGAATCTTTCCCCTCCCTGGGGGACACCAAAGGGGAGAGAGGAAGAACGGTGTGTTCCTCTCACACATCTGAGATGAATCGCCGAGACCTCGCCTGCTTATCAGCAGAGTGGCGCAGCGGGGAGGTCGACAAGGAATATCTGCCGGTGCCTACGTTGTGGCACATTCCTCTGACCCAGGCAGAATTCCAACAGTGGTAGCAGATGCCGGTTGCTGGTTTCCTCGATCCATGGAAGTCTGCAAAAAGAGTAGCAGAGCTGCTGTTTTCATCACTCCATGGAAGCCTGAGGTGAGAAAGCTGATCCTCTGCAGCCAGAAGCTGACCAGAAGAAGCTGACAGCCAAAGCCACGGAGCCCAAGGTATGAGATTTTCGGGCTTAAAAGAGTGAGCGCAGATTGAGTTATTCTCTGCTTCACGGGGAGCAGCGTTTAGGAAAAACAGCTCCGAGTGGGAAGAGGCTTGCATTCCAGAGATTCTTGTGGTTTCCTGTACAAGGGAAGAAATGCACTGTTGCTAAGCAACGCCCGCCAGTCAAGTGGAAAGTTACTCGAGAGGGCTGGACAGTCAGGCTATGCCTCAGAGAGGCAAAAACAAAGTTTGTTGTGACTAGGCTCTCATGAAGTCCCTTTGGAAAGGGACTTTCCAAAGCAGCTAGCGTTAAGAGCTGCCAGGTGCACAAGAGTGCAAACAAACAAGCTTTTGGATTTTAGAGGCTTGTGTTTGAGAGTTAATGCAAGGACTCAAAAATGGATGCTAAGAAGGGCGGAGGCTTGCCTTCTCCACCCCTCCTGACCAATGACAATTATGCATCTTGGTCTATTAAGATGAAGGCCCTGTTGCAGAATCAGAGACTGTTTCAGGTGATTGAGAACCCCATCCCTGCAGCACCAACACGTGCTTGGGAGTCACAGAATGTGAAGGCCAGAACGGCTATAATTCTGTGTGTGTCAGACTCGCAGCTTGTGCATATTCAGGATTTAGAGCACGCGAAAGAGGTTTGGGACATGCTGAGAAGGACACATCAGAGAGATGCAGGTTCTTCAGCGTTGCTGTATTTTGAGAAGCTGACCAATCTGAGGCTTGCGCCTGATGGAGATGTTCAAGAGCACCTGACGGAAATGAAATATCTGCGTCAACAGATGGTGGAACGTAATTTCCGTCTGCAGGAGGAAGTGTTTTGCTTCATGGTGATAAACAGCCTGAATCGGACTTACAAATCCGTTGCCAGTCAGCTTGGTTCGCTACTGGCGGCGCAGTTAACTTCGGAGAGGGTCTTTGCTGTGGTTCTGAATGAACATTACAGACTTGCTGCCCTGGAGGTCAAGGACAGGGGGAGGGAAGAACGGAGTTCTAACGCCCCCACTGCTGTTGCTACTGGAGAAAATGCTGTAGCTTTAAACGTTGTCCGATGTTACAATTGTGGCCAGACTGGGCATCTTCAGCGGTACTGCAAGAAGCCACGTCAGCACAAAGGAGCCAAGGCGAGCTCTACAAAGTCTGAGGCGTCAGGCAGAGGTCATACCATCCCAAAGGCAAAGACTGCAAAGGCTTTGATGTCGAAAGGAACCACGCCAAAAGTGGAGTTGAAGTTCAATCTGCTCAGCGTTTCGCAGATTGCCAAGAAGGGACTAAAACTGTCCTATGATGATGAGAACTGCGAGATCTACAAAGATGGAGAGTTGTATCTTTCTGCCAAAGAGAAAGATGGACTATATTTGTTGACTTTTGATCAAAGTGATTACATGGAATGTAATTCTTGTGATTCTAACATGATCTCTTTTGCAGGTCTGACCAAGAAGAACACCAAGAAGGTGACCTCGAGGGTCGACAGAGAATTTCAGCGGGTGTATGCTGATGTGATTGGTCCTCTAGCACCATCTAGAGGCAATGCAAAATATTACCTTGTGTGTGTGGATTCTTTCACAAATTATGTCTGGATTTATGTTTTGAAGAGACCTAAAGAAGCTTTAGAAAGGTTTAAAGAGTTTTGTGACAAAGTTAAAAATATGCATGATGCTGACATAGATTGTCTTTGCACAGATAAGATACCAATTTTTCTTTCACAGGATTTCCAGAGGTTCCTGAAGAAGAAAGGGATAAGACACAAAATTGCTAGTTCCGAAGAATCTTGGAAAAGATGTGTCTGTGTTAGGGTGAACAAAGAATTGCAAAAGGGAATGCATGCGCAATTGCTTAGTTCGCATCTGCCAAATGAATTCTGGGCGGAGTCGCTAATGTCATTTTGTTATAATAATAATAATAATAATAATAATAATAATAATAATAATAATAATAATAATAAATTTTATTTATATCCCGCCCTCCCCAGCCGAAGCCGGGCTCAGGGCGGCTAACAACACCAAAATAGTGCGACATTATAAAAACATTATAAAAATTAATTAAAATCAAGATTGATGGCAGCCATAAAGTTTTGTAAAGGTTGCCAAAAGAGGGCGTCAGGCTGCGCCCTAACCAAAGGCCTGGCGGAACAGCTCTGTCTTGCAGGCCCTACGGAAAGATGTCAAGTCCTGCAGGGCCCTTGTCTCTTGTGACAGAGCATTCCACCAGGTTGGAGCCGCAGCCGAAAAGGCCCTGGCTCTAGTTGAGGCCAGCCTAACCTCTCTGTGGCCTGGGACCTTCAAGGTGTTTTTGTTTGAAGACCGTAAGTTCCTCTGTGGGGCATACCAGGAGAGGCGGTCCCGTAGGTACGAGGGCCCTAGGCCGTATAGGGCTTTGAAGGTTAAAACCAGCACCTTAAACCTGATCCTGTACTCCACCGGGAGCCAGTGCAGCTGGTATAGCACCGGATGAATGTGATCTCTAAGCGAAGACCCCGTAAGGAGTCTCGCTGCGGCATTCTGCACCCGTGGTTGAGAAAGGTTTCAAAAGAGTTGGGATGTTCTCCGTTTGAGAAACTGTTCCATAGAAAACCTTCAGTTGCCCATTTCAAGGTTTTTGGGTCTCATGTGAGAACAGAAACTCCAGGTGGGGTAAAGAATGCCAGAGGCATTTTTGTGGGTTATGAAAAGGGTCTCTACAGAGTAATTTTGTCTGAATCTGGTCAGGTGATTCTCACAAAATTTCTAGAGAGTGCTCCTGAACAGGAGAGAGTGATTGATCACACATTTCTCACTGCAGATGATTCTGATGATGATGATGATGATGATGATGAGTTTGATCTTATTGAGTTCAGTAGTACTGATGATGACAGCGATAGCTCAGGGAGCTCAGTTGACACAGTCATTGAGAGGAAATCTCACATAATGACAAGACCCTCAGAAGAGGAGGATGAACCACTGATTAAGCTTAGTACTGGTTCTCCAGAGAGTTCAAAGGTTGAACCAGAAAGCAAAGAAGAGCAGCAACTCTTACGTAGGTCTGAGAGAGCAACGAAGGGTGTACCACCCAAGAGGTATTCAAAGGAATTTGCCAACCTAGCTATTGCATGTGTTGCTGTTGTAAACGACCAAGGACAAATTGAAGCTGTGTCTGAGTCAGAGACAAAGGCACAACAGAAAGTTGTTAACCAAGGTAATGCAGAAGCACTCATTCCTTGGAAGTCACACAACCAGAGAGGTACATTGGTAAAACCAGTGGTGGGTAGTTCCAAGGGTGGAACTGAAACAACAGGGGAATGTTATAAGTATAACAACTGTTTGTTTTCTTCTCTGGATGACGCTTTGCTCGCAGCACGCATTGATACTTTAGGGGGAGTATGTTACCATAAAGCACCAAAGCTGCAGCAAGCAAAGGCTCTAGCAGCTCAGTCAGCTGCTTGTGGCTGGAAAGCCAAACAGGATGTTTGTGACTGTTGCCATGGGAACAAAGGGGCAGTCCATTCTGTACTGAGCACCGGATGTTAGCTCAGTGTGTGTGTCAGATGACCCGTACTGGAAGTGCATGGGTGGAGTTTATTCTTACTGCTGTGGAGTGCAGACATGTTTCTCTGTACTGATGTAAAGAGACAGAAATAAAGGATGTAAATAGATTTCTGTCTGAATCTTTCCCCTCCCTGGGGGACACCAAAGGGGAGAGAGGAAGAACGGTGTGTTCCTCTCACACATCTGAGATGAATCGCCGAGACCTCGCCTGCTTATCAGCAGAGTGGCGCAGCAGGGAGGTCGACAAGGAATATCTGCCGGTGCCTACGCTGTGGCACATTCCTCTGACCCAGGCAGAATTCCAACACTGTGCTCTCCCCGCTGATCTCACTGGAAGAGTCTCGGAGCCTTCCCTCCGAAGTACTCTCAGCCTCCCCTTTCTTCCTGGTGTCACCTTGATTTCCTTCCCCAGCGGAAGCTCTCCCTCTCTCCTTGCTAGTTCCCTCTCCGGCATCATTGGGGAGCCTTACCTCTCCTCTTGGCTCCGATGGCAGTTCCCTGACATCCACCTCCCCCCCAGGGCCCTCCTCTCCCCCCGTCCGTTCCTTGGACGGTGATGCGGGGAATCCCTGGAAGGAACTATCCCCTTCCTCAGATGATTCAAACACCGCTCTCCACCTGCTGCTGTCTCTTTCCGCTGCCCAATCTCCCCAGTCGGATTCCTCTCCCTCGGATACCCCCCTTCCTCATCTTCGGAGGCTGGAAATCCCATAAACTCTTCTTCATCATCCGTGGTGCCAAATTGCTCCTCCCAGAACCTCCCTAGTGGTTTCGGCTTCCTTGGGAACCTGCGATGAAACTCCTCCTGCAGATACTCCTCCTTGATCTCTTCTGCAGGAACCCAAGTGTTTTCCGACTCGGGCTCCCCCTCCCAAGACACCAAATATTCCACCCGTCTCCCTCTCCACCTTGAATCGAGAATTTCCGCGGCTTGACCACTGAGTTCCCTTTCCTCCACCTGTGGGTGCATGGGGATTTCTCTTTCTCGCCCCAGAAATTCCCTCCCTTCCCGGTACGGTGAGAGTAATGACCTGTGGAACACCGGGTGCAGTTTCATGTTGGTGGGCAAGTTGAGTCTAAAGGCCACAGGATTCACCTGTTGTGTTACCTCGAAAGGTTCCAGTCGCCTTGGCCGTAATTTCTTACAACCCCCTTTGAACAGTAGCCCTTGGGTTGACAACCACACCCGGTCCCCAACCCTTATTCTCTCCCCTTCTCTGTGGTGCTTGTCTGCCTGCCTCTTGTACGCTTCCTTCGCCCTCTCCAGGTTAACCTTAAGTTGTTGGTGTAAAGCCTCCATTTCTTCCACAAACTGCTCGGCCGCCGGCACACTCCCCCTCCCCTCCCCCTCCCCTGGGAAGGCCCTGGGGTGACACGCGTAATTGGCCATGAACGGACTCATCCCTGTGGACACATGTTCAGCGTTATTGTATGCAAATTCGGCCAGCGCTAGTTTTTCCACCCAATCGTTCTCCCTTTCGTTGACGTAGCAGCGTAGGTACTGTTGGAGTATGCTATTAGCTCTTTCTGCTTGTCCGTTGGTCTCCGGGTGTCTGGCCGTCGAGCAGCTCACCTCGACGTCCAGCAGGCTCACGAGCTTCCTCCAGAATCTGGAAGTAAATTGCCTTCCTCTGTCGGACAAAACCCTCAAGGGGGCGCCATGCAACCTGAAGACGTGATCTACAAACAGCCTAGCTGTTTCCTCTGCCGTCACTGCATGCGAGCAAGCAATGAAATGGCACATTTTGGTCAACAAGTCAACTACCACCATGACTGCTGTTTTCCCCCTGGACTTGGGTAAATCGGTCATAAAATCTATGGATACCACCTCCCATGGTCTTTCCGGGGTGGGTAAGGGTTCCAGTAACCCTGCGGGTGCTGCCTTCTCCCCTTTTGCCCGCTGGCAGCGTTCGCACCCCCGTACGTATTCCCGCACATCTTCCCTCACCCTTGGCCACCAGAACTGCCTGGTGACAAGCAACATGGTTTTGTGTTGACCAAAATGCCCCGCCGTGGGGTTGTCATGTAGTTGTTTGAGTACTCTTCTCCTCAAGTCCCCTTCTGGTATGTACAATGCTCCCCTATAGTACAGTGCCCCTTCCTTTTCCTCAAAACCCCCCCAGTGTGGTGTAGTGGTTAAGAGCGGTAGTCTCTAATCTGGGGAACCGGGTTCGCGTCTCCGCTCCTCCACATGCAGCTGCTGGGTGACCTTGGGCCAGTCACACTTCTGTGAAGTCTCTCAGCCCCACTCACCTCACAGAGTGTTTGTTGTGGGGGAGGAAGGGAAAGGAGATTGTTAGCCGCTTTGAGACTCCTTAAAGGGAGTGAAAGGCGGGATATCAAATCCAAACTCTTCTTCTTCTTCTTCTTCTTCTGCGTCTCTGATCTCCCTGATTTTTGTTTGGGCGTACTCGTCATTCCTTGTCAACCCGGCTAGTTCTCGTCACTCTACCACTACTCATCGGTCCTCCGGTATCACATGTGGTAGTTCCGGCGCTCCCTCTCCTTCCAAGTACTCCGGTTTCCGGGAGAGGGCGTCTGCTCTGACGTTTTCCTTCCCCGGCACGTAGCGAATTTCAAAAAAAGAACTTGGAAAACTCCTGTGCCCATCGCACCTGTCTTTGGTTGAGGACTCGTGCAGTCCTCCAATATTCCAGGTTCTTATGGTCCGTGCACACCTGGATCTTGTGTTGTGCGCCTATTAGAAAATGTCTCCAGCGTCGACAGGAAGTTTTTTTTCTTTCCGCCCGACTGTGTGAGTTACTAAGTAACTGTCTTGGACTTCTAATGTAACGAACGTAAAAATTTGAAACATTCTTCAACCCTGGACAGCCAGCCTCTTTGGAGAGGAGCGGCTTAAATCTAAAATCTAAAAAGAGAGTGTAAAATCGGAAGGCTGCAGAGCAGTTTGAAATGGAGCTTTGCAGATCAGGAGAGAAGAGCTGCCTATGGAACTCTATGTAGAAGGGCACAGAAAAAACGGCTCGAGAAAACCGTCGGAAATATTAATAAAAAGAACTCTCCCTAACTTGTTGGCTCTCGTGGACACGCTGGAGGTTTGCTCAAGGCCTCTACGACTGAAACTAAAAACCATACGAAGCTAAAATATATTCCTCCAGCCTACCTCTGTCAAAACTGTACATATACCATGCTCATAAGTTCGTGATTATCATTCTTTTCCCCTCCCCTGGTCCCCCCTTCTATCCCACGTTCTGTTATACCATTTATGACATTTACATTTTTGCGTTAACTCAAAAAAAAAAATTGGTTACTCTATATTTTTTTCCTTCCCCTCTCCTGTCCCCTCTCTCCCTCCTCCCTCCCCTCCAACTCTGTTTTACTGTCTGTTTCTCTTTCCTCTTTATTTTAATAACATAACTAACAACTTATCCAACCTATTTTCTACTCACCAATTTTTGGAGGAACTCTAAATCATCGGAATCATAACATTTAATTTAGGATGATCCCTTATCTCCTGAAAACACAACCAATGGGATAACAGCTAACATCTGAGGCACCCAGTGTGGTTTCCTGGATATAACTACACCTCACCAAGACCGAACAAAGAGACGCATTGGAATTTGGAACTGGAAATTCCAGAGTGCAATAAAACTTCGCACAGCCCCCAGAGTGCAATAAAACTTTGCACAGCCCCCGCGAACTGGACTAAATAAATAAGTGGCTGAAAATTACAGGATTATACAAGTGGCTGAAACTACTGAATATATAGAGACTATACAACTTCTTCTTCCCCCCCCCTGGAATATAACAGAAAGACACCGATTTTTGTTTACGCTTTGTTATTTTTTGCTCATCCCCCCTCTGTCTCTGAAACAATTATACTAATATACTAATACAAAGCAAATATTTAACAACAAAAAGTTTCTGGAAATATAAGTGGGACTGGTTAATATTGTGTGAATAATTGATGTAAGTAAACTGAAATAAGGTATTGGAAGCCCCCTTGATATTAAGAAAACAAAAGAGGATAGGAGGTCAGGAGGGCAAGAGTTTTAAACTAATACAGTTTAAGGTGTTTATGGTTTGGAAAACATAAAAAAGGGGGAAAAACAGATTGTGAGCCCTCTAGGGGAGAGAAATATAAACCACAGGATGTCGGGGAAAAATGGTAAAAAAGCTGGAGGGACCCCGGGAGAAAGAAAAACATCTCGACAAGAGGAAATTAAAGACTTAGACTTTTTGTGGTTTAAGATTAAAGAGGAATTTAAGCAAAGGGAAACACACATGGAAAACAAACTAGGAGAAATACAGGAGCAAATTGATAGGAAAATAGAAAGTGCTGTAGGCGAACTCTCGAAAAAGATACAAGATTTGACAGTTAAATCAAAAATAATTGAAAACTCCAATAAAAAAAACACAAAAAGATTTGAGGGACCAAAAGAAGGAAACAGAAAAGCTGAAGGAAGAAATAAAAAAATTAAATAAAACACAAGACCAATTATTGGACAATTTAGCTATGACAGAAATGCGTCAAAAAAATCTTAATTTAAAATTTAAAGGGATCGCCGAAGAAGCAAATGAAAACATAAGAGGAAAAATAGTTCAGGAACTTGCAAAATGGTTGGAGATGAAAGAAGAACAAATAGCATATACAATAGAGAACGCGTTTAGAATAAGAGGAAAACCACAACAATTTAAGTCCAAAAGAATCCCCGGAGACTGTTTAGTAATATTCAACTCCATTGAAATGAAAAATATAATATTAAGAAATAGTTTTAAAAGAAAGTTGATGATTGGAGACCGTCCAATCACCATCTTTAAAGAAATTCCAATTAGGATCCTGCGCAAAAGGGAAGGATACAGACAGTTAACAAGTGTTTGGAAGAGGAACGCAATACAATACAAATGGGAATTCCCAGAGGGGGTTTCCTTCTATCATAAAAATAAAAAATTCAAGCTGACAGATATTCATGAAGCAGAAAAGTTCGTGAGAAGATACGAGAAAGACCTGGGTAAAGAAGAAGTAGGACAGCGAGGAGGCGACTTGGTCACAGGGGGGAGTGGAGGGGGTGGAGTCGAGGAGGGGGGGAGTCAGAGGAGGAAATGGAGGATTTTAGATCGGAAGAAGAGGAGGAGGGAGAAGACAGAGAGTTCAACAGAAAGGGAAGCACCAGACTTTAAATCAGAAAGTAGGATAAAGTGTACTTAGTCATAACTTGAAATGACCATTAAGTTTATATTGTGGAATGTGAATGGCTTTAACGATAAGTCCAAGAGGAATAAATTTGAAAAAATTATAAAGAAAAAAAATATTGATGTCATTTGTTGCCAAGAAACTCATGTTGCCAAAAAACACAAGCATATTTTAATAAATAAGAAGCTTGGAATAGAATTTATCAACTCAGACTCAAAAAAGAAAAGAGGGGTAGCAATTTATGTGAAAGAAAAATTAGAACCCAAGCAAATATGTAAGGATGAGGAAGGAAGAATCCTAGGAGTACAAATTAAATACCAGGGAGAAAAAATAAATGTGGTTACAGTTTATGCCCCAAACTCAAATAGACTGGAGTTTTTTAAAAAATTGGAGCAAATCTTATTAGACTTAGATAACAACAAATTGGTCTTACTTGGAGATTTAAATGGAGTACCGACACCAGAACTAGATAGAAGTGTAAGAAAAAAGAAGTTAAATCAAGGGAAATTACCAAAATCCTTCAATGACCTTGAGGAAAATTTAGATCTAATAGATATATGGAGATACAAAAACCCTACGACAAAACAATTCACCCACTTCTCTGAACCACACCAGAGCTGGAGTAGGTTGGATCAGATCTGGATCTCAAGAGAATTAACAACAAGAGTGGTGAATTGTGAGATCCAACCCAGAACTCTGTCGGACCATAACCCAATAACACTACAACTAAAGTGGAACACCCAGGGGCTATACAGATGGAGAATGAATGACTACTTATTTGAAACAGAAGAAGTGATTGAAAAAGCAAAAACTACTATAAAAGACTATTTTGACCTAAATATGAATAAAGGGACAGACATAGATGTAGTGTGGGACGCTAGCAAGGCAGTGTTAAGAGGCCTCCTGATACAGCAAAATATTCAAAGAAAAAAGGCCAAAGAACAGAAAAAAGAAGAAGTAATTAATAAAATGAGAATATGTGAGAAAAACATGATAAAAAATTCGAACAACAATGGTTATAAACAAGAATATAAGATGCTCCAAACACAATACTCAATATTAATAAATCAAGAAGTGGAATGGGGAATCAAGTTAATGAAACAAAAGTTTTTTGAATCTGCAAACAAAACTGGAAAGTTCCTGGCGTGGCAATTGAGAAAAAGGAGAAAACTCAGTCTTATCAACAAAATAAAAGTGGAAGAGCAAGTGCTAGAGGACCCCAACGAAATAAAAAAGAACTTCCTTAAATTCTATGAAAAGTTATATAAAATAGAGGAAGAAGACTTAACAAGTATAGAAAAATATTTAGAAGAAAACAGCCCAAATAACATATCAGAAGAGGAAAGAAACGATTTAAATAAACCTATAAAAGTAGAGGAAATTAGAGAGGCAATTAAGAGGATGAAACTGGGGAAAGCCCCAGGCCCAGACGGGTTATCTGCTAAGTATTACAAGACCCTAGAAGAATATATAACACCGGTATTATGTGATGTAATGAATGAGATTTTAAGAGGAGGAAAAACACCAATATCTTGGAAAGAAGCATACATCACGTTGATTCCGAAACCAGATTCAGACAAACTTAACATCAAGAACTACAGACCGATCTCATTATTGAATAATGATTATAAGATCTTTGCCGATATAATGGCACACCGACTTAAAAAGTGTCTGAGTAATCTCATCCATACTGACCAGGCCGGTTTTCTACCCAATAGACAAATTAAAGACAACATAAGACATACAATAGACATCATTGAATATCTAGAATGTCATAATGAAATTCCAGCAGTTTTAATGTTCGTTGACGCCGAAAAGGCATTTGATAATGTGTCTTGGGTTTTCATGATAAAATGTTTGGAAAGGTCGGGGATAGAGGGCACATTCCTGGAAGGAATTAAAGCGATTTATACACAACAAAGTGCTAGACTAATCATAAATAACAATTTGACAGATCCGTTAAAGATAGCGAAAGGTACCCGACAGGGGTGCCCTCTGTCCCCGTTACTGTTCATTATGGTGCTAGAGATAATTACAAATAAGATAAGGAAAACTCAAGATATTCGGGGTATAAAAATAGGAGTGAAAGAACACAAATTGAAATCATATGCTGATGATCTTATGTTGTCGCTGGAAGACCCAAAAAAGAGTGTTGGTAAAGTAGTGGGACTACTAGAGGAATTTGGAAAACTATCCGGTTTTAAATTGAACAGAGCAAAAACCAAAATAATGACCAAAAATCTGGAAGAAAAGACAAAAAATGATCTTGAAACTCAAACAGGGATTAAAATTGCCAAAAAAGTAAAATATCTCGGAATCTGGTTGTCAGGGGCTCAGGAGCAGAGGCACAGGAGAGGGAGGAAATGGAGAGCGAGGGGGAGGAATCCGAGGGCAGTGTAGGGGGTGACAGTGGCCCGAGGGATTCCTGGAGTCTGTCCAGCGAATCGGAAGACTCGCAGAAGGGAGCGCCGATGGCCAGGGCAAGAGGGGTGCCAAGGGGGACACCCCAGAAGGAAGGGGCCAGCGGGGACTCCCAGAGCAGCAGTTGGAAATCAGGACCAGCTTCCCCACCAGAGCGCAGTGGGGGGGAGGAATCCCAGGCATCGGGATCAGTGTTCCCACCACCAGCGAGAGGAGATGAGTCAGGATTGACCACGCCTCCATCGGAGAGCGGGGAAACGGTCGAGAGGAAGGTTGCCGGCTGGGCGCGCGCGCCAAGTTCAAATGTACAGGCGAGCGGCACAGCAGATAGCCCGGATAGGGAGCCAGGTCCTAAAGCCCGCCGAAAGGAGGGGCAAGAATCAGGGGGGTCAGCGTCAGAAGAGTCCAGAAAGGAGGAAACCCCAGGGGGCAGAAGGACCCAGAGGAGGAAAGAGCAACGGAAGAGGTGGAGTAAGGCTAGAGTCTTAAACTGGTGTACAGGGGGCGGAGACTCAGATGGAGCTTCGCCGGTCTAGCTTCTAGACGTAGAGCTGCACGCTGCGGTTTGGAAATGGAAACTAATCGTCAATAAAGACTTTTGTACGTTATTACTGACTAGCGTTGGTCCTCTGTGAGCTGGGACCTAGAGGCAGCCCTCTGTGAGCTGGGACCTAGAGGCAGAACATAAATCTGATTGAAAATAACTACAAGAACACATGGAAAGAAATAACAAAGGACTTGGATACTTGGAACAGAATACACCTCTCTTGGTTGGGGAGAATGGCTGAGATCAAAATGAATCTATTACCAAAATTACTCTTTTTATTCCAAAATTTACCGATAATTAGGGGAGTTTCACTATTTAAAGATTGGCAGAGACTACTTTCTAAATTTATTTGGCAAGGAAAAAGACCAAGGATTAAATTCAAATTGCTCACAGACCAAAAAGACAGGGGGGGATTTGCTGTCCCAAATTTACAGTTATATTATGAAGCAGCATGCCTTTGTTGGGTAAAAGAATGGATTGTCATTAAAAATAAAGATTTGTTAGATCTAGAGGGTTTTAACTTAAGATTTGGATGGCATGAATAGCTGTGGCAGGATAATGGAAAGAAACATAAAGATTTTTCTAACCATATTATTAGAGGGCCACTGTTAGAAGTGTGGGAAAGGAATAAAAAATTATTGGAACAGAAAACCCCCTGGTGGTTATCACCAATCGATATACTGACAAAAAAGAAAATAAACACTGAAGGGGAAAGATGGACATATATGAAGATCTATTAGTTAGAAATGAATCCGGGTGGAGAATCAGACCATATGAAGAAATAAAAAACAAGTTGACTGGCTGGATTCAATATCACCAAATTAACTCCATGTGGACGGAAGATAAAAAGATTGGGATAAATGAGAAGAAATCTAGATTTCAGATTGAAATAATAGAAGGAAGAACAAAATTATTATCAAAAATGTATAACCAGTTACTTGAGTGGGACACCAAAGATGAGGAAGTGAAGGAGGTGATGGTGAAGTGGGCAGTGGACTTGGGTTATAATATAGAATTTGACAAATGGAAGGCTTTATGGTGTAAAGGTATGAACTTCACGGCATGTACAACACTCAAGGAGAACATGTATAAGATGATGTACAGATGGTACATGACGCCGGTAAAATTGGATAAAATTTATAAAACAGGTGATAAAATGTGTTGGAAATGCAAGAGTAAGGAGGGCGACTTTATACATATGTGGTGGTCATGTGAGACACTTTAAAAATTTTGGGAATCTATCTATAATGAATTTTAAAAAGTCCTCAAATACACCTTTAGCAAAAAACCTGAAGCTTTCCTCCTGGGGATAATTGGCGAAGAAATTAAAAAGGAAGATAAAACATTTTTTCAATACGCAACAGTGGCTGCCAGAACCCTCATAGCACAGTATTGGAAGACGTCTAAAATCCCAACGATAATAGAGTGGCAATCTAAACTATTTGACTATTTAGAACTGGCAAAATTGACACAGAAAATAAGAAATAAAAAAAGTACAAAATTTAATAATGAATGGGATAAATTTAAGTTATATATGGAATCAGAAATAAAAGGAAAATAAAAATGTTGATAAAAAACAAATATATATTTGAAAAATTCACAGTAGGTATGAGATAACGCTTACTACGTAAAAATTGCTTGTAAAATGAGACACTGCAGATAAAAAATATGATAACTTTATTCCGAAATCGAGATAAAGGGAAGTCGATGAGTGTTTGTCAATGTAAGTTGAGTTGCCTATGTTTTTATGTATTACATGTTTCGTTTTTCTTTTTTTTTCTTTTTTTCTTTTTTCTTGGCTGTGTAAGTGTGATGGCCTGGGATTCCGATTCAGAGGATGAACCAGAGGAATCCCAGCCTGCACTGGAGTCCCCGCCTCCAGGGCCGGCTGAACTGGGGCAAGGCCTAGATGCTGAAGAGCCTGCACCTGTGACAGAGCTTCAGGAGCTGGCCCCAGGTGAAGCCCTTCTGGCCCCAGAGGGGCTTGACGACTCAGTGGCCACAGGTGAGCCTCCTCCAGGGCCCAGTAACCCTTCGGCCTCTCCTGATCTGCAGAGGCTTAGGGCAGAGAGGCGAAGGGAACTGGTTGCCCCCAGGAGGAGTGCTCGCCTTAAGGCCAAAGGAGGCGGGGCTCCTGGGGGCCGGGACCGCCCCCGGCCTTAGAAGAGGATAAAAGCCCAGTCAGCTTGGCCCCAGGTTGCGGGAGCAACGTCGTTGTTGGCTTCGGACCTTCCTGTGTTCCTGATCCCTGCTCGGCCACCTGTTCCTGACTATCCGGTGTTCCTGATCCCTGCTCGGCCTCCTGTTCCTGACTATCCGGTGCTCCTGTTCCCTGCTCAGCCTCCTGTTCCAGCGTTCCTGTTCCCCGCCCGGCTCTCCGCCTTGGACCTCGCCCCTCTTTGTGTGGACTCTGCTTACACCCACAGTACCTACCCCCGGGACCAGCACAGTAAGTATGTTTGTGATATGTATGATATGTATGTTAAAAAGCAATAAAAAATATTTTTTTTAAAAAAATGTCTCCAGCGTCGAAAAGCTTCATGAATTGCAAGCAGTTCCCGGTCATACACCGTGTAGTTCTGTTCTGACTTGTTCAGCTTCCTTGAAAAAAAAGCGCACGGCCTCCACTCGGACTGATTTCCCGTCTGAAGCAGTATGGCCCCCACCGCTCTGTCTGACGCGTCGGTCTCCAGCCTCATAGCCTTCTGCAGATCCACGTGTAAGAGCTGCTCTTCCGAAGCGAACGCCCTCTTTAGCCTTTCAAAGGACTGCTGTGCCTCTTCTGTCCATTCAAACTTCTTTTTGCTGCTGAGACAATCGGTGATGGGTGCAGTTAAGTGGGCGAAGTTCTTGATAAACTTCCTATAGAAGTTCCCAAACCCCAGGAACCTCTGCACGTCCTTCCGGTTCTTGGGAGTCTTCCATTCTAGCACCGCCTGCACCTTGCCTGGGTCCATGGCTAAGCCTTTGTCCGACAACCTGTAGCCCAGGAACTCAACCTCTCGGGCGTGGAATTGGCATTTCTCCAGTTTGACCCACAGCTGGTGCTCCTGCAGCCTTTTCAGCACTTCCCTGACGTCCTTAACATGCTGCTCCTCATTCTCCGAGTAGATTAACACGTCATCTAGGAAAGCCACGCAATTCTTGTACAGCAGGGACCCCAACACGTGGTGCATGAAAGCTTGAAAGCAGGCCGAGCCTGATTGTAATCCGAAGGGCATAACTAAGTACTCAAAGGCCCCCAGAGGGGTGAACATGGTGGTTTTCCATTCATCCCCCTCCCTCATCCTTATCAAATTGTACTCCCCCCGAAGGTCCAGCTTGGTAAAAACCTTCCCCTTCCTTACCCTGCTCAAAATGTCATCAATTCTGGGCATTGGGAAGGTCACTGGTTCCGACACAAGGTTGACCCCCTCTGGCTCTGGCTCTGGCTCTGGCTCTGGCTCTGATTCAGGGTCTCGCTCTGATTCAGGGTCTCTCTCTGGCTCTGGCTCTGGCACTCTATCAAGGACTGTTTCAGACTCAGGCTGTGGCTGTGGCTTTGCCTCTGTTTCAGGCTCAGGCTCTGTTTGAGGCTGTGTCTCTGTTTCAGGCTCCGGCACTGTATCAAGTACTGTTGCAGACTCAGGCTGTGGCTCTAGGCTGTGGCTGTTGCTCTGGTTCGGGCTGTGGCTCTTTTTCAGGCTCTGTTTCTGAATGAGGGCTTGGTTATGGCACTGATTCAGGGTCTCACTCTGTCTCTGGCTGTGTCTCTGTTGCGCCAAAAACGGTGGTTTGTTGTTGTTGTTGTTAGTTTCTTTCTGGGGTGGGACAAATGTTTAGTTGGGGCGGTTTAGCATAATTGTTTCTTGCTTTGTTTTTCTTTTACTATTTTTTTAGGTTATTGTATAGTTTGTATTTTGCTTTTCAAGGGGAAAGGGTCAGGGCTGCCTGGGAGGGGTCCTCAGCCAACAGAATGGCTGGGGCAGGTTCCCTACGGGGGTATGTACTGGAACACCCAATCTCTGTTATCGCGGGTGGGAGGAGCAGTTGCGCTAAGACCAGACCACGTCTTTACCGAAGATCTGGTTCTGACTCTGATTCTGATTCTTTGATTCTGGCTCTCTATCAAGGGCTGTTTCAGACTGCTCTCTATCAAGGGCTGTTTCAGGCTGTGGCTGTTGCTCTGGTTCTGGTTCTGGCTCTTTCTCAGGCTCTGGTTCTGAATGAGGGCTTGGCTCTGGCCCTGATTCAGGGTCTCGCTCTGGCTCTGGCTCTGGCACTCTATCAAGGACTGTTTCAGACTTAGGCTGTGGCTGTGGCTCTGGCTCTGTTTCCATTCTTACAATGCAATGTACACAAAACAATAATCCTCTCTTAGATTTTTTTGGGATCTCTTTATCTAAAATACTCATGTCACCGTTACTTCCTCCACATCTCCAACAAGCATTCGCCAAATTTTTATACATTCTTGATCATCTGGAAGGAGTGAGGTACCACCTACGAGCCATTTTCATCATGTTCTCTCTTATATTATAGCTGGCTGTAAATTTCAAATTTCCATTCCATCAGTTTCCCCCATCTTTTAGCATAATTGGACGGCCCACATCTTGGGCCCACTTTATCATTGAAGCCTTAACCTCCTCATCCATTACTTCGTAGTCTAAAAGAAGTCTATAGATTTTTGCGATTATTTTGGTTTTACTATTCAGTAGTTCTCTATCAAATCTTGAAGGCTCCTTTTCAAAACCTATCTGCTTATCCTGTCTGAACACTTCATTCACCTGGAAGCAACCTGGAAGTAATTCACCTCCTCCTCCCCCCTTAATATTGTGTTATAGATTATCCAGTTCTCTTTGATGTTGTTCCTTTTTTTAACAGCGATTGCTTCTAGTGGAGAGTTCCATCTTGGGGTTTTCTGTTCCAAATATCTTTTGTATTTTCCCCATACCTTATATATAGCATTTCTTATTATATGATTTGAAAAACTCCTATGCGTCTTTATTTTCCCATAATTAAGATAGCCATGCCACCCAAAACGGGTGTCATGACCTTCTAGATCTAAAATATCCCAATTTTTTAATAAATACCAATCTTTCAACCAGAGAAGACATGAGGCTTCGTAATATAGCTTCAAATCCGGTAACCCGTAGCCACCTCTTTCTACAGTATCTATTAATATCTTATGTTTTACTCTTGGTCTTTTACCCTTCCACAAAAATTTAGAAATTTCTTTTTGCCACTTGTTGATACTGCTGGTCTTTCCTGTAATTGGAATCGTTTGGAATAGAAAGAGTAGCTTCGGTAAAACTATCACTTTAATTACCGAAATACGGCCCAGGAATGATAAATTTAACCTTGTCCATGTCTCCAACTGTCTTTTGATATCTTTCCAACAATTGGTATAATTATCTTCATATAAGTTAATATTCTTTGGTGTTATCCATAATCCTAAATACTTGATTTGGGGGTAGATTTTAATGCGTATTATTTGTTCTAATTCTGCTTTTTCATCTGGCAACATATTTTTAACTAATAGTTTTGTCTTGTTTAAATTCATTTTGAACCCCGCAACTTTACCGTAGCCATATATTATTTCCAACGCCTTTCTTAAACTCTGTTTTGGTTGCTCCGTAGTTATAATTAAATCGTCAGCAAATGCCCTCATTTTGTAACTTCTATTTCCCAGCATAATCCCTTTTATTTCTTTTTCTTCCCTAATTTGTTTACATAAAACTTCCAATGTTAATATGAAAATTAAGGGGGATAGTGGGCAACCTTGTCTGACCCCTTTACTGATTTCACACTCCTGTGATAAATTTCCATTGATTATGATTTTAGCTTTTTGTTTTGATTATATTGCTTCAATCCCTTTTATATACTGTACTGTATACCAAAATCCATATGGTGTAATAGACCTTTCATAAATTTCCAGAATACCCTGTCAAAAGCCTTTTCTGCATCTATAGCCATTAAGACAGCCTTCTTTTCTATTCTTAAGTCTAAATACGCTAATAAGTTTATAATGTTTCTAGTATTGCTATAAATGTGCCTCCCGGGCAAAAAGCCAGCTTGGTCATTGTGTATCATCATCTGGAAGACTTTTTTTGATCTTTCGGCTAAAATATTTGCCTATAATTTATAATCGTTGTTTAGAAGTGTGATAGGCCTATAGTTGTTAATAAGTAGATTGTCCATTCCCTGTTTTGGAATTAATGCAATAAGGCTGTCTTTCCAAGAATCCGGCATGGTTCCGTCTTTTAAGATACTTCTTAATGGGTCAGACAGTAATTCCTCAATTTTTTTATAATATATTGCCGGTAGGCCGTATGGCCCTGGTGGCTTTCCTATCTTTGCTTCCTTAATTGCTCTTTGAATTTCGTACGATGTAATAAGGGCATTCAACAGTTCTTTTTGTTCTTTAGTAAGTTTCGGAAGACAGTTGTGTTCTAAATGTTCTTTTCTTGGAAACTTTGAAGTGTCAGGCATAGCCCTATTGGCTTTAGCCCAAACGTAGCAGAGTTTTCCTGCACAGCGAAGAAGCTAGTTGCGGCAGTAATGACTAGTCAGCTAGACTCAGAATAACTATTTACAGGATTTATTAAAAAGGAGAAAATAAAACCAGCAGAGTTTCTGCATACAAATAAAAGCAAAATAAATCCTCTCTTTCTCTCTCTCTCAAAACCATACACAGCACTTCTACTCCTAACACACCTCACTCAAACTGAGCTAGCAATCCCTAGTTAAGAGTTGAATGCTGGTCGTTAACCAATCAGAGTAAGCAGTTTCTAGGTCAAGCTGACCTGGGCTTTCTGCCAAGAGTAAATTGACACTGCCTTGAGTTAATTGTTTGAAGCCAGAATCTGCAAGTTTCCCATGAGAATCAATTAACAGAACATCCCCTCTCAGATTCTGCTGGACAATTAACATCAAATACACCTATGTAGAAGATCATTTTTCCAGCAATCCTAAACCCTTGCACATTCGCTTGTTCTTTACCTTTGCCAATGGTTTAGTTAACACATCTGCTACATTTTCTTCACTTGATACATAAGTACAGGTGATTATATTGTCTTGTACACAGCAACGCACATTTTGGTATTTTACAGAGATATGTTTAGAACGTGATTTGAAACCCTCTGTTTTACTTAAAGTTATACAAGCTTGATTATCAATGTAAACTTGTACTGGTTCTCCACAATTTACATTTAAATCTGCTAACAAATGCTTGAAATAAATCACCTCGTTGCACAATTCACTCAATGCGGCGTACTCTGATTCCGTTGATGACACACTTACAACGTCTTGCTTGCGTGACCGCCAGCTGATTAAAGCTCCACCGACCATTATGACCAGTCCTGTGACAGATTTTCTATCCGGCAAATTTCCCCAGTCACTATCACAGAAGCAACTCAACATTTCATCCTCTGAAGAATTTAATTGTAACATATAGCCAATTGTCTGTTTGAGATACCTCAGAACTTGTTTTACCCCTTTCCAGGCATTTAGTGTGGGTTTTGAGACCAATCTACTTAATATGCCTACTGCATAACTAATATCAGGTCTGGACCACTGTGCTAGATACAATAAACTTCCAATTACAGAGTGATATACATCAGGATGTTCAAATTCAGGACTCTCATCTGTATGAAGTGTTTTTATGAAACCTGGATCCATAGGCACCACTGCCCCTTTGCAATCCTGCATTCTGTATGTAGTCAGTAGTTGTTTAACTTTGTTCTGCTGACTAATTAGGCAGCTGCCATCTTGGGCCCAGCACACTTCCAACCCTAGATATGTCCTAACCGGGCCTAAGTCTTTCACTTTGAACTTACTGGACAATTGTTTGGCAAACCTCTTAGTTTGTTTATCTGTTTTGCAAGCATACAATACATCATCTACATAGATCAGACAAAACTCTTGATCACTGCCTGTACCACGTACATAAACACAATTGTCAGCTGTACTCTGCTTGAAACCAAATGACACTAAGGCCTCATGGAAACATTTGTTCCAAGATCTTGCAGCCTGTTTGAGACCATATAGAGCTTTGTTTAATTTTAACACTCTATTGGAACCTGTCTCATAACCAGGCGGTTCGGCTAGATACAGGTCTTCTGATATTGATGCATGTAAATATGCAGTCTGGATATCAAAATGGTTTAACAGGAGTTTTCTCTTTGCTCCAAGCGTTAGAATCAGCCTTACACTGTCCGCCTTAGCAGTAGGGGAAAAAGTCTCGTCATAATCTTTTCCAGGCCTCTGAGAATATCCTTGTGCCACTAAACGAGCTTTGTATTTGTACTCTCCTGTCACCAGAGGTTTAAGTTTGTACACCCACCTGCAGCCTACAATCTTTGCCCCCTCAGGCGCTGCTACTGGTGTAAAAACCTTGTGCTCATTCAGAGAGGACATCTCTTCCTCCATTGCCTGTTTCCAGCGCTCTGCCTCCTCTTTTGGTAACTTTAACACCTCCTGAAAACTCTTGGGTTCTGCAATCACACTAAAAACATTTGCAGTATCAGGAGAAAAACGCACTGGAGGCACTCCTTTGTTTTGTCTTTTAGATCTTCTGGGAGAAAATTTTTCTTCTGACCCACTTTCCTCTTCAGAACTACGACCTCTCTTTTGTTGCTTAGCAACTGGTCTCTGGCTAACTCCACTTTCTTGAGAGCTCTTATCTGAACTTTCCTCCCCCTCAGACTCTGACTCCCTGTGTCTACCTTCAGAGTCATGAAGCTCCTGGGAAGGTTCAAACCAAACCTCAGTATTGGCATGTAGTCTCTCCCAGCCACTATGTTCACAAAAACTGGCATTCCTGGAGATCACAATGCCATTTGTCCCTTCAGCAAAGCGGAAACCTTTTCCCAGCTCCTGGTAGCCCACAAACACTAACTGTTTGGTCTTAGGATCTCCCTTCTTTCTCATTTGTTTTGGAATTAATACCCAGACTTTTGATCCAAACACATGCAAATGGTCAATTTTTGGGTTTTTTCTGAAACAATTTAAAGTATGGAGTTGTACCTATTGTTTGATGAAAGAGCCTATTTTGGAGATAACACGCGGTGAGCATGCTCTCCCCCCAATAAGACATGGGCAAATCAGCATCGTCAAGCATGGCAAACATCATATTTTGTAAAGATCTGTTTTTTCGCTCTGCAACGCCATTCTCCTCTGGGGAAAAAGCGTTTGTTTTTCTATGCCCAATGCCACGCTTCTGTAACCAATCTCTAAAGGCATTTGACATAAATTCGCCACCTCTGTCCGTCTGAATCCTTTTAAGTTTAGTGGACAGAAATCTTTCCACAGATGCCACCCAGCCTTTAAACTTAGTGAACACGTCACCCTTGTTCTTCATGGGAAAAACCCAAGAATAACGTGTGGCGTCATCCACAATTGTTAGTGAAAAACGCGATCCACCCCTGCTTACAGCAAATGGACCAATTACGTCCATGTGAACCAGCTGTAGCGGTGACTCACTAACTCTGTCACTTCTGGGGTAAGAGACTCTGTGGGTTTTAACCTTTTTACACACATTACAATCAAGGTACTTGTTACAACTCTTTAAATCAACCCCATCAGCCAATTCAGACATTTTTAGTACACTTTTCCAGCCAGCATGCCCCAGTTTCCTATGCAATAAGTGCACACAGTTGTCATGTATAGCTTTGTTATTCACCGCAGGCTGAGATTTACTGACTACTGCTGCAACTTGAGATCCTGCTTTAAGCCAAAACAAGCCTCCCTCTGACTTAGCAGTGCCTAAAATCTCACCAGCCTTCTTAATAATGCAACTGTCTCCTTCAAAATACACTTTAAACCCAGCTTTTAGCAAACAATCTACAGACATCAGATTGCTCCTTAATGAAGGCACACAAAGTACATTTTGCAGACATTCACGAAGACAAGGAACAAAAACTGCACCCCCTGAAATCACTTCGGAAGTACTTCCGTCTGCTAGAGCCACCTGGCTGCGCTGTGCTGAGTTCTTAGAAACAAACAATTCATCTGAGTTTACGATGTGGCGAGATGCTCCCGAATCGACCACCCAGACCGCTTGTTTCTCATCAGCAATCTTGACCTCGCCGGTCACCAGCTGAGCCGACTGTTTTCGTTTGAAGAATTTCTTTTTCCGCTGCTGCTGATCTCGTCTCTGCTCCTGCACCGGCCACTGAGACTTGACCAACTCCGGACATTGTCGTTTTAGATGCGCTGAGGACCCACATCGGAAACAACGCCTAACAGCAAACGCTGACTCCTCACCGGTACGCTGCTTTTGCTTCACCTCTGGCACGGCATGAGAACTCCTTCCAAACCGCCTGCCTGTAGAAGCCTCTGCAGCAACCGACCTTTCTTGCCTCTTCTGCCATTCTTCAATCAAACGCCCAGTAACGTAACTGACTGATAAATCACTCTCCTGTATGCCTTCTAGAGACAAAACTAAATTATCCCAGCTTTCCGGGAGAGAGCTCAAAATAATAGCCACCTTCTCCTGCTGGTCTAACGCACAGTCTCTTTCCTGTAGCGCAGTAAACTTTAACTGTAAACTGTGTAGGTGTTCCTGCATTGTAACCCCAGGCTGTAACATTGCCTTGTACAATGCCTTGCGAATGAACAGCTTAGAGACCGCTGTCTCACGCACATGGAGTTCTTTAAGTGCTTGCCACACACCTCTAGCTGTCTTGATTCCCCTCACATACGGCAACTGGGAATCTTCCAGCCCCAAGACAATTGTGGCCCTTGCTCTTTGGTCTTTATCGAGGTCTTCATCATCAGGCTTCACAGGAAACTTACTCACCACTTGCCAGAGACGATCCCTCTGCAGCACTGCCTGCATGCGTTCCGACCACAGCAAGTAATTGGTGTCATTCAGACGCTCAAAAGCCATCTGAACTGGTTGTGAGGCCATCTTGAGAGCGATGTCCCTGGAACCCGGAACCAGCTACTCACGACCACCGAGAGAGAAAACAGGAACCACAGCACCCAGCACTCACACGCTGCAGCTGTTGTCCTTCTGTCCGCTGCGTCACCAGCTCACCACGGTCAGGAACCAGCCAGGAACAACAACTTCTGGAACTACTGGAACCAACGCCGTTGATGCTGACACCACCGCAACTCAGGATGGCAGCACAATGCCCATAACCTCTTGGAAACTTTGAAGTGTCAGGCATAGCCCTATTGGCTTTAGCCCAAACGTAGCAGAGTTTTCCTGCACAGCGAAGAAGCTAGTTGCGGCAGTAATGACTAGTCAGCTAGACTCAGAATAACTATTTACAGGATTTATTAAAAAGGAGAAAATAAAACCAGCAGAGTTTCTGCATACAAATAAAAGCAAAATAAATCCTCTCTTTCTCTCTCTCTCAAAACCATACACAGCACTTCTACTCCTAACACACCTCACATCAAACTGAGCTAGCAATCCCTAGTTAAGAGTTGAATGCTGGTCGTTAACCAATCAGAGTAAGCAGTTTCTAGGTCAAGCTGACCTGGGCTTTCTGCCAAGAGTAAATTGACACTGCCTTGAGTTAATTGTTTGAAGCCAGAATCTGCAAGTTTCCCATGAGAATCAATTAACAGAACATCTTTAACTTCTTCTTGTTTCATTTCCTTCCTTATAGATTTATCCTTATCGTTTCTCTATTTCTTTAGGGTTGTTTATTATTTTGCCTTCGCACTTAACTCTATTTATAAGCCTTTCTGCCTCTCTCTTCTTTAATTGCCATGCTAATAACCAGGCTCAGGTTCTGTTTCAGGCTGTGTCTCTGTTTCAGGCTCTGGCGCTGTATCAACCACTGTTGCAGACTCAGGCTGTGGCGCTATGGCTGTAGCTGTGGCTCTGGTTCTGTTTCAGGCTCTGGCACTGTATCAAGCACTGTTTCAGGCTCAGGCTCAGGCTTCTGCTCTTTATTAGGCTTTGTCTCAGTCTTTGGCTCTAGCACTTATTCTAGCTCTATTTCATTTTTAAAAAAATATTTATTAAAGTTTCAAAAAAGTTACAAAAATGAGAAAGAAAAAAAGAAAAAAGAAAAAAGGATACAAAATACAGAAAAATAAAAGCAGTTAAAAACATTTCCATGTCTTATCTTTCATTGACTTATTTCCCTGACCTTCTCACACCTCCCTTTTTTGTACTCTAGTTCACTTAAGTATTCCAGCAAATCCTTTCCAACTTGGTTTTTATCCTAATAGTTTATCCTAATGTAGTATAATATTACATTCTGATCTTTCAACAGTTAAAAAATCAATTTTTACCTAATCTTTTGTATCATTTCTGCTAATACCACATTACTTCATTCCAACATCCTTCTAACATTCCTGAATTTTACAATGTTTCTGTAGATAAACTTTAATTTTTTTCCAATCTTCTTCCACCAACTCTTCACCTTGGTCTCGGATTCTGCCAGTCATCTCCGCCAGTTCCATATAGTCCATCACTTTCATCTGCCATTCTTCCCGGGTGGGTAAATCTTGTGTCTTCCAATACTTTGCGATGAGTATTCTTGCTGCTGTTGTTGCATACATAAAAAAGGTTCTATCCTTCTTTGGCACCATTTTCATTATATTCTCTCTTAAGCCAATACTGTTGGTTTCTGCTTTCTTCTCTGTGCAGCGAAGTGCTTGTCACGAGACAGGTTGTTTACATTCCACAGTAAATGCACTGTTGGTTTCCCACGGGAAGAGGAGACTGGATGTGACGTACACTGGTTTCCTGTTTTTCACAGTTCTCTCGGAGTTCTTTGTTTTCCGAGGAGAGAGGGGTTGCCTCTCTGCTCTAGCAGAGGCAAGATGCCTGCTTGTAATCTCTCAGCATTGAAGTGTAAATAAACTAAAACTTAAGCATGTAGCATGTACTACTCATTCTTCTGCTGTGTAAAGGACTCTGCACAATCAACATTTTTGGTCCTGGGCCCAGAAAAACGCGATCAATCTGACGGATGGACTCCGTGGGTCGAGTGGGAGTTCCGGCAAAGGAACGGAGAAACGGACCGGTCTTATCTTCTCTGCGTCAAGTTGATTGATTGAGAGGTATGTGCTCATGCTCTGGGCAGCCTGCCAGCTCCTAATTAATGGCTTTATGGCTGGACTTTGAACTTTTTAAGGCCGTTTGCCACGGCACAAGCGTAGAGGCTTGGGGGAAAGTGAAAGTAACGTTTAAAAGTGCCTTTGGAATGAGGTTTGAAGCAGCAGAGAAGCAGCTTGTATAAAGCAGCTTGATTTAAAGCAGCAGAGATGATGCAGAAGGCTAATGCCAGAGTCATGATGGCTAGCTGCAGAAGGCTGGCTGATGCAAGTGGGGAATCTGATGCCAATCAGCCACATGCTCAGCTCAGAGTAGCCTGTGATACTGCCGTGATTCTGAATGAAGCAGACCGCCAGGGTGATAGCTGCATGGGTAAGGGGAAGTCTTCACAGACGTCATCCCAGAGTGCAGTGGAACCACCAGATGGCGCCAAAGCTTTGAAGGCAGTGAAATGCCACTCATGTGGACGTCTAGGCCATATGAAGAGGGAATGCAGATATCTCAGGGCCAAGACAGAGCAGCGCAGCGGAAGCTCATCGCGTGGAAAAGGCCAGAGCAAAGGCAAAGGTCCGGTGTCCAGGACAACGCAGCACAAGGCAATGGTCTCACGCTTCACACCAAAGGTTGCAAAGGTCCAGAAGACGTCTAGATCTTTCTTCGTGGTGGATTCGGCTGCAACGCATCACATGTGCAACGATAAGCGACTGTTTGTGTCTTTTACACCGCAGGAAGGTGCGATTCACCAGGCGGATGGCAACACGATCCCCAGTAAAGGCTACGGAACTGTTGTTCTTCACAGTTTGGACTTATCGATACGAGATGTGCTTTATGTACCGGATGCCAAACATAATCTACTCAGCGTTGCGCAGCTGAATGAACGGAACATTGACGTTTCCTTCAAGAACAAGAAGTGCACCATCACAAAGAAAAACGATTATGTATTGCATGCTGAATATGTTGATCGTTTGTTTGTTTTGTATTATGATGATGTTGTGCAGGATGAAACTTGTTGCATTGCAGGTTCTAACAAAAGTTTGCATGCAGAATGTATTCACGATTTTCACCGAAAATTTGGTCATTTGCATTTTGAGGCAGTATCTAAAATGCCTGCCTTGGTTGAAGGTATGACTATTAAACCCTGCAGGTACCACATGAAGTGCAAAGCATGCGCAGCAAACAAGGTGAAAATGGCTGCGAAAGGTAAGGTGTCTAGTAGGCAAGCTACAGAACCATACCAGGTTGTTCATGCTGATTTGGTTGGACCACTAGCGCCCTCTTTGGGTGGAAATAGGTACTTCATGGTTCTCATTGATGCATTTTCCAGGTATATTTATGTGTACAATCTCAAGCAGAAATCAGAGGCTTTTCCTAGGTTCAAGGAATTCTGTGCTTGGTTGGAAAATGTGCATGGTAAGAAGATAAAGATTCTTTTCACTGATCGCGGGGGGGGGGGGAATTCACTTCTCAGCAGTTTGAAGCTTTTCTGACTGAGAAAGGAATTCAACACGATTTGTCTAGTCCTCGCTCGCCATGGCAGAATGGACTTTGCGAGAGGGCAATTCAACCATTGCTTCAAGGGTTAAAAACCTTGCTGCATGATGCCAATCTTCCAGAGAGTTATTGGGCCGAATCTCTCTCGTGTTTTGTTTACAGTTACAATCGCAGGTTATCTTCAGCGATTGGTTGTACCCCCTATGAGAAGATGTTTGGCAAGAAACCATACATCAAACACATGAAAATTTTTGGTTCTGACATGTGGGTTCACTCACCACAAAACTCCAAGTTAGACAAGCGTGGATTGCATGGTATCTTTCTAGGTTATCAGAAAGGTTCTTACAGAATAATGATGTCTGACTCTAAGACAATTAAGCTCACAAGAAGTGTTGAGTACAATGCAAAGTGGGGGAGAATGTGGGAATTTTTCAATGTTATCCTGATGACAGTAATGAGACTGAGGATAGTCAAAAGCAGCCACAACAACCCACACCCACTGATGAAGGTTCTGATTCTGAGTCTGAAACTGAATCAGGTGATTCAGAGGATTTCAAGAGTGCGAAAGCCTCTATGCGACCCTCTGAAAGCTCTGATCAAGAATTGGAAGAACCATTGTTCACAATAGGTCACTTTTCTCCTAAGAAGGAAGAGGAAAGTGTTGAGGACTTAAGGCTAATTCGTAGGTCACAGAGAGCCACAAAAGGCAGACCTCCAAAGAGATTTGCTGATGAGTTTGCTAAGATAGCAGTAACAGCTGTTAAAAGCTCCAAGAAGGTATTTGAACCTTCAAGTTTCCAAGAAATCCAGGATTTGGATTCAAAGGAAGCTGAGCCATGGTTAAATGCCATGAAGGCTGAGCTTGATTCCTTAGAAAGGAACAAGACTTGGGAACTAGTTCCAGTAGTTCCAGGAATGAAACTGCTTGGAAGCAAATGGGTCTTCAAAGCGAAGACAGATCAAAATGGCAAGATAGTCAGACACAAAGCCAGATTGGTAGCCAGAGGTTTTGCACAGGTACCAGGTGAAGACTATCACGAGACCTACTCACCCACAGTGAGGTATGAGAGCATTAGGCTTATGCTCAAGCTAGCTGCAGAGGAAAATCTACACATTAGTCACCATGATGTGAATACAGCTTTTTTGTACGGATCTCTAGGTGAATCACTTTATATGCTTCCACCTGATGGTGTACAGGTAAAACAGGGATTTGTTTGTGCTCTGAAGAAGTCCCTTTATGGTCTCAAACAAAGTGCACGGTGTTGGCACACAAAACTCACTGAAGTGTTGTTTTCTCTAGGTTTTCAGCAAGGGAAAGCTGATCCATGTGTATTTGTCAAAGAGGAGGGGCAAAAGAAACTGTATTGTTTGTTTTATGTTGATGATTTATTATTCTTTTGGAAAGATGTCACAATGTACAATAACGCCCTAGCTCAACTGAAAGAGCACTTTGACATGAAAGATCTTGGTGAGGTAAACAACTACCTATCTCTGGAAATAGAGAGAGATCAAGATGGTAACATTCTAGTACACCAGTCACGGAAAATTGCTGATGTGTTAAGCAAACTAAACCTGATGGATGCTAACCCTGTAGACACACCAATGACAACAGGTTATCAGGTAGAAGACACTGAAGAAGCATTTTCTGACACTACACTGTACAGAAGTGTGCTAGGCAAGCTAAACTTCATTGCCAGATGTTCAAGACCTGACATTGCTGTTAGCTGTAATTTGCTAAGCAGACAAGTCAACAATCCTAGTGTTAAGGATTGGAAAGCTCTGAAACGCATAGCGCGCTATTTGAAAGCCACTATGCATTACAGACTGAGATTTAACAATCAGAAGTCTGGTGGTCTTGAGATATTTGCAGATGCAAGTTTTGGAAGTGACACTACAGACAGGAAAAGTACGTCTGGAGTTTGCTATATGTACAATCAGGGTCTTTTTGATTGGTCATGCAAGAAGCAAACAACAGTTAGCTTAAGTACTTGTGAAGCTGAACTGAATGCACTGTCTTATTCACGTAAGGATTGTGAATGGTTGTTACAATTGTGCAAAGATATGAAAATTCCTGTCAAATGTCCAATCCAGGTTTACCAGGACAACAAAGCATGTTTGGCTTTGCTGAATTCTGAAGGTTGTAAGCAAAGCACGAAGCACTTGCAATTGAAGTTGCAACATGCTAGGGAATGTATTCAGAAGGGACTCGTAACGGTGTCCTATATGCCAGGTAATGAAATTCCTGCTGATGTATTGTCCAAGATTGTATCAAGGGATCAACACTGTACCTATGTGCAGAAGTTGGGTTTGTACTGATATTGTACGAACACGCTGCCCAGTGATGTTCACAGAAAGGGGGAGGATGTTGGTTTCTGCTTTCTTCTCTGTGCAGCGAAGTGCTTGTCACGAGACAGGTTGTTTACATTCCACAGTAAATGCACTGTTGGTTTCCCACGGGAAGAGGAGACTGGATGTGACGTACACTGGTTTCCTGTTTTTCACAGTTCTCTCGGAGTTCTTTGTTTTCCGAGGAGAGAGGGGTTGCCTCTCTGCTCTAGCAGAGGCAAGATGCCTGCTTGTAATCTCTCAGCATTGAAGTGTAAATAAACTAAAACTTAAGCATGTAGCATGTACTACTCATTCTTCTGCTGTGTAAAGGACTCTGCACAATCAACAAATACATGCCGTAAACTTAATACCTGTGGTCCATAACTGTTCCCAGTCAGCCATCATAATGTTATGTCCAACATCTTGAGCCCGTTTAATCATAGCTGATTTCACCGTTTCATCCTGAGTATTCCATTTCAACAGCAAGTTATACATTCTTGACAAATTCTTAGTTTTAGGATCTAACAATTCTGTTTCCAATTTTGATTTCTCCACCTGAAACCCAATTTTCTTATCCAAATTATAAACCTCCGTTATTTGATAATAATGAAGCCAATCCCATACTTTGTTTTTTAATTTTTCAAAACTCTGCAGCTTTAACCTGTATCCTTCTTGTTCCAATATCTCCCAATATTTCGGCCAATTGGCCTCCATATTGAGCTTTTTCAGAGCCTTTGCTTCCATTGGTGACAACCAATCTTATCCAAACAATAAACAAAGCTTTCTTGACAATATGGTTTTTAAACACTTTATGTGCTTTGACCTTATCATACCACAAGTATGCATGCCAACCAAATACATTATTAAACCCTTCCAAATCCAATACATCAGTGTTTTCAAGAAATAGCCATTCCTTCAGCCAACAAAATGCGGCTGACTGATAATATAGTTTAAGGTCTGGCAGGGCAAAACCACCCCTTTCTTCAGCATCAGTTAGTATTTTAAATTTTATTCGGGGCTTCTTGCCCTGCCAGACAAATCTAGAAATATCTTTCTGCCACTTCTTGAAACATTCCATTTTGTCCAAAATTTGCAATGTTTGAAACAAAAACAACATCCTTGGCAATACATTCATTTTTATCGCTGCAATTCGGCCTAGCAATAAAACTTCAAATTTGACCATATTTCTAAGTCCTTTTTCACTTCCGTCCAACATTTTTCATAATTATCTTTAAATAGGTTCACATTCTTAGCAGTCATGTTAACCCCAAGGTATTTCACTTTCTTAACCAATGTTAATCCTGTCTCTTTCTGAAACCTCTCTCTCTCAACCGGTGTTAGATTTTTCTCTAAGACCTTAGTTTTCAAGTTATTCAACTTAAAACCTGCTACCTGACCAAATTCTTGAATCAATTCCAATACTCTTTTAGTACTAGATTCTGGCTCCTGTAATGTCAATACCAAATCATCCGCAAATGCTTTCAATTTGTACTGTTTAGCTCCGACTTGTATACCTTTAACCAATTGGTCCTTTCTAATCATATTTAGCAAAACCTCCAGGACCGATATAAAAAGCAATGGAGAGAATGGGCACCCCTGTCGTGTTCCTTTCTCAATCTTAAACTCTTCTGTAACTACGTTATTCACAATCAATTTAGCTTTTTGTTCTGAATAAATTGCACCTATACCGTTTTCAAAACCTTGGCCTACCCCCATTCCCTGTAAATTTTTCTTCATAAAACTCCAAGAAATATTGCCGAAGGCTTTCTCCGCGTCCACAAATATCAAAACTGCTTTTGTATTGATATTCACTTGTAATTTTTCTAAGATGTTAATTATATTCCTCGTATTGTCAGACAAGTGTCTCCCCGGGAGAAAGCCCGCTTGGTCTTTATGGCTTTCTTCTACCAATATCTTTCTTAACCTTTTAGCCATGATATCAGCGAAAATTTTGTAATCCACATTGAGCAATGATATAGGGCGGTAGTTCTTAAGCTGTGTCTTCTCAGACTCCGTTTTCGGTATAAGTGTAATATATGCTTCCTTCCACGACTCTGGTGCCTTTCCCCCTTCCAGTATTTCATTGCAGATATCATTTAAAGGCCGTACTAACCATTCTTTCAAGGATCTGTAATATCTTGAGGTCAAGCCGTCCGGCCCTGGGGATTTGCCCAATTGCATGTTCTGAATGGCTCCTTCAACCTCCTGGTCTGTTATTTTATAGTTCAGCATTAGCTTATTTTCTTGAGAGATTTTTTGTAATCCATTTGTTTTCAAAAATCGGTCAATGTCAATTTCTTTCTGAGTCTCTTGTGTCTATAAATGTTTAAAATACTTCTGAAAGCACGTCCTAATCTCCACTGGATTCTGTATATTCTTTCCCTCCACTTCCAAATTGGTAATAGTATTAAGCTTTTGTCTTTTTTTATTTGCCAGGCCAACAATTTCCCACATTTATTTGCCGATTCAAATGTCTTTTGTCTCATCTGTTTGATCTTCCATTTGATTTCCTGATTGATCAGTTTCGTGTATTGTACTTGATATAACTTTATCTCTTTCAGGATTTCCTGTGATTTTGGTTTTGCTCTCAGTCTCTTTTCTCCTTCCTTTATTTTCTCCAGAATTTTATCCTTTTTTTTCATTTTGGGTTTTCTTCTTAATTGCGTTCTGCTGTATCAAAAACCCTCTCATGACTGCTTTACTTGGCGTCCCAGATTACTCTTTTTTCAACTGTGGTGTTCAAATTTATCCCAAAATAGTCTCTCAAGTTCTTTTGAGCCTTTTTAGTCACTTCTTCATTCCTAAACAATGTGTCATTCATCCTTCATCTAAAGGAACCAATTGGTGTTAGTTTCATTTCCATCTTCACCGCATTGTGGTCGGAGCAAGTTTTAGGGCAAATTTCCACTTTTCTAATCTTCGGGGCCAGCCCCCTAGTTAGCCAAATTTGGTCGATTCTTGTCCATGTCATTTTGGCCTCAGAATAGAAAGTTCCTTCTATTCCCATGGGGTTCTTAGTTCTCCAAATGTCAACTATGTCCATATTGTCAGTCATATCAAATTACATCTTTGGTAGTCTACCATCTTTTGTTACTACCTGTCTCTGTGCCTTATCCATATTAGTGGACACTACTCCATTCATATCTCCCATCAAAATCATATTATAGTCCAAATAGTCCATCAGAATCTCGTGTAGCTTCTTGAAAAACTCCGATTTCCCCTCATTTGGTGCATAAATACCTAATATCAAAAATTTCTCTCCCTGTGATTGAATTTCAATTGCAACAAATCTTCCTTGATCATCTTTAAATAAAAATTTCGGTGATAGGCTCTCCTTTGCATAAAGTACTCCTCCTCTTTTCTTTACTTTATATGATGAAATAAATTCATGTCCTAATCTTTTATTACTTAGAATCTTCCTGTGTAGCCTTATCACATGTGTTTCTTGTAAACAAATCAGGTCCAATTGTTCATTTTTTAAAAAATGAAAGACTCTCCGTCTCTTTTCTGGGGAGTTAAGTCCATTCACATGCCAGCTTAATACTTGCAGTGCCATGATGTAGTTACTTTGCTTCTCCTCCTTCAGCACCTAGTAGTTGCTTTAGTTCTAACAATGATGTTGGTTTCCCTCCTTTTGGTGGGCTTCTGTCCAAAACTCCTGGCTCTTTTCCAAGTTCTTTCTGCAGATCTTCTCCGTGGTCTCTCAAAAACTTGTATTTTTCCTCAACTGATCTTATTTTTATCTTCCTTCCTTTAAAGCTAAAGAATAGGCCTTGGGGGAATTCCCACCTGAAGATAATTTTGTTCCTTCTCAGAAGGGCAACCAAATCTCCAAAGTTGGACCTAAGATCCAAAAGATGTTTCGGTATATCTTTAAAGATTTCCACTCTTTACTGCAGAATTGTCAAAGGAGTCTGAAAGTGCAGACCCAAGATTTTATCTCTCTCTTCCTTAGATCGGAGAGTAATCAGACAATCTCTTATTTTAATCTTCTTTCCTCCTCTTCCCAGTCTGAAGGCCCTCACGATTTTAAAGTCTTCTTGTTTCAAATCCGACTTCCAAAACTCTGCAAATTCCTGTGTCAAAAAGTCTATCAAACTGCCCTTCTCCAATTCAGGTACTGCTCTAATCCTTAAGTTCGTCTGTTTTCCCTTGAGTTCAATCATAGAAAGCGTCAATTTCTGATCCTTAATTTGCCTCTCCAAATCTGGGACTTTCTCCGTTTCCAATTGAGTTGTCTTGAATTCCACGGCATCAGCTTTCTTCTTGGCTTCCTCTGCGGTCTGTCGGGTCAGAGTTGATTCCTGCAGCAATTTCTGAATAGATTATGTGTTGGTGTTCACCTTTTGTCCCAAACTATTTAAGCTTTCTGTATTTAAATCAATTTTAGTAGTTGCTGCATCTACCTTCGATTTTGTCTCATCCACTATCACCTTTGTCTCTTCGACCCTCTTATTTGTCTCTTCAGCCCTTTTATTAAGTCTCTCCAAAGATTCATTAATCTTAGCCAATGCAGCCGCCAGAGTATCTTCTGATGACATTCCACTAGGTTTAGGTTGTGATGGTACAGTCACTGATGAAGTGGGAAGGCCAGCAACTGATTGTCTTCGTGCCCAATTCTTCCCAGATCTTGTTGTTTTGTCTGGGAATTGTGAATCTACTTTTTCTCTCCCATCTGCCATAACACTTAAACAATAGAGAGGCTAAGGTCAATCCCAGCTACGCAGTTTGTCTTTACAAGTGGAAAATTCCCCTGGTAACAGTTTAACAGTTTCAGAATCTTCCTCTAGGGGGAAACAGTTGCAATAATCCAGGAAAAACTCTTTTTAAACTCAAGCAATAAAAGAAATAAACAGTTCAAATTTTTGTTACTTTTCAGTTACTTTCCCTCTTTTCAGTTACTTTCCCTCTTTCTTAGCAGCAGCAGAGGAAACTGGCCACAATGTATCTCTCTTGCTGAACTAACTGTCAGCAAGTCCCCTGTTCACAGTCATAGCTCAGTTCAAAGCACGGCAGTCTTTGTCTATTGGCAGCCGTTCCCAAGTTTAGAGCGGTGAATTTTAGGTTTTTCCCCTCTCTCTTGTAGGTATATACGGTCCAAAACTTCCCCCCTCCTGCCCCTGCTTCCTTGGGGGGGGGGGGGGTTACGATATTTTAGTGTTAGAAATTTAGTCCTTTCCAGTCAGTTTTCCCAGGCTTTAGCTTGTTTTCTCTTTGCTTTGATCTATTTACAAAAGAGGAAGGCGGACTTCCTGTTTAAACCTTCCCCACTTCGGTGTCAAATTAAGTCTCTCTTATACTTCCAAATTTCCCCTACTCACAGGTAGTTGCTTTTATAATTTTCACAAGAAGAAGTCAGCGCTCTCCAGTAACGGCTGTGTGGCTTCACTCCGGGGAAGAAGCAATCAATTCACAGCACCGCGCCGCTCACCCGCTTCGCTCCGGAACCCGTAGTCGAGGTTCCCCGCGAATTTGGGGGGCGCAAAGGGTGCCCGCTGAATCCCACGCTCACAGGCTTCGCCTGCCTGTGGTTTTTGAAGGGTCTCCGGTTTCGCCATAGCTGTAAGACCCGATTCCCCCGAGGCAAATCCCCCCTAGTCAGAAGGATTCCGCCATTACCGATGGCGCTAAATCCGGAAGTCTTATTCTAGCTCTATTTCTTTTATATATATATACTGTATATAAATAAATTTATTGATTTTCCAAACAGTTATACAATTTTACCCAAAATACAACAAATTGTTTCTTTTTTGAACTTCCTTCAGCGTCTCTGACAATCATCCGTATTTATAACTTTGGTTACACATTCCCTTCTTTCGTATTGCCATTATACTTCCCTTCTCCCACTATTTCATATTAACAATACTTCTCCATTTTTACAGTGCCTCTTGAAATCCCACTAGCGTTGTGTTCACGCCACATATGTTTTTCAGATAATCTACAAACTTTCCCCAGTCTTCGATGAACTTTTGGTCTTTGGTGTATCTGATTTTCTCAGTTAATTTGTCCAATTCCGCATAGTCTGTCATTTTCAGTCTCCATTCTTCTATTTCCTCTTGTTTCCATTTCTGGGCCATCAAGATTCTGGCTGCCGTTACTGCATATTGGAAGAGTTTACAGTCTTTTCTTCTTATATCCTTTCCTACAATCCCTAAAAGAAAGGCCTCTGGGTTTTTTACAAAAGTATATCTTAACATTTTTTTCATTTCATTATATATCATTTCCCAAAAGCTTTTCACTTTCTTACATTCCCACCACACATGAAAAAACGTCCCTTCTTTTTCTTTACATTTCCAACATTTGTTACACGTCTTATACATCTTTGCTAACTTTACAGGTGTGATGTACCATCTGTAAAACATTTTCATAACATTTTCTTTCAATATCGTGCATGCAGTAAATTTTATATTCTCTTTCCACAAGTTTCCCCATTCATCAAATTGGATATTATACCCAAAATCTTTTGCCCACTGTATCATTACCGATTTAACCTCTTAGTCTATTCTAGCTCTATTTCAGGCTTGGCCTGTGTCTCAGCCTTTGTCTCTGTTTCACGCTGTTTCTATGTTTCAGGTTCCGACACTGTTTCAAGCCCTGTATCTGCCTCTGCCTCTGTTTCAGGCTCTGGCACTCTATCAAGCACTGTTTCTGGCTCTGGCTCTCTTTCAGGCTCTGGTTCTGAATTAGGGTTTTGTTCTGGCTCTGGCTGTGTCTCTGGATCTGGCTGTGTCTCTGCTTCAGGCTCCTACGCTGTTTCAAGCACTGTATCAGGCTCTGCCTCTCCCTCTGCCCCTGGCTACGTTTAAGCGTCAGGCTCAGTTTCAGACAGTGTCTCTGTTTCAGGATCCAGCACTCTATCAAGCACTATTTCAGACTCAGGCTGTGGATCTCGGCTGTGGCTCTAGGCTCCGTCTGTGGCTCTGGCTGTGGCTCTGGCTCTCTTTCAGGGTCTGGTTCTGAATGAAGATCTGGTTCTGACTCTGATTCAGGGTCTCATGATGGCTCTTCCTCTGCCTCTGACCCAGCTATATTTCAGGGTCTGGCTCTCTTTCAGGCTCTGGTTCTGAATTAGGGTTTTGCTCTGGCTCTGGCTGTGTCTCTGGCTCCGGCTCCAGCTCCAGCTCCGGAACTTTATCAAGTACTGTTGCAGACTCAGGCTGTGGCTCTAGGCTGTGGCTGCAGCTATGTTTTGTGCTCCGGCCCTGTATCAAGCCCTATTTCTGGCTCTGGCTCTGGCACTCTATCAAGGACTGTTTCAGACTCAGGCTGTGGCTGTGGCTCTGCCTCTGTTTCAGGCTCAGGCTCTGTTTGAGGCTGTGTCTCTGCTTCGGGCTCCGGCACTGTATTAAGTACTGTTGTAGACTCAGGCTGTGGCTCTAGGCTGTGGCTGTGGCTGTTGCTCTGGTTCGGGCTGTGGCTCTGTTTCAGGCTCTGGTTCTGAATGAGGGCTTGGTTATGGCACTGATTCAGGGTCTTGCTCTGTCTCTGGCTGTGTCTCTGTTGCACCTCAAACGGTGGTTTGTTGTTGTTGTTATTTTCTTTCTGGGGTGGGACAAATGTTTAGTTGGGGCGGGGATTATTTTAAGTTTAGCATAACTGTTTCTTGCTTTGTTTTTCTTTTACTATTTTTTAGGTTATTGTATAGTTTGTATTTTGCTTTTTAAGGGGAAAGGGTCAGGGCTGCCTGGGAGGGGGCCTCAGCCAACAGAATGGCTGGGGCAGGTTCCCTACGGGGGGATGTATTGGAACACCCAATCTCTATTATCGCGGGTGGGAGGAGCAGTTGCGCTAAGACCAGACCACGTCTTTACCGAAGATCTGGTTCTGACTCTGATTCTGATTCTCTGATTCTGGCTCTCTATCAAGGGCTGTTTCAGACTCAGGCTGTGGCTGTTGCTCTGGTTCTGGCTCTGGCTCTTTCTCAGGCTCTGGTTCTGAATGAGGGCTTGGTTCTGGCACTGATTCAGGGTCTCGCTCTGGCTCTGGCTCTGGCACTCTATCAAGGACTGTTTCAGACTCAGGCTGTGGCTCTGGCTCTGTTTCCATTCTTACAATGGAATGTACACAAAACAATAATCCTTTCTATATAAATAGCTGTTACAAGAATCATTTATATAGTACACCGTTATTTTGGGCTCCGCCGAGCCTCGGACGTCTCTTCACTTCATTGGTAAGTATCAGATAATTTCTAAAGTTACGTGTTTTATCTCCTTTACATAGTTGCCAAACACTGTTAGAGTTGTTCCAGCCCTGCCAGAGTCATCGAAGTTCTATACCTATCTCTTATATACGTCAGATATTTGTTCCAATTTTCATGAAACTTCTGGTCATCCTGGTCTCTTATTCTTCCTGTTATTCTAGCTAGTTCAGCATAATTTATCATCTTGATCTGCCAGTCATTTATAGTAGGTATTAATTCCATTTTCCAGCTTTGGGCTAACATAGTTCTAGCGGCCGTTGTGGCATATAGAAAAAGATTTTTGTCCTCTTTTGATTTCCTTGCCAACTATTCCTAGCAGGAAAGCTTCAGGCTTTTTGGGAAAAGTATACTTAATTTTTTTTTTAAGTTCGTTGTAAATCAGTTCCCAAAAGCCTTTTACTTTACTGCATGTCCACCACATATGATAGAACTCACCATCCCCCTCTCCACATTTCCAGCATTTCTTAATCTTCGGTTTATAAATCTTAGCCAATTTCACTGGTGTGAGATGCCACCTATAAATCATCTTCCAGAGGTTCTCCCTTAGTGCCGTACACGCCGTGAATTTCATATTTACATTCCACAATTCTTGCCACTTCACAAAGTCAATTTTGTAACCAATATCTATGGCCCATTTTATCATGGCCTCCTTCACCTCTTCGTCTT
The DNA here is from genome assembly GCF_964234715.1 of Podarcis melisellensis. NCBI lineage: Eukaryota > Metazoa > Chordata > Lepidosauria > Squamata > Lacertidae > Podarcis > Podarcis melisellensis. Next base: position 27,840,372 of record NC_138535.1, read on the forward strand.
TTGTATACCAATCCAGTAAGAGGTCATACATCCTAGATAATGTTTTGTTTTTACCTTCTATGACTTCCACATTAAATTTAGATTTTGTATCTTCAAATCCCAGTTTCTTTTTAACATCTTTTAACAGATCATTCACTTGATGGTATTGCAGCCACCCTGTGAGTACATTCTTTACCTCCTCATAGGGCTTAAGTTTTATGCCCTGATCAGTTTTATTGATAAGATCTTCATAGGTAGCTTTCCCCCCCTCCATGTTAGTTTTTTTTGACAGTTAAGGCATTTATTGGTGAGATCCACCACAGGGTTTTCTTTTCCAGCAGGTTCTTATTTCTTTCCCATACTTGAAATAATGGTCCTCTAATTATATGATTTAGAAAGCCTCTATGAACTTTCACCTTTTCGTACCACAGGTACGAGTGCCACCCGTACCTGTTATCAAAGCACTCTAAATCCAAGATATCAGTATTCTCTAGCTTTAGCCAGTCTTTCACCCACGTTAAACAAGCCGCTTCGTAATATAAACTCAAATCTGGTAATAAAAAACCCCCTCTTTCTTTTTTATCTACAAGTAATTTTGTGATGGCCTGGGAATCCGATTCAGAGGCTGAACCGGAGGAATCCCAGCCTGCACCGGAGTCCCCGCCTCCAGGGCCGGCTGAACTGGGGCAGAGCCTTGATTCTGAAGCGCCTGCACCTGTGCCGGATCCTCAGGAGCAGGCACCAGGTGAATCCACTCTGGCTCCAGAGGTGGTTGAGGACTCAGTGCCTACAGGTGAGTCTCCCCCTGGGCCCAGTAACCCTTCAGCCTCTCCTGAACTGCAGAGGCGAAGGGCAGAGAGGCGAAGGGAACTGATTTCTCCCAGGAGGAGTGCTCGCCTTAAGGCCAGGAGAGGCGGGTCTCCTGGGGGCCGGGACCACCCCTGGCCTCAGAGAAGATAAAGGCCAGTCAGCCCGGTCCCAGGTTGTGGGAGCAACGTCGTTGTTGAGTACCTGTTCCTGCCCGGACCCGGACCTGACCCTCCAGTGTTCCTGTCCCCGCCCGGCTTCCTGCTTCGGACCTCGCCCCGCTCCTTGTGAACTGTTTCCAGGCTAGTGACCCAGGACCGGACTTTGACTACGCCAACGGTAACCTTCCCCCCGGGACCAGCACAATTTTCATTTTTATATGTGATCTTTTCCCCTGCCAAATGAATCTCACTAAGATCCTTTGCCAATCTTTACACTGTTTTAGTCCTTTCATTACTGGTATAGTTTGAAACAAAAATAACATTCTGGGCAGGACATTCATTTTAATATCCGATATCCTCCCTAAGAAGGAAAGTTTCAATCTCTCCCAGATTTCTAAATCTTTTTTGACACCCTTCCAAGTAGTCTATTAATTATCTTTGTATAAGTTTATATTTTTTGCTGTGATCCACACTCCTAGATATTTTACCTTCTTAGCAACCATAATTCCCGTCCTTTGTTCTATCTCTACTATATCTTCCTTGGTTATATTTTTTGTTATCATTTTAGTCTTATTCCTGTTGAGCTTGAGACCTGCCACTTTTCCAAATTCTTCTAGTTTCTGTAGGGCTTCTTGTAAACTGTTCTTAGGATCTTCCAGTGTTAATATCAGGTTGTCTGCAAATGCTTTTATTTTGAATTCCTTGCTTCCTACCTTAATTCCTTTAACCTCCGGTGTTTCCCTTAACCTTTTATTAAACACTTCCAACACTGTTATAAATAACAAAGGGGATAAGGGACAGCCTTGCCTATTCTCTTTGGTAATATCAAAGGCCTCTGATATATTGTTGTTTATTATAAGTTTGGCTTTTTGCTCTTGACAAATAGCCTCAATACCTTTTTTAAATCCTTCACCAATTCCCATCATTTTTAAATTTTCCTTCATGAAACGCCAGGAGACGTTGTCAAATGCCTTCTCGGCATCAATGAAGATCAGCGCCGCCTGCTTGTCTATTCTACTATGCAGATATTCAATAATGTCTATCACATTTCTTACATTGTCTTTCAATTGTCTCCCCGGGAGGAAACCCGTTTGGTCTTTATGGATTCTCTTATTTAAGACCTTTTTTTAACCTTTCCGCCAATACGTCTGCGAATAGTTTATAGTCATTATTTAATAATGAGATAGGTCTATAGTTTTTTACCTCTAAGCCATCTGTATCTTTTTTAGGGATTAAGGTAATATACGCTTCTTTCCAGGTGTTTGGAATTCTCCCTTCTTTTAGTACATTGTTCATGACTTCACATAGCACTGGGGAAAGTTGATCACTTAATATTTTATAATATTTAGCCGAGATACCATCTGGCCCTGGCACTTTTCCTCTTTTCATTTTTTTTTATTGCTTTCCTAATTTCTTCCTCTGTAATTGTCTGATTTAGATATTCTCTTTCTTCAGTCGTGATCTGTTGCAATTGGTATTTTTTTAAGTAATCTTCTATCTCATTATCTATCTCTTTTTCTCTTTTGTATAATTCCTTATAGTATTTCTGAAATATCTTCTTTATCTCTTTTGGGTCCTCCACTATCCTTTCTCCATCCCTTATCTTACATATCGTGTTTTGTTTTTTCCTCTCTCTTAATTGCCACGCCAGGTATTTCCCTATCTTATTTGCTGATTCAAAGTTCTTTTGTTTCATCATTTTGATCCTCCATTCAATCTCCTGGTTCACTATCATAGAAAATTGAGCTTGTAGCATCCTTATGTTTTGTTTTATTATTTCATCTCCTGGTTTAATGGTTAATTGTCTTTCATTCTCCATGAGATGCAATAAGATTTCTTCTTTCCTTTTCTCTTTTTTTCTTTTTTAAGATGCTATTTTTCTGGATTAGGAAACCCCTCATGACGGCCTTCCCAGCGCCCCACACCATTTCTAGAGATGTTTCTTTATTCAAATTCCACTTAAAGTATTCCTCAATTGTCTCTTTTGCTTTATTTACTATCTTTTGATCATTGAATAGATTTTCATTCATTTTCCATCTTAATGTCCTAAAGTCTTTTCCTTTTACCTCCATATATACTGGATTGTGATCAGATAGGGTTTGTGGGAGGATTTCCGTCTTAATTACTCTTTGCGCCAATTCCTTCGAAATCCAAATATGGTCTATTCTCCCCCAGCTTTGATTTGGGTTTGAAAAGAAGGTAAATTGTTTTATCGTGGGGTTTTTAAATCTCCAAGCATCAATTAGTCCCAAATTTTCCACTAATTCGAAGAAGGCTTTCGGTAATTTGCCCTCCCTCACTTCCTGTTTTCTTATTGATCTATCCAAGTTTGGGAGAACCACTCCATTAAAGTCCCCCATCAATATCAATTGTTGGTCCATCCATTCTAACAATTTGTTACCTAGTTCAGAATAGAATGCTGACTTTTTGTCATTGGGTGCATATATCCCAACCACATTTATCTTTTCTCCTTGATTGGGTGATCTGTACTACTATCGTTCTCCCCTCTTCGTCTTTATGTATTAGTTTTGGATCAAGTTTTTCTTTTATATATAATACCACTCCTCTTTTCTTGACATTATCCGATGCTACAAAGTCTAACCCTAATCTCTTATTACTTAAAATTCTTTTATGTTTTCTTGTTACATGAGTTTCTTGTAGACAGATTATGTCAAAGTTCTTTTTAAGCAATACATGAGCAATTTGGTTCCTTTTATTTTTATTGTTTAGCCCATTCACATTCCACAAGGTAATTTTTAAAGTCATTTTTAATGTACAATCAGTAAGTGGTCGAATCTAAGTTAAATCTACTGTTCTTTGTTATCTGTCTCTTCCTCTTCTTTTTCTTCGTCTAATTTTTCCTCCCCTTCTCCCTCTCCACTTCCTTCACCTCCACCCTCTCTTCCCCCATCTGCTCCCCTTCTGGTTCCCACCCTCCCAACCTTCCCAGTTCCTTCTCATATCTTCTTGCAAATTTATCCAATTCCAGAGAGCTGGATAGTTCGAATCTTTCCCCCTTGAAATAGAATGAAATCCCTTCCGGGAATTCCCATCTATTTTGGATCCTGTTCTTCTTCAGTTAGTTAGTTAGTTTTTTATAAACATCTCTCTTACAAAGAAATCTCGAAGGAATCTCTTTAAATATAATAATTGGCTTTCCTTCAATACATAGTTTTTGATTATAGTTTAGCTTTAGTATTTCATTTCTCATATCCAGAGAGTTAAACATGACCAGGACATCTCCTGGCAGTTTCTTCCCTCTGGCTTTGGCTGATTTTGTTTTTATCCGAAAAATATTTGCAACTGAATATCCTATGTCTTCTTCCTTCATATCTAACCAAACTGCCAATTCTCTAACCAATTTAGATCGTATATTTTCATTTGGTTCCTCAGGGATTCCCCTAAATTTCAGGTTTGATTGCTTCTGTCTCATTTGAGTCATCGCCACACTATCCAGTAACTCTTCCTGTATTTTATTTATCTCCTTCACCTCTGTATTAATCCTGTCCATATCTTTCCTATTTTCTTTGATATCTTTTTGAACCCTTTTCATTGAGTCATCAAGTACTTTGGATCTTAGAGATAAATCTTTTACTTTTCCTGTTAGTTCTCCCACCCCCCCCCCTCTAATCTCTTATTCAATGAGTACTTCCAATAATTTTTTCTCAATATACTGTTCATTATGTTTAAATTCTTTCCTTATTTCAGCCATCAAATTATCATAGTCCTTAATTTCCTTCCCCTCTTTCCCATTTTCTTGTCTGGATGGTCTCCTGTCAGCAGGCGTTCCCGCCCCCTTTTTCATTTTGTATTTCTATTTGTCTTAATTAACTAAAAATAAAAAATAAAAATGAAACAAAAGAGAAAAAAACGTTTTTCCCCACCCCAGGGGTCGCTCAACTGTAGTTTAAAAAATTTCTTTGTTTTCCCAATGTAGTTCCTTTCTGGCCCCACACGGTGGCGCTTTACTTGCATTCACCCTTTTAGTTCTTCAGTATGAAGTCTCTCTCCACGCACAGCTAGGGGACCAGTTAGATGGATCGTTTACAGTCACAAAAAGCAAATGAAGGAGGAAGAAAGTTCTCGAGATTTAAGTCCTAGAGAGTAAATAAAGTAGGGAACATCAAGACACGGGGGGGGGGGGGGAGAAAAGGAGGTGGGGAACATCCAGCTCAATACTTTCCAGGAAGTAGGGATGAAATACGGGGCAGGTTTCGAAGCCGGAACAGAAAAGGGGGGGGGGGAGAGTCAAAATTACACCAACAGATTGCCACGGGAAGGCAGCAGGGTCTAGAGAGAACGTAAAGTCTTGCCAAGGTACTGTGTTTAAGTCTTCTTTTCTTTTCTTTCGACTTAGCCGTTTACTCCCCGTTTTCTGTAGCAATAGATTAAATGTTTAAGGCGCCAAGATTATCTTCTCCTAAATGATTACAGCTGTGTGCCGCTTTAAGAGAAAAACAGGAAATGGAGCACACAATGGCTGCGAGAGGTTCCGCTGTTTTCCAAAGTTCTCCTCTTACAGTTCACTTTCTCCTCCCAGACCTCTCGTCGTATCCGCTCCTCTCAATAACAAACTCAGCTTTCAGTCAATTAAGCACCCCAAATAATAAAGAGAAACAGTTTCAGCTTGAACACATTAGGCGGGGGAGGTATATAGAAAATACAGTAACTCGGAACAAAGTCTCACTTATATATCCTAGACTGGGTAAAAAATTACAGTCCCTTTCGGTCGCTGGCATAGCGCGCTCCGACCAGGACAGAGCAGAAATGTTTCTATCCGCTTTTCAAATATTCAACTGTTTTCAATCAGTCCATTGCCTCAGATTTTTACACTTTGTATCTGAGGTCTCTCCACAACGCCCACTCAGCAGTTACAGTCTTACTCCCTCTCCTCTCTCAGTCTTCCGTCACACGCCGTTTACTCTTACCGCTGAAGCAAATTCCTTCTTCTTTCATATCATAGTATCTTTGTTCCGCTGGTTTCTTTAACTTAAATTCAATCTGTTATTGATTTAGTTATGACCCAGCTTCTTAATTGTTGTTGGAGGCTTGCCGCTTTCACTCGAAGCCTGAGGCTTCACAACACGGGGTCTGTTGCTTCCCTTTCGTGCTGCAGCTCCAATCCTGTTCTCAAACTTGATTTAAAATGTCCGAAAAACAGGGGTGCGCCAGCAGCACCACCAGGTACCTGTCCCCCAAGATAACCCTCTTGGGGTTTCGAGGTCCACGGAGCCTTCGTGACACCTCTAGACCCCCGCATTGTTTGAGACCCCCCCCCCGGAGGGCAGCCTCACACTCCTTTCCTGTGGCTGCGGTTCGCCGGAAGTTGTTAATTTTTTAATAATATATTGCCGGTAGGACGTCTGGCCCTGGTGGCTTTCCAATCTTTTCTTCCTTAATTGCTCTTTGAATTTTGTACGATGTGATAGGGGCATTCAACAGTTCTTTTTGTTCTTTAGCAAATTTCGGAAGACAGTTCTGTTCTAAATGTTCTTTAACTTCTTCTGTTGTTTCATTTCCTTCCTTATAGATTTCTCTAAAGAATTCGAGAAATCGTTTCTCTATTTCTTTAGGGTTCTTTATTATTTTGCCTTCGCACTTAACTCTATTTATAAGCCTTTCTGCCTCTCTCTTCTTTAATTGCCATGCTAATAACCAGGCTCAGGTACTGTTTCAGGCTGTGTCTCTGTTTCAGGCTCCGGCGCTGTATCAACCACTGTTGCAGACTCAGGCTGTGGCGCTATGGCTGTCACTGTGGCTCTGGTTCTGTTTCAGGCTCTGGCACTGTATCAAGCACTGTTTCAGGCTCAGGCTCAGGCTTCTGCTCTTTATTAGGCTTTGTCTCAGTCTCCGACGCTGTTCCAAGCCCTGTATCTGCCTCTGCCTCTGTTTCAGGCTCTGGCAGTCTATCAAGCACTGTTTCTGGCTCTCTTTCAGGCTCTGGTTCTGAATTAGGGTTTTGTTCTGGCTCTGGCTGTGTCTATGGCTCCGGCTCCAGCTCCGGCACTGTATCAAGTACTGTTGCAGACTCAGGCTGTGGCTCTAGGCTGTGGCTGCAGCTATGTTTTGCGCTCCGGCCCTGTATCAAGCCCTGTATCTGGCCCTGGCCCTGTATCAAGCCCTGTATCTGGCCCTGGCCCTGGCCCTGATTCTGATTCTGATTCTGTATCAAGCCCTATTTCTGGCTCTGGCTCTGGCTCTGGCTCTGGCTCTGGCTCTGGCTCTGAATGCGGGCTTGGTTCTGGCACTGATTCAGGGTCTCGCTCTGGCTCTGGCTCTGGCACTCTATCAAGGACTGTTTCAGACTCAGGCTGTGGCTCTGGCTCTGTTTCCATTCTTACAATGGAATGTACACAAAACAATAATCCTTTCTATATAAATTTTCCAATACATTCTGAAAACATAATAAATCCCTAATTGTTGTCCACCTCCTTTTAGGTCCTCTATCACTCAAATGCTAGCACGGAGTCAAAACTATTATTGTATTTATTAACATATCTTGTATAACCATCCCATTTTTCTGCAAATTTTTGCTTTGAGATTCCTCTGAGTTTGCTAGTCAATTGAGCCGTCTCCACCAATTCCTGTAATTTGATTTGCCAATCTGTTATTTTTGGAGCCTCGTGATCTTTCCATCCCTTGGCCACAAGTATACGAGCTGCTGCGGTTGCATACAAGAATACCTCTCTTAGATTTTTTGGGATCTCTTTATCTAAAATACTTCATAGAAATGCCTCCGTTTTTTTCGTAAAAGTTATCCCCATCATCTTTTTAATTTCATCGTATATCCACCCCCCCAAATCTTAATCTTTTCACAGGTCCACCACATGTGGCTCTCTGTTTCAGCCTCCGACGTTGTTTCAAGCCCTGTATCTGCCTCTGCCTCTGTTTCAGGCTCTGGCACTCTATCAAGCGCTGTTTCTGGCTCTGGCTCTCTTTCAGGCTCTGGTTCTGAAGTAGGGTTTTGTTCTGGCTCTGGCTGTGTCTCTGGATCTGGCTGTGTCTCTGCTGCAGGCTCCTATGCTGTATCAAGCACTGTATCAGGCTCTGCCTCTCCCTCTGCCCCTGGCTACGTTTAAGCGTCAGGCTCAGTTTCAGATAGTGTCTCTGTTTCAGGATCCAGCACTCTATCAAGCACTATTTCAGACTCAGGCTGTGGATCTCGGCTGTGGCTCTAGGCTCCGTCTGTGGTTCTGGCTGTGGCTCTGGCTCTGTTTCAGGGTCTGGTTCGGAATGAAGATCTGGTTCTGACTCTGATTCAGGGTCTCATGATGGCTCTTCCTCTGCCTCTGACCTAGCTATATTTCAGGGTCTGGCTCTCTTTCAGGCTCTGGTTCTGAATTAGGGTTTTGTTCTGGCTCTGGCTCTGGCTGTGTCTCTGGCTCTGGCTCCAGCTCCAGCTCTGGCACTGTATCAAGTACTGTTGCAGACTCAGGCTGTGGCTCTAGGCTGTGGCTGTTGCTCTGGTTCGGGCTGTGGCTCTTTTTCAGGCTCTGGTTCTGAATGAGGGCTTGGTTATGGCACTGATTCAGGGTCTCGCTCTGTCTCTGGTTGTGTCTCTGTTGCACCTCAAACGGTGGTTTGTTGCAAATTGAAATTGCAGAGTTATGAGAAGCTTAAAGAGAAGGTGCGAGACTGGTTACACTATTTTCAAATAAGAGAGGTGTACAACCAGGACAAAAAAGTGGGTTTCCAGGTGGAAAGATCAAAGTTAGAGACAGAATTGCTAGAACCCAATGCTAAGATTCTATCAAGAATGTATAATTTGCTGCTGAAATGGAACACTGAGGAAGAAACAGTAAAATCGGCAATGATAAAATGGGCACAAGATATAGGATACAATATCATGTTTGCTGACTGGGAGAAGTTGTGGACCACCGGGATTAAATTTACGGCATGTAATGCCCTAAGAGAGAATATTATGAAAATGATGTACAGGTGGTACATGACCCCAGTCAAGCTTGCAAAAATTTATCATTTGCCCGATGCTGGAAATGTAAAGAAAATGAAGGTACATTCTTTCACCTTTGGTGGACGTGCCCAAGGATTAAGGTTTTCTGGGAGATGATCTATAATGAATTGAAAAAGGTATTTAAATACACTTTCCCTAAGAAACCAGAGGCCTTTCTCCTGGGCATAGCCGGCCAATTGGTGCCAAAGAAGGATAGAACTTTCTTTATGTACGCTACAGCAGCAGCAAGAATATTTATTGCAAAGCATTGGAAGACACAAGACCTACCCACTCTGGAAGAATGGCAGATGCAAGTAATGGACTACATGGAAATGGTGGAAATGACTGGCAGAATCCGAGACCAGGGAGAAGAGTTGGTGGAAGAAGATTGGAGGAAATTTAAAATTTATTTACAGAAATATTGCAAAATTTTTGAATGTTGATGACATTGAAATGAACTGAAGGGGTTCTAGCAACAAGGTTAAAAATAAGATTGGATTGATAATAGATAAATTAATTGGATATGAATTTGCTGAATTAATTTTCAAAAGGGATACAAAAAAGGGAGACGTCAGGAAGTCAGGAAAATAAGTGAATCGAAGATGAGAAATTAAAAAGAGGGATTTTTGTTTTTTCTTTTTAGTGTTTTTTCTGCTTTTCTTCTTTTTCTATAAGTTAAATGTCTGTATTTTTCGTATTTTGTAACTTTATATTTTTGCGTATGTGTTTTTTCCTTTTTCTGCTTGTTACTATTCCTTAAACGTAATAAAATATTATTATAAAACAAACAAACAAACGGTGGTTTGTTGTTGTTGTTGTTGTTGTTGTTATTTTCTTTCTGGGGTGGGACAAATGTTTAGTTGGGGCGGGGATTATTTTAAGTTTAGCATAATTGTTTCTTGCTTTGTTTTTCTTTTACTATTTTTTTAGGTTATTGTATAGTTTGTATTTTGCTTTTTAAGGGGAAAGGGTCAGGGCTGCCTGGGAGGGGGCCTCAGCCAACAGAATGGCTGGGGCAGGTTCCCTACGGGGGGATGTATTGGAACACCCAATCTCTGTTATCGCGGGTGGGAGGAGCAGTTGCGCTAAGACCAGACCACGTCTTTACCGAAGATCTGGTTCTGACTCTGATTCTGATTCTCTGATTCTGGCTCTCTATCAAGGGCTGTTTCAGACTCAGGCTGTGGCTGTGGCTGTTGCTCTGGTTCTGGCTCTGGCTCTTTCTCAGGCTCTGGTTCTGAATGAGGGCTTGGTTCTGGCACTGATTCAGGGTCTCGTTCTGGCTCTGGCTCTGGCACTCTATCAAGGACTGTTTCAGACTGTTTCAGAGTGAGGTACCACCTATGAGCCATTTTCATTATGTTCTCTCTTATATTATAGCTGGCTGTAAATTTCAAATTTACATTCCATCAGTTTTCCCCATCTTTTAGCATAATTGGACGGCCCACATCTTGGGCCCACTTTATGATTGAAGCCTTAACCTCCTCATCCATTACTTCGTAGTCTAAAAGAAGTCTATAGATTTTTGCGATTATTTTGGTTTTACTATTCAGTAGTTCTCTATGAAATATTGAAGGCTCCTTTTCAAAACCTATCTGCTTATCCTGTCTGAACACTTCATTCACCTGGACGTAATCTAGCCAACTAGAAAAGTGATCTTTTATTTGACCCTCCTCCTCCCCCCTTAATATTGTGTTATACGTTATCCAGTTCTCTTTGATGTTGTTCCTTTTTTTAACAGCAATTGCTTCTAGTGGAGAGTTCCATCTTGGGGTTTTCTTTTGTATTTTCCCCATACCTTATTGTAATGGGAATTGGGGTTGCTTGTGCGTAAGCCACAAACTGCTCCAAGCTGGTTGTATGGCTAAACCTTTCCCTGGCTTGACAGCCCTTACAACGCGGCTGTCTCAGTCACTGGCAGAATCCGTCAGTGGGCGTTTCCTGAATTTCTTCCAACATCAAAGTTCCTTGACTCCAAGTCTCCGCCTAGCTTCTCTGCGCGGAAGCTTTCTGCGCAGCGTAGGCGTGCCAAGCGGAGGTCCTGTGCTCTCCCCGCTGATCTCACTGGAAGAGTCTCGGAGCCTTCCCTCCGAAGTACTTTCAGCCTCCCCTTTCTTCCTGGTGTCACCTTGGTTTCCTTCCCCAGCGGAAGCTCTCCCTCTCTCCTTGCTAGTTCCCTCTCCGGCATCATTGGGGAGCCTTACCTCTCCTCTTGGCTCCGATGGCAGTTCCATGACATCCACCTCCCCCCCAGGGCCCTCCTCTCCCCCCGTCCGTTCCTTGGACAGTGATGCGGGGAATCCCTGGAAGGAACTATCCCCTTCCTCAGATGATTCAAACACCGCTCTCCACCTGCTGCTGTCTCTTTCCGCTGCCCAATCTCCCCAGTCGGATTCCTCTCCCTCGGATACCCCCCCTTCCTCCTCTTCGGAGGCTGGAAATCCCATAAACTCTTCTTCATCATCCGTGGTGCCAAATTGCTCCTCCCAGAACCTCCCTAGTGGTTTCGGCCTCCATGGGAACCTGCGATGAAACTCCTCCTGCAGATACTCATCCTTGATCTCTTCTGCAGGAACCCAAGTGTTTTCCGACTCGGGCTCCCCCTCCCAAGACACCAAATATTCCACCCGTCTCCCTCTCCACCTTGAATCGAGAATTTCCGCGGCTTGACCACTGAGTTCCCTTTCCTCCACCTGTGGGTGCATGGGGATTTCTCTTTCTTGCCCCAGAAATTCCCTCCCTTCCCGGTACGGTGAGAGTAATGACCTGTGGAACACCGGGTGCAGTTTCATGTTGGTGGGCAAGTTGAGTCTAAAGGCCACAGGATTCACCTGTTGTGTTACCTCGAAAGGTTCCAGTCGCCTTGGCCGTAATTTCTTACAAACCCCTTTGAACGGTAGCCCTTGGGTTGACAACCACACCCGGTCCCCAACCCTTATTGTCTCCCCTTCTCTGCAGTGCTTGTCTGCCTGCCTCTTGTACGCTTCCTTCGCCCTCTCCAGGTTAACCTTAAGTTGTTGGTGTAAAGCCTCCATTTCTTCCACAAACTGCTCGGCCGCCGGCACACTCCACCTCCCGTCCCCCTCCCCTGGGAATGCCCTGGGGTGACACGCGTAATTGGCCATGAACGGACTCATCCCCGTGGACACATGTTCAGCGTTATTGTATGCAAATTCGGCCAGCGCTAGTTTTTCCACCCAATCGTTCTCCCTTTCGTTGACGTAGCAGCGTAGGTACTGTTGGAGTATGCTATTAGCTTTTTCTGCTTGTCCGTTGGTCTCCGGGTGTCTGGCCATCGAGAAGCTCACCTCGACGTCCAGCAGGCTCACGAGCTTCCTCCAGAATCTGGAAGTAAATTGCCTTCCTCTGTCGGACAAAACCCTCAAGGGGGCGCCATGCAACCTGAAGACGTGATCTACAAACAGCCTAGCTGTTTCCTCTGCCGTCACTGCATGCGAGCAAGCAATGAAATGGCACGTTTTGGTCAACAAGTCAACTACCACCATGACTGCTGTTTTCCCCCTGGACTTGGGTAAATCGGTCATAAAATCTATGGATACCACCTCCCATGGTCTTTCCGGGGTGGGTAAGGGTTCCAGTAACCCCGCTGGTGCTGCCTTCTCCCCTTTAGCCCGCTGGCAGCGTTCGCACCCCCGTACGTATTTCCGCACATCTTCCCTCACCCTTGGCCACCAGAACTGCTTGGTGACAAGCAACATGGTTTTGTGTTGACCAAAATGCCCCGCCGTGGGGTTGTCATGTAGTTGTTTGAGTACTCTTCTCCTCAAGTCCCCTTCTGGTATGTACAATGCTCCCCTATAGTACAGTGCCCCTTCCTTTTCCTCAAAACCCCCCTGATTTTCTTCTGCGTCTCTGATCTCCCTGATTTTTGTTTGGGCGTACTCGTCATTCCTCGTCAACCCGGCTAGTTCTCGTCTCTCTACCACTACTCCCCCACACACCCCTCGGTCCTCCGGTATCACATGTGGTAGTTCTGGCGCTCCCTCTCCTTCCAAGTACTCCGGTTTCCGGGAGAGGGCGTCTGCTCTGACGTTTTCTTTCCCCGGCACGTACCAAATTTCAAAAAAGAACTTGGAAAACTCCTGTGTCCATCGCACCTGTCTCTGGTTGAGGACTCGTGCAGTCCTCCAATATTCCAGGTTCTTATGGTCCGTGCACACCTGGATCTTGTGTTGCGCGCCTATTAGAAAATGTCTCCAGCGTCGAAAAGCTTCATGAATTGTAAGCAGTTCTCTCCCATCAATGTTCGTTACTTGCAAGGGGTGTTCTAGAGGCACCACGTGGAGCTGGTGTTCTAGTGCAAAATCCCTGCTAAAGAAGTTGCAAGAGCTGCCTGAATCCAGCAATGCCTTCACCTTAATTGGGTGTCCGTTAGGGAGTTCTAGCACCACCTCTATGGCTATGGCTGCCCGGGGGGGGGGGGTCTGGCTTGGGCACTTTTACTGGTTGCTCGCCTGGCTGCTGTGCCCGCTCTTCTGCAGCCAAGCATTGGCGTTTCCCTGCTCCTTATTCCCCTCCTCCTCACCACCAGCTGCCCCCACCATTCCTTGCCACGCAAGCGCCATTTTAGTCAGCTGGTCCATCGATTGCGGGCGGGGCAAGCGGGAAAGTTCGTCTTTTACCCAAGGGGATAAGCCTTCCTCAAATAACATCTGCACTGGTTCTGAACCCAGTTCCCTACCGAGTTTGTGGATAAGCATCGCAAATCGCGACCAGTACTCTCTCACTGATTGGTTCCCTTGTTCGCACCCCATCAGTTCCTTGCGCGTCACGCTCTGCTCCACATCACTCGAAAACATATGGTCCATGGCGCTAAATTTTTTTCTCAAATCCTTTAAGGCAGCATTCTCCGATGCCATTAAGGGTCTGATCCATTCTCTGGCATCACCTTCCAGATGCCCTATCACAAAAGCGACTCTCCCCCCATCGTCTACAAAGTCATCATACTGCAGGTCCAGCGCGTACTGCACCTCTGTCTTAAATGCATCATAATCTCTGGGATTGCCCCCAAACTTCTGCACTAGTCCCGGTACCTTCCTTGCGATGGGGGGTGGGCTTCCCCTGGGCATCCTGAGTCCGCCTTTCATCGAGCCGCGCCGCTAGTAGAGCCAGTTGCTGTTCCAAATCTCTTTTTCTCTCCTCCAGAGTTGGTCCTCCCCTGGCCCCCTCTCCGACGCCTGCTCCTCCTGTTTGACTCATGATGCTGCCTCTTCTGCTCTGCGCACAAACAACTTAGAAGACTGACGGATTGCTGTAATGGGAATTGGGGTTGCTTGTGCGTAAGCCACAAACTGCTCCAAGCTGGTTGTATAGCTAAACCTTTCCCTGGCTTGACAGCCCTTACAACGCGGCTGTCTCAGTCACTGGCAGAATCCGTCAGTGGGCGTTTCCTGATTTTCTTCCAACATCAAAATTCCTTGACTCCAAGTCTCCGCCTAGCTTCTCTGCGCGGAAGCTTTCTGCGCAGCGTAGGCGTGCCAAGCGGAGGTCCTGTGCTCTCCCCGCTGATCTCACTGGAAGAGTCTCGAAGCCTTCCCTCCGAAGTACTCTCAGCCTCCCTTTTCTTCCTGGTGTCACCTTGATTTCCTTCCCCAGCGGAAGCTCTCCCTCTCTCCTTGCTAGTTCCCTCTGTGGCATCATTGGGGAGCCTTACCTCTCCTCTTGGCTCCGATGGCAGTTCCCTGACACTTATATATAGCATTTCTTATTATATGATTTGAAAAACTCCTATGCGTCTTTATTTTCCCATAATTAAGATAGCCATGCCACCCAAAACGGGTGTCATGACCTTCTAGATCTAAAATATCCCAATTTTTTAATAAATACCAATCTTTCAACCAGAGAAGACATGAGGCTTCGTAATATAGCTTCAAATCCGGTAACCCGTAGCCACCTCTTTCTACAGTATCTATTAATATCTTATGTTTTACTCTTGGTCTTTTACCCTTCCACAAAAATTTAGAAATTTCTTTTTGCCACTTGTTGATACTGCTGGTCTTTCCTGTAATTGGAATCGTTTGGAATAGAAAGAGTAGCTTCGGTAAAACTATCATTTTAATTACCGAAATACGGCCCAGGAATGATAAATTTAACCTTGTCCATGTCTCCAACTGTCTTTTGATATCTTTCCAACAATTGGTATAATTATCTTCATATAAGTTAATATTCTTTGGTGTTATCCATAATCCTAAATACTTGATTTGGGGGTAGATTTTAATGCGTATTATTTGTTCTAATTCTGCTTTTTCATCTGGCAACATATTTTTAACTAATAGTTTTGTCTTGTTTAAATTCATTTTGAACCCCGCAACTTTACCGTAGCCATATATTATTTCCAACGCCTTTCTTAAACTCTGTTTTGGTTGCTCCGTAGTTATAATTAAATCGTCAGCAAATGCCCTCATTTTGTAACTTCTATTTCCTAGCATAATCCCTTTTATTTCTTTTTCTTCCCTAATTTGTTTACATAAAACTTCCAATGTTAATATGAAAATTAAGGGGGATAGTGGTCAAACGGAGACGGAATGCCACAGGCGAGACCTGGTCCACGATAGGAAACGGGCCGGTGAAACGGGCGTCCAGCTTCCGCGAAGGTCGAGAGGGGTGGAGGTGGCGAGTGGAGAGCCATACCAGGACACTGACGTGGAGTTCCGGCCCCACCTGGCGGTGGCGGTCAGCCTGGTCCTTGTACGCCTCCTTGGCCTGGCGCAGTTGCTCCATCAATAGCTGTTGCTGGGACTGGAGCTCCTGAAGGCACTCCGTCACAGCAGGGACCGCGGATGCCGGCAGCACATCCGGAAACAGCTGTGGATGATAACCGTAACTGGCCTGGAATGGGGTCTGCTGGGTGGACGCATTCACCGCGTTGTTGTAGGCGAACTCCGCCAATGCTAGGTGGTCGACCCAGTCATCCTGCTGGTAGCTGCAGTAACACTGGAGGTACTGCTCCAGCACCGCGTTCGCCCGTTCCGTCTGGCCATCGGTCTGTGGGTGGTAGGCTGATGAGAGACAGACCTCTGTCCCGAGGGTCTGGTGCAAAGCTCGCCAGAACCGGGATGTGAACTAAACGCCCCGGTCGGACACCACACGCACAGGTAGGCCATGCAGGCGGAAGACATGCTGAAGGTACAGCTGAGCGGTTTCCTGAGCTGAGGGTACGGATGGGCAGGGGGCACAGTGCACCATCTTAGTGAAATAGTCGGAAAAAACTAGAAGGCAGGTACAGCCACGAGACGGGGGTAAGTCCACTACAAAGTCCAGAGAAACCGTGTGCCAAGGACGTGGTGGAACTGGCAACGGCTGAAGAAGGCCGGGGGGTCGCCCGGTAGGGCCCTTGGCCCGCCGGCAGACATCACAACCAGCGATGTAGCGAGCCACGTCAGCCTTCAGGCGGGGCCACCAAAACTCACGGCTTACCAGATGGGTGGTCTGATACCGCCCAAAGTGTCCCGTTGCTGGGGCATCATGGGTGCTCCGGAGAACCTCAGCCCGCAGTGGCCCTGGCGGGATGTACAGGCGACCGTGGTGCAGCAGAAGGCCCTGATGCAAGACCAGCCCTGGATACTGAGGGCATGACCCTTTGGACAGTTCCCGGAGTCGTTCCTGGGCCCAAGCGTCAACCCGCTGCTGTTCCAGCACCCAAGCCTGCAGTGGCTCAGCCTCCTGGGTGGCCAGGAATGCAGCCGGTGGTAGGATTGTGGTGGGTACTGCTTGCTGTACCGTGTCTGCGTTGTCTTCAGGTTTCCGGGACAGGGCATCCGCCTTCTGGTTTTGGGAGCTAGGGATGTAGCGGATCCGGAACTGGCAACGGGAAAAGAACGCCCACCGGATCTGCCTTTGGTTCAGCTTGCGGGTGGTCTGGAGGTACTCCAGGTTCCGGTGGTCGGTTCTCACCTCCACCGGGTGTCGTGCCCCCTCAAGATGGTGGCACCAGACCTCAAAGGCCACCTTGATGGCCAGTAGTTCCCGCTCCCACACGGTATAGTTACGCTCCGCTGGAAGGAGCTGGCGGGAATAGAAGGCGCAGGGTAAGAGTGGCGCATCAGGTCCGTACTGCTGAGACAAGACGGCACCGAGAGCTGTACTGGAGGCGTCGGTCTCTACCACAAAGGGTCGAGAGGGATCAGGATGTTGCAAGATCGGCGCTCTCTGGAAACAGGCCTTCAACCCCTGAAACGCCTCCTCTGCCTCCTTGTCCCAGGAAAACGGCATCTTGGGGCGCAGTAGCCAGGTCAACGGGGTGGTGCGATGAGCATAATCTGCAATGAAGGTCCGGTAATAGTTGGCGAACCCCAGGAATCGCTGTAGGTCCTGGCGGTTCCGAGGTGCTGCCCAATCCTGAACCGCTGCCACCTTCCCAGGATCCATCTGCACCCCATCTGGAGAGAGTCGGTGACCAAGGAAGTCCACTGACCGCTGATGGAACTCGCACTTGCTGAGCTTCGCATACAGGCGGTGCTCCCGCAAGCGCTGCAGCACGGTCCGGACTTGACCCTCATGGCGAGCCGGGTCACGGGAGAAAACCAGAATGTCATCCAAGGACACCACCACGTACTTGTCTAGCAAGTCCTGGAACATGTGGTTGTGTACCGTTGGAACACAGCGGGCGCGTTGCACAATCCAAAGGGCATAACCAGGTATTTGAACTGCCCGTACCGGGTCCCGAATGCTGTCTTCCACTCATCCCCGGCTCGGATCCGAATTAAATTGTAGGCCCCCCGGAGATCTAGCTTGGTGAACACCTGCGCCCCTTGCACCCGCTCCAGCAACTCCGAAATAAGGGGCAAGGGGTACCGGTCTGGGATGGTAATTTTGTTCAGGGCCCGGTAATCATGGCAAAGGCGAAGCTCCCCACATTTCTTCTTAACGAAGAGCACTGGTGCAGCGGTGGGCGAGGTAGAAGGCCTAATGAAACCACGCTCCAGGTTCTTGCGCAGGAAGTCCTGCAAAGCTTCGCGCTCTGGCTCTGTTAGAGAGTATAAGCGACTCACCAGCAGGGGCGCTCCGGGCTGGAGGTCTATGCCGCAGTCAAAAGACCGATGCGGCGGCAGCTGGTCTGCCCCCCGTTCCTCGAACACGTTGTGATAGTCCCGGTACTCGGCGGGGAGCGTTGATGCAGCCTCCTCAGTGGGCGCAGCTGCTAGCATCTCGGACTGAGCATGGGAACATGGGTCTGGGAAGTGCACAGTCCGTTTGACCCAGTCAATCTGAACATTGTGAGCCTCCAGCCAGTCCATCCCGAGCACCAGGGGGAACCGGGGCATGGAGGCAATGTCCAAAGTTCGCATCTCCCGGTGCTGCTGGAGACACAGGACCAAGGGCTGGGTCTCCTGAGTAATGGCACCTGAACGCAGGAGCCGTCCGTCAATTGCCTCCACCTGTACCGGTTCTGGCTTGTTCTGAAGTGGCACCTGATGTTACGATAATGAAGCAATGCTGCTGCAAAGTCCTAGCTTGAAGAGTAAACGTGATGGGACTGTCTGTGGGAAGCACCGGAATTACCTCAGAGTGTAATATGAGCTGTACAGGAAGTACAGGAAGTGTTTTGTCTCAACACTGCTGGAGTATGGAGAGAGCAGTCATGTTTTTTGTAACACTGCAAAGACAGAAATAAAAGCATGTAAATACGTTTCTGTCTATCTCTTTCCCCTGCCAGGGGAAGAGGGGGTGTGTTCTTCTCACATTTGAGAAGAATCGCCGATCGAGACCTTGGCTGCGCTTGCTGGGGAATGCAGCCAGGGAGGTCAACAGGGAATCAAGCCGGGTGCCTGGGACTGCTGCCAGCTTCTCCTGAGAAGGGCTTGAATTTCCCGACAGCTGGTGATGGGCAGCAAAAGCAGCGTCCATATAGGAGCGGGTTGCCCTCGAATCCACCAGAGCATGGGTAAGAATCCAGGGCCCACCTGGAGGGTATAGACATACCGGGACCATAATGTTGGGATACTGCCAGGGAGATAAAGTCCATCTGAGCCCCCAAGCCGGCTGCCGGACGATCCATCGACCTCCCGTAGGTATCAGCAATTAGCGACACGAAGCCTAAGAAATAGCTTGCCACATTCTTGGGCTGGTGCACACTCTGTCAGCAGAATTCACACAGCAAAAGTTGCACTCAGGAGGGTATCATTTAGAATGTTTATTCAGCGTTGGTCAGAACAAAGAAAAGCATGACCGCCTGCTAGCGTGTTCTGGCGCAGAGAGAGAGAAAACGAAAGCAATAGCAAACATAAACATCCTCTAAAAGGAAATGTGCAGACTCTGTGACTCACAAGCCTGCTCTCTCTTAAGGTGGAACGGAAATATCCTAACACATAAGGTGTTGCAATTTCATTGGTGCGGGCCCATTCTGCGCTGTTTGGGACCCCAGGTAGCCAGGGCCATCAGCTACTGGGGTTGGCGGTTTCCCTGTGGCTGGCGTTTCTCAGGACAGGACCGGGCGTAGTGTCCGCTTCCGCCACAGTAGACACATAGATTCCCCTCCCGACGCCGCGTCTTCTCCGCGGGGAAGAGGCGTGGCCGCACTGCCCCAAGCTGCATAGGCTCCTCCGATGACTTGGCTGTGGCCGTGGAGCTGCTGGTAGAAACTGGCGCCGAGAACTGGAAGTGCCGGTGGCCCCGGGCCTGACGACGGTCCTCCAGCCGATCTTCTATCTGTAGACTCCGTTGAATGAGGGTGTCTAGCGTGGTGGGGCGTTCCATTGTGGCCAGCTGGTCCAGTATCTCGTCTGAAAGCCCCTCAAGATACTGGTCCCGAAGAGCAGAGTCATTCCAGGTCAAGTCCTGTGCCAGCAGCCGGAATTCCGTGGTGTATGCAGCCACAGTGGACTTGCCCTGTTTCAACCGCCTGATTGCCCGGTTGGCTTGACTCCCCTTCTGGGGGTTGCCGAATGCGGCCTCCAAATGATTGCAAAACCCCATATAGTCTGTCAGCAAGGGGGAGTCTTGTCTGAGCAGTGGCAACGCCCACTTGGCCGCCTGGTCCTTTAACAAACTAATCAAAAAGTGCACCTTGGTGCGGTCGTCAGGGAAGTTCCGGGCTCGCCCCTGAATATACAACTTGGCCTGGGCAAGGAACATGGGAAAGCTGGCCGGGGCCCCATCAAATTTCTCTGGCAAAGCCACTGGGTACTTGCCAGGAGCCGGGGCGTCGGCCCCAGGAGCCGGTAGGGCGTCCAACCGCTGCTGAAGTGCCGTAACCGCATTGCTGAGCTGCTGCACGGTGTGAGTCAAGGCCTGGTTCTTCTGGGCCAATGCCACCAGCGCAGCTGCCTGGTCGGCCATGGCTTCTGGCTCGTCCCGAACACACCCCAACGAAGGGGGAGTGCGGGTGTGGTGGGAGCAAACTGCTGGTCCCGGGGGGAAGGTTACCGTTGGCGTAGTCAAAGTCCGGTCCTGGGTCACTAGCCTGGAAACAGTTCACAAGGAGCGGGGCGAGGTCCGAAGCAGGAAGCCGGGCGGGGACAGGAACACTGGAGGGTCAGGTCTGGGTCCGGGCAGGAGCAGGTACTCAACGACGTTGCTCCCACAACCTGGGACCGGGCTGACTGGCCTTTATCTTCTCTGAGGCCAGGGGCGGCCCCGGCCCCCAGTAGACCCGCCTCTCTTGGCCTTAAGGCGAGCACACCTCCTGGGAGAAACCAGTTCCCTCCGCCTCTCTGCCCTAAGCCTCTGCAGTTCAGGAGAGGCTGGGGAGTTACTGGACCCAGGGGGAGACTCTCCTTCCTCTGGCAGGGCCGGGAGAGGCGCACCTGTAGGCACTGTGTCCTTAATCACCTCTGGAGCTAGAGTGGAATCACCTGGTGCCTGCTCCTGAGGATCCGGCACAGGTGCAGGCTCTTCAGATCCAAGGCCCTGCCCCAGTTCAGCCGGCCCTGGAGGCGGGGACTCCTGTGCAGGCTGGGATTCCTCCGGTTGAGCCTCTAAATCGGATTCCCAGGCCATCACAGCTATAAATGTGCCTCCCAGGCAAAAAGCCAGCTTGGTCATTGTGTATCATCATCTGGAAGACTTTTTTTGATCTTTCGGCTAAAATATTTGCATATAATTTATAATCGTTATTTAGAAGTGCGATAGGCCTATTGTTGTTAATAAGTAGATTGTCCGTTCCCTGTTTTGGAATTAATGCAATAAGGCTGTCTTTCCAAGAATCCGGCATGGTTCCGTCTTCTAAGATACTTCTTAATGGGTCAGACAGTAAGTCCTCATTTTTTTATAATATATTGCCGGTAGGCCGTCTGGCCCTGGTGGCATTCCTATCTTTGCTTCCTTAATTGCTCTTTGAATTTCGTACGATGTGATAGGGTCATTCATCAGTTCTTTTTGTTCTTTAGTACGTTTCGGAAGACAGTTCTGTTCTAAATGTTCTTTAATTTCTTCTATTGTTTCATTTCCTTCCTTATAGATTTCTCTAAAGAATTCGAGAAATCATTTCTCTATTTCTCTAGGGTTGTTTATTATTTTGCCTTCGCACTTAACTCTATTTATAAGCCTTTCTGCCTCTCTCTTCTTTAATTGCCATGTTAATAACCAGGCTCAGGTTCTGTTTCAGGCTGTGTCTCTGTTTCAGGCTCCGGCGCTGTATCAACCACTGTTGCAGACTCGGTTAACCGAGATCAACCCAGGTTCGGTGCACCTTGGTTTGATGCCAAATGTAAGCAAGCTAGACTCTCTCTCTGTTGTATCTACAACAGATATAAATCTTCTGGAGCTGAAACTCTCCCCCCAGAGTACTTGCAGGCCAAAATTGCTTACAAACAGGCACAGAAGTCAGCCAAGCACGAGTGGCAGCTAAGACGTTGGCAAGCGCTGATTGCTGCCTCTAAGCCTCGCAGCTCTCGCGGTTTTGGGAATTTAATCAACAAAAGATCGAGGAAATACCCATTGACGGTTATCCCAGCCCCGACATGGGAACAATTTCTAAGAAAATATTTCTCCCAGACAGATATCTCTAACACTCAATCTGATACTCTTTCAAGTCACTTGCCCATATGGCCAGATACTGACCCGGAGGAAATAGTAGATTTAATTGCTAAACTGAAAACTGATAAAGCCCCAGGGCCCGATCTGATCCCGGCGGAAGCTATTAAACAACACCCAACATGGTGGGCTAAAATTCTTGCAAAAATCTTTGATGCAATCAATGCCACGGGCCAGATACCTAGATCATGGAAGGAGTCCATCATAATTCCTATATATAAAAAAGGACCACCAGAGGACCCAGGAAACTATCGTAACATCAGTTTATTATCAATCATCGGGAAAATCTATACTCGCTTCCTGCTAACCAGACTAACCCAATGGGCCGAAGATTCCAATCTGATAGGTCATTAACAGGTCGGGTTTAGACCAAATCGCGCTTCTATTGACCCTGCTATAATTCTATATCATTTGGCGCGGAAGTATTCTTCCCCTACTCATGGTCTTCTATGTGCCGCTTTTATAGACCTGAAGGGTCTATAAAAGGTGAGGAGCAGGCACCCGCTAGGGTGAGGTTAACACCTGAGGGCAATCTCACAAACCCTGTACCAATAAATAAGGGGGTACGACAAGGGTGCATCCTTGCCCCCTATCTTTTTAACCTCTATATTAGTGACATGAGAACGCCCCTAGCTGAGGCCCAAACCTCCATTCATGCACCCAGGCTTGCAGACTATCGCTGCCCCTTATTATTGTACGCTGACGATGCGGTGATCCTCTCTTATTCTCGAATCGGTTTGAGGAGGGCCCTTAAGATTTTTGCGTTATACTGCCAAACAAATTTACTTACTATTAACCATTCCAAATCTAAAGTCCTAATTTTTTCCAGGAGTCGTAAACTGTATAGATGGGAACTCGAGGGGAAGCCAATTGAACAAGTTTACAAATTTCAATATCTAGGAATTTACTTCCAGTATAATATGGGATGGAAAGCGCATATCACATATTTACAAAATAAGGTTAAAGCCCTTATCTATGCTCTATTACGCTTCTTCTTTACGGAGGGGGCTATGCATGTTCCACCTGCCTTAAAAGTTTATAGTGCGAAAGTGGTTGCAACTATGGCCTATGCGGTCCCTTTATAAACCCTTTGTAAACCTCTTGCCTCTGGTGACATTGCAAAATCTTTTTCTAAGACGCCTTTTGAAACTACCCTCCTGTGTAAGCAACTCTGCCATTCGCCTAGAACTTAAGATCCCCTCCCTAGAGATTCTGATGTGGAGACATGACTTTAATTATTGGCTGTCCCTTTGGCATAAATTGCCAAACTACCATCTTATTCAGTGCCTTTGGAGAGATGAATTCACCAGCCCATGGGCAACAAAAATCCATTCCAAACTGTTGTCTTATGGAATCTCTCCTTCCGATATACTTAATTTAGATCTAATTACTGCTAAAAAGGTCATCAAACAAAGATTGGAGGAGGTAGATTTGCAACAAAATCTTACTACAGGTGGAGGTACATGTTCCCCGATAAATCAGGGCATTACATCTATGTCCCAGATACCTCGATATCTGTGTACTTTATCGGCTGCGTCGCATAGACTCGCATTTGTTAGAGCCAGATTTAATGTGTTCCCCTCAAATGTGCTGAGCAATAGATTTTCTAACGGTAAAACCTCTGTTTTATGCGCATGTGACAACAAATCAATAGAATCCCTCTATCACATCTTGTTTAATTGCCCCTTATACATTGTTCCCCGATCAAGGATCCTGAGTTCAATCATTCTGGAAATTGCTGCTAAACCACCTGAATTACATCTAGCCTATCTACTCCAGGACATTGACTCTTATAGAACATTACAGGTTGCTAGATTCCTGATTTCAGTTCTTTCATATAAAAGACTTCATGGAATGCTGCATGACTATTAAAAATCCAGTAAACTCTATGCACCATCTTTATCTTCAAGGCCATAACACGGTACATCTAGAGATTGTAAGTAATGTGAAGGAGATTATGCGTTGAAATATTTTAGTTGATATTTTAGATTGTAAAATGCTATTTTATCTATTGATTTGTTTTACCTTGTGGGCTTATAGCCGAATAAAGTATTATCTATCTGAACATATCTTGTATAACCATCCCATTTTCCTGCAAATTTTTGCTTTGAGATTCCTCTGAGTTTGCTAGTCAATTGAGCCGTCTCCACCAATTCCTGTACGGTAATCTTTTCTTGATCATCTGGAAGGAGTGAGGTACCACCTATGAGCCATTTTCATCATGTTCTCTCTTATATTATAGCTGGCTGTAAATTTCAAATGTACATTCCATCAGTTTTCCCCATCTTTTAGCATAATTGGACGGTAGTCTAAAAGAAGTCTATAGATTTTTGCGGTTATTTTATATATTATATATGTTATATTATATAAATTATATATTATTATATAGATTATATAGATTATATATCTGGAAGACTTTTTTTATCTTTCGGCTAAAATATTTGCATATAATTTATAATCGTTATTTAGAAGTGCGATAGGCCTATAGTTGTTAATAAGTAGATTGTCCGTTCCCTGTTTTGGAATTAATGCAATAAGGCTGTCTTTCCAAGAATCCGGCATGGTTCCATCTTTTAAGATACTTCTTAATGGGTTAGACAGTAAGTCCTCAATTTTTTAATAATATATTACCGGTAGGCCGTCTGGCCCTGGTGGCTTTCCTATCTTTCCTATCTTTGCTTCCTTAATTGCTCTTTGAATTTCGTACGATGTAATAGGGGCAGTGGCGTAGCGTGGGTTGTCAGCACCCGGGGCAAGGCAAGTAATTTGCGCCCCCTAACCCGTGGATTTGCGCCCCCTAACCCTAACCCCCAGATGTTGTGCCCGGTGCGGCCGGCCCCCCCTGCACCCCCACGCTACGCCACTGAATAGGGGCATTCAACATTTCTTTTTGTTCTTTAGTAAGTTTCGGAAGACAGTTCTGTTCTAAATGTTCTTTAACTTCTTCTGTTGTTTCATTTCTTTTTTTATATATAAATTTTTTTATTGGTTTTTCATTTTAAAACAAGCAAGACAAACAAACACATACAAACATGTATATTTTCATATCCTCCTTTTCATAAGCCTTCTTTCATGAACTTCCCCATACCTCCCCCTCTCTGCATCCTTATTTTACAATTTTTCAGCAACCCCTTGGTCCCATTATATTAATAACTTATTTTTTGAGTTTCATCATAATTTATCAGACAGTTTCAGCTGCAATTCTGCATCTTCCTTCCCCTTGACATTTTAGCACTCAACAATTTTACAACTGTTCTTAAGATAAACTTTAAATTTCTTCCAATCTTCCTCCACCGTCTCTTTCTCTTGGTCCTGGATTCTGCCGGTCATTTCTGCCAATCCCATAAAGTCGATCACTTTCATCTGCCATTCTTCCAGTGTGGGTAATTCTTGCGTCTTCCAATACTTTGCTAGAAGTATCCTTGCTGCTGTGGTAGCGTACATAAAAAAAATCCTATCCTTTCTTGACACCAATTGGTCAACCATGCCCAAGAGAAATGCCTCTGGTTTCTTATGAAAAGTACATTTAAGTATCTTCTTGATTTCATTATAGATCATTTCCCAGAAGGCTTTAATCTTTGGGCAGGTCCACCAAAGGTGGAAGAAAGTACCTTCAATTTCATTACATTTCCAGCATTTATTATTGGGCAAATGATAGATCTTTGCAAGCTTGACTGGAGTCATGTACCACCTATAAATCATTTTCATAATATTTTCTCTTAAGGCATTACATGCCGTAAATTTAATACCGGTGGTCCATAACCGTTCCCACTCCGCAAACATAATGTCATGACCGATGTCCTGTGCCCATTTAATCATAGCTGATTTGACTGTTTCATCTATTGTATTCCACTTCAGCAACAGATTATACATTCTTGATAAATTCTTAGTATTGGGTTCTAACAGTTCTGTTTCTAATTTAGATTTCTCCACCTGGAAGCCAATTTTCCTGTCTTGTTTAAAGGTCTCCATTATTTGATAATAATGGAGCCAATCTCTTACCTTAGACTTTATTTCTTCAAATCTCTTTAGTTTGAATTTACCACTTTCTTGTTCTAAAATTTCAAAATATTTTGGCCAATTAGATTCCATATTAAGTTTCTTCACTTCTTTAGCCTCCATTGGTGATAACCACCTAGGAGTTTTATTTTCCAACAAATCCTTATATCGAATCCAGACATTATATAATGCTTTCCTAACCACATGATTTTTAAAACCTTTATGAGCTTTAACCTTGTCATACCATATGTAAGCATGCCAACCAAACCTATTGTCAAACCCTTCCAGATCCAAAATATCAGTATTCTCAAGAAGTAGCCAATCCTTCAACCAGCAGAAAGCTGCTGCTTCATAATAAAGTCTTAAGTCCGGCAGGGCAAACCCCCCTCTATCTTTTGCATCAGTTAATATCTTAAATTTTATTCTGGGCTTTTTGCCCTGCCAGACAAATCTAGATATATCTTTCTGCCACTTCTTGAAACAATCTAGTTTATCCACAATCTGTAATGTCTGAAACAAAAATAGCATTCTTGGCAAAACATTCATTTTGATCACCGCAATTCGGCCTAACAAGGAAAGCTTCAATTTCGACCATATTTCTAGATCTTTCTTTACCTCCGTCCAACATTTGTCATAATTGTCCTTAAATAAATTCACATTTTTAGATGTCATGTCAATCCCCAAATATTTCACTTTCTTGGCCACCATCAGCCCAGTTTCACTTTGAAACTTCTCCCTTTCGCCATTTGTTAATTTTTTCCCCAAGACTTTAGTTTTTTGTTTATTCAGTTTAAATCCTGCAACCTGGCCAAAGAATTGAATTAGTTCCAAAACTCTTTTAGTGCTAGTGTCTGGCTCTTGTAAAGTCAATACCAGGTCATCTGCAAATGCCTTTAATTTGTACTGTCTGGCTCCGACCCGAATTCCTTTTACCAACTGGTCCCCCCTGATCATATTTAATAAAACCTCCAGGACTGATATAAAGAGTAATGGGGATATTGGGCACCCCTGCCGTGTCCCTTTTTCTATCGGAAGTTCATCAGTCACCACATTATTTACAATTAACTTTGCCTTTTGTTCCAAATATATTGCACCTATACCATTTTCAAACCTTTGGCCTACCCCCCATCCCATGGAGATTCTTCTTCATAAAGTTCCAAGAAATATTATCAAAGGCTTTCTCCGCGTCCACAAATATTAAAACTGCCTTCGTATTGATATTTACTGTCAACATTTCTGTCAGGGTTTCAGGGAGAGAAGAGCAGATGGGGGAGGAGACAGAGAGCGAGGGGGAAGAATCCCAGAGAGATGAGGAGGAGGATGACGATGACCAAAGGTCGTCCATGAGTCTGTCCAGTGAGTCAGAGGACTCCCAAAAGGGAGCCCCCCTGGTCAGACCAAAGGGAGGCCAAGGGGGAAGCAGTGAGGAGCAGGGGAGCGAAGGGAGAAGCCCCAGTGGGAGTTGGACACCGGAGCCGGCTTCTCAGCCGGAACGGAGTGAAGGGGGTGGAGTTACCAGTGTGTCAGAGGGAGCAGAGCAAGAAGGAGACAGGGGAAGGAGATCGGAGCAGGACGCTCAGCCGGAGGGGGTGGAGAGTAGCACCGGGAGCAGTGTAGCGGTCGAGAGAAAGGTCAGAAGCAACGTACGCGCGCCAAGTTCAAATGTAGAGGCGCGCGGAAGTGAGGAGAGCCCTGGGGAGGAGCCCGGCCCCAAAGCGAGAAGGAGGGGGGCAGAGGCATCAGAGGATTCAGCCTCGGGCGAGTCCCGGCGAGGGGGAACCCAGGGGGGCAGAAAGACCCTGCGGAAAAGGAAGGAGAGGAAGAGGTGGTCCAGCACAAGCCTCTTAAATTGGTGCCGAGGCGGTACGGATTCAGAGGGGACTTCAGCGGTCTAACGTTACAGACGTAGAGTCACAAAGATGGAATGTAAACGCAACCATGATCTTCAATAAAGACTTTCTGTAAATAAACCGGATTGGAGTTGGGTCTCTTGTGAGCTGGGACCAGACGGGTGGCTCTGACAGTAAGTCCCCTCTCCAGAACGCAAAAATTTTTTTTTTTTTTTGCAAAGCTCACCAACGGGAGCAGCCATGAGCGTGGAGGAACAGCTGCTTACGCTGAGGAATCAGGTTACCGAACTCACAGCTGCAGTCATTGCATCGCAGAAGAAGAATGACGAACTGGACAAGGCTTGCCAGGACCTGCGAACAAGGTGGGAGCAGGCAAGCAGGGCAGGGGTCCCGGGTTCCAGATCGGAGGGAGTTGCACTTGGACGGCGGGGGGGCGCCCTAGTTACGCACTTTAATGGCAACCTGCAAGACTACCCTAACTTCAGGGCAGACGTCGTGTATGCACTGCATTTGCTCCGTCATGATTTTAAAGATGAGGAGGAGAGAGTGGGGTTCATAATTTCGCATCTGCATGGGGAGGCCAGAGCTTGGTTGCGCAATTTGTGGCGCGAAGATGGCCCTGCCCGCCGCAATTCTGATGAATTTATTAAAGCGATGGATGCTTGTTTCCAGTCCTCTGTGGATGTGGATATTGCTCGTAGGCAGATGCACGGACTGCGGCAAGGCAAAGCCACTGTACGTCAATATCATTCCAAATTCTTTGCATTACTAACTGCGTTGGGCTGGGAGAAGGATAGTAAACCCGTCAGAGATCTTTTCTGGGAAGGTCTTAGCCCCCCCGTCAAGGATGAGATCGCCAGAGGAGATAGACCCCAGACCCTAGAAGACGTAGTGCAACGGGCTTTGGCTATCGGAATACGACATGAGGGACGCCCGTGGCACGAGGGGGAGGGACCCCAGGCGCGTGCACCAGCGAGAACCCCCCCTTTTGTCCCCAGGGACTTCAGCCAGACGCACCCCTCGCCCTTGGGGAGGCAAGGAGAAGAGCCGATGGAAATTGGTGGTGCTAGGGCTCAGACACCATCCAGAGCCCCTGTTTCCGGTGCAGTGAAGGTGAAGCCTCCTAGAGGGACCAGGAAATGTTACATCTGTGACAGTGCACAGCATATGGCGAAAGAGTGCCCCCAGAGGCTCCAAAAACACACTGCAGCTCTAGCAACAGTGGCAGCGGAAGTGGTGCAAAGAGAGCAGCCTCAGGGAAACGACAGTGCCTGGCTGGAAGCGGAGCTACTGGGGCTCAGCCAGGCGGATCTGTAGAACAGTCCCCAGCACCCTTGCAACGCACAGACCCTTTACCACCCAAACCAGCAGTGCAACTCACTGCGACCCTTCAGCTGCCAAATGGACAATCCCTGGAAGTTCCCATCACGATTGATTCAGGGAGCAATGCGGATTTTGTGGGAATACAATTTGTCAAGCAGCATAGCATAGCGCTCCTGCCTGCAACGATGCCTCTGAACGTGGTCACAGTGGACGGCAGGAAATTGCTGGGAGGGCAAGTTGTGCAGCAGACGCCTCCCATGGTGATGCAGATTGGAAATCATCGAGAAGTCATTAGCTTCAATGTCACCCACCTGTCAGACACGCCCATTGTGTTAGGCATGAGTTGGCTGGAGAGGCATAGTCCCGCTGTAGCGTGGTACCAGCGGCAAATCACCTTCTGCTCATCGTATTGTGCTCAGCATTGCATCCAAACCAATCAGGAGGAAGGAGCTGAGCAGCAACTGCACCTGGGCATGGTGCAGGCAGTGCCTCACAAGTACGAGGGATTCTTGGAGGTTTTCTGCGAGAAAGAAGCTGACAAGTTGCCGCCTCACAGGCCTTACGACTGTGCGATCGACCTGGTGCCAGGGGCGCAGCTGCCAACTGCAAAGCTGTATTCCATGTCTGAGGACGAAATGCAAGAGCTCAGAGAGTTCATAGAGCATAATCTGAAGCGCGGGTTCATCCGGGAATCCAAAGCAGTGGGAGGCAGTCCTGTTTTCTTTGTGAAGAAGAAAGACACGCCCCAAAAAAGACTCATTGTGGACTATAGATTCATAAACAGACTGACTAAGCCCAAGGCCTTTCCCATGCCCAAGATTGACGACCTCCTAGCGACCGTTAGGAAGGGTAAGATCTTCACCAAGTTGGATTTGCGTGGAGCGTACAACCTCATCCGCATCCGGAAGGGCGATGAGTGGAAGACTGCCATGTTCACGCCTCTAGGCACGTATGAATACAGAGTTATGCCGTTTGGTCTCCAAAATGGCAGCCACGTTTTCCAAGCATTTATGCATCACGTGTTGGCGGGACTCCTCTACAAGAAGTGTGTATGTTTTCTCGACGACATCCTGATTTTCTCGGAATCGCCGGAAGCTCACGAGAAGGATGTAAAGGAGGTCCTACAGAGGTTGCGGGAGCACAGGCTGTAAGCCAAGTTGGAGAAGTGCCAGTTTGATGTGACGGAGGTGGATTTCCTTGGCTACAAGCTGTCCGACGAGGGGCTGGCCATGGACAGAGTCAAGGTCCAAGCGGTGTTGGACTGGAAGAGCCCACGCAATCGGAAGGAAGTCCAGAGATTCATCGGATTTGCCAATTTTTATCGCAAATTCATCAAAGGTTTTGCAAATGAGACGGCAGCAATCACGGACACCCTCAGTTCCAAGAAGAAGAAGTTCGCTTGGACGGAACAGGCAGAGCGCTCTTTTCGGAAGCTTAAAAGCCTCTTCGCCTCTGAGGAGCAGCTACTGCACGTGAATCCCGGCAGGCCCATGCGGGTGGAAACCGACGCGTCAGACAGAGCGGTTGGAGCCGTCCTTCTGCAGGAGGATCCGCAAGGCAATTGGAGGCCGGGCGCCTTCTACTCCCGGAAGCTCAGCAAGACGGAGCGGAACTACACCATATGGGACAGGGAGCTGTTGGCCATTCATGCAGCTTTCAAAGCATGGCGACACTTCCTCATAGGAGCCAAGCACACAGTGCAGGTCCGCACGGATCACAAGAACTTAGAGTATTGGCGAACGGCAAAGCTGCAGACCCAAAGACACATGCGCTGGGCAGAATTCTTTGCGGATTTCGACTTCAAAATAGAATACATCCCGGGGGACTCCAATGTTATAGCAGACGCACTCTCCAGGAAACCGCAATACCTTGAGGAGACGACACCAATTGCAGCGAAGCACATTTTCGCACCGCAGGCGTGGGCGTGCGCTGCCATCGCAGTCGACCTGGACGCGGTGCGACGCGCGTTGCAAGCGGATCAATTTGCACAGTCCAAGATGGAGGAGCTGCGCAGTGGGTCGCAAAGAGACGATGAGTTCCAGTTGCGGGACGGGCTCTTAACTCGCAAGGGTGCCCTCTACGTGCCAAACGACGAACTTCGCGCAAAGGTTCTGCAGCAATTGCACGACGCCCCCAGTGCGGGCCACTTCGGCAAGGAGAAGACAATAGAATTAGTGGCCAGGGACTTTTGGTGGCCCCAGATGCGGGGAGAGGTGGCGGATTACGTCGCCAGGTGTGACACCTGTCAGAGGTCCAAACCAGTACACCAGAAGCCGGCGGGATTGCTGGAACCGCTGGAAACGCCGCAGCAGCCGTGGGAGAGGGTAGCACTGGACTTTGTTACTGACCTGCCCAGCTCCAGGGGCAAGACGGCGGTGCTGGTGGTTGTGGACTTGTTCACCAAGATGGCGCACTTCATTCCTTGTGCCAAGGTGGCGACGGCAGAACAGACCGCCAAACTCTTCATCGACCACGTGTTCAGAGTGCATGGACTACCGCAGTCCGTCCTGTCCGACAGGGGGCGCCAATTTGTTTCCAACTTCTGGCAGAAGCTTCTGGGTATCCTGCACGTCAAGATCGACCTAGCGTCGGCGAGACATCCACAGACCAACGGCCAAGCAGAGAGGGTCAACGCGATCATGCAGCAGTACCTGAGGTGTTACGCCAATCAGCGACCCGCAGCGTGGGTGGACTACCTGCCGATGGCTGAGTTTGCCTACAACAACACAAAGCACGCATCGACCGGGGTGACGCCGTTCTTCGCGAACAATGGCCGTCATCCCAGAACCTTTCCGAGGCTTATAGCACCAGGAGAGGGGGTGCCTCAAGAGGCCGACCAGTTCGCAGCAGAGTTGCAAGAGGTGCACGAGGAGCTGCGGAGACATTTGGAGCTGGCCAAACAAGCCTATAAGGTGCAGGCGGACAAACACAGAAGGGCGGGAGAGGACATCCAGGTGGGGGACTGGGTATGGTTAGCGGCCCAAGCGATGCCAGCCAGATCGTTAGCCAAGAAGAAGCTAGGACACAGGCAGCTAGGACCATACCAAGTTGAGGCTAGGATCAATCCTGTAGCATTTCGCCTGGCCCTTCCAGAAGGCTCCAGAGTGCACCCGGTCTTTCATAGGTCGGTGCTCACTCCCTACAAGGCCCCGCACAGGTTTCAAGAGTCAGAAACAGTACCAGACCCACGCAAAGGGTCACCCAAGAGGGGGGGGGTCGCCTAGGGCCGAACCCCTCAACGAGGTCACAGAGATACTGGACTCGAGATGGGGGGAAGAGGGGGTTGAATACTTTCTCGCCAGAGAGGGCACCCCAGCCACTGCCAATAGTTGGGTGCCGGGCTACGCGTTAGACGAACCCCTTTTGAAGGAAGAGTTCCATGCACTTTTCCCACATAGACCCATGCCAGCTGAGTACTTTGATGACTGGCTTTTCACACCCACATTGTCAGATAGCACGTTCAGGGGTTTCTCTTCCTCCGAGGAAAGAACACCAGAATCAAGCCCGCCCAGGGGATCGTGCTCGGGGGTGGACACGGAAACCCCTTATTGGTGGGAGGAGCAACCAGAGGAGGAATGGCGCAAGAGGTGGATGATGGGTCCTTGGCGGGCAGCACCAGAGGAAGTAGCAATGGAAGAAGAGACTGAGATGGCTTTGGGTGAAGAACCCGAGTTCGAACACACATACACAGAACTGCCAGCAGAGAACATTGACGTAGACGACCTGTATCCTGAGCCTACCCCCGAAGAGCCGCAGTTTCCACAACCGGCACCCGCCGAGCGGGAGGGGGGAAGGGGGGGCTTCGAGGGGGGGATGGATGTCAGGGTTTCAGGGAGAGAAGAGCAGATGGGGGAGGAGACAGAGAGCGAGGGGGAAGAATCCCAGAGAGATGAGGAGGAGGATGACGATGACCAAAGGTCGTCCATGAGTCTGTCCAGTGAGTCAGAGGACTCCCAAAAGGGAGCCCCCCTGGTCAGACCAAAGGGAGGCCAAGGGGGAAGCAGTGAGGAGCAGGGGAGCGAAGGGAGAAGCCCCAGTGGGAGTTGGACACCGGAGCCGGCTTCTCAGCCGGAACGGAGTGAAGGGGGTGGAGTTACCAGTGTGTCAGAGGGAGCAGAGCAAGAAGGAGACAGGGGAAGGAGATCGGAGCAGGACGCTCAGCCGGAGGGGGTGGAGAGTAGCACCGGGAGCAGTGTAGCGGTCGAGAGAAAGGTCAGAAGCAACGTACGCGCGCCAAGTTCAAATGTAGAGGCGCGCGGAAGTGAGGAGAGCCCTGGGGAGGAGCCCGGCCCCAAAGCGAGAAGGAGGGGGGCAGAGGCATCAGAGGATTCAGCCTCGGGCGAGTCCCGGCGAGGGGGAACCCAGGGGGGCAGAAAGACCCTGCGGAAAAGGAAGGAGAGGAAGAGGTGGTCCAGCACAAGCCTCTTAAATTGGTGCCGAGGCGGTACGGATTCAGAGGGGACTTCAGCGGTCTAACGTTACAGACGTAGAGTCACAAAGATGGAATGTAAACGCAACCATGATCTTCAATAAAGACTTTCTGTAAATAAACCGGATTGGAGTTGGGTCTCTTGTGAGCTGGGACCAGACGGGTGGCTCTGACAATTTCCATAATATCAATTATATTCCTTACATTGTTCGACAAGTATCTTCCCGGGAGAAAGCCTGCCTGGTCTTTATGAATCTCCTCCACCAGCACCTTCTTAAGTCTTTTTGCTAAAATGTCAGCAAATATTTTGTAATCCACATTAAGTAATGATATAGGGCGGTAGTTCTTAATCTGATTTTTTTCAGTTTCAGACTTTGGTATAAGTGTAATAAAAGCTTCTTTCCACGATTCAGGAGCCTTTTCCCCCTCTAATATTTCATTACAAACCTCCTTCAACGGCTGTATTATCCATTCTTTCAAAGCTTTGTAGTATCTGGAGGTTAATCCATCTGGTCCTGGAGATTTACCTAGTTGCATATTCTGAATGGCACCCTCTATTTCTTTATCTGTTATTTTCTCATTTAAAACCAACATACTTTGTTGAGAAATTTTTTGTAGTCCATATTTCTTAAGAAAGTCTTCTATATCTCGTTCATTCTCCGGCCCTTGTGCATATAATCTTCTGAAATAACTCTGAAAACAGTTGCTAATCTCATTTGGTTTGATGATGTTCTTTCCATCCACCTCCAAATTTGTGACTGTATTCAGTTTTTGTCTCTTCTTCAATTGCCATGCGAGTAGTTTCCCACATTTATCTGCTGATTCAAATGTCCTTTGTCTCATTTGCTTAACTTTCCATTCTATCTCTTGATTCATCAGTTCCATATACTGCATCTGGTAAAATTTAATTTCTCTCAGAATCTCATGAGACTTTGGTTTAGACCTCAATCTCTTTTCTCCCTCTTTTATTTTTTCCAGAATCTTATCTTTCTTCTCATTTTGCTTTTTCCTCTTTAAAGTGTTCTGTTGTATTAAAAAACCTCGCATCACGGCTTTACTTGCATCCCAAATCACTCTTTTTTCAACATCCGTCCTCAAATTTATCTCGAAATAATCCTTCAAAGTTTTTTGGGCCTTTTTGTAGATCTCATCGTCTCTAAATAGGGTGTCATTCATTCTCCATCTGAAGGAGCCAGCTGTTGTTAGTTTCATTTCCATCTTCACCGCGTTATGGTCGGAGCATGTCTTTGGGCAGATTTCTACTTTTTTATCCTTGGAGCCATGCCACTAGTAATCCAAATTTGATCAATTCTTGTCCATGTCATTTGTGCCTCGGAAAAGAACGTTCCCTCTCTCTCGAGAGGGTTTCTAGTTCTCCAAATATCTATCAAGTCCAAATTCTCTGTCATTTCAAAAAAAAAGTCTTGGGTAATCTCCCATCCTTAGAGACCACCTGTCTTTGTGCTTTGTCCATGTTAGTGGGAACCACACCATTCATGTCTCCTAATAAAATTACCTTATAATCCAGATAGTCCATTAATGTCTCATGCAGTTTCTTAAAGAATTCTGCCTTCCCTTCACTAGGTGCATAAATGCCAACTGTCAAAAAATTTTCTCCCTGGATTTGTATTTCAATTGCCAAAAATCTTCCTTGTTCATCTTTAAAGATCAATTTAGGGGCCAATTTCTCCTTTACATAGATCACCACTCCTCTTTTCTTAACTTTATCCGACGAAATGAATTCCTGTCCTAACCTTTTGTTTATAAGCAATTTTCTATGTGTCCTTGTTATGTGGGTCTCTTGTAAACAAATCAAATCCAATTGTTCTCTTTTCAGAATATGGAAAACTTCGCGCCTTTTTCTGGGAAGGTTCAGTCCATTACAGTTCCAAGTCAAAAATTGCAGAGACATCATTAATTAGTTACCTCCAGCCGCTCCCTGCGGCTGTTCTTCTTCCGTTGGTGATTTAAGTCCAAATGTCAGGTTTCCAAGATCTGTCTCAGAGGTCAATTCTACCACTCCTTTCTGTAGGTCCTCTTCGTTTCTGTCCAGAAATTGTTCTTTATCTTGTACTGTTCTTATCTTGACTTTCTTTCCTTTGTAACTAAAGGACAAACCCTGTGGAAACTCCCACCTGAAAGGAATGTTATTCTGTTTCAGCAGGTAAACCAGGTTCTTATAATGAGATCTAGCCTCCAGAATATATTTCGGGATGTCCTTGTAAATTTGCACAAAAACCTTCTCAATCTCAAGGGTTCTTTGATAGTGTAGATCTAATATTTTATCTCTTTCCTCCTTTGATCTCAAAGTTATCAGGCAATCCCTCGGAATCTTTCTATTCTGCCTTCTCCCCAATCTGAAGGCTGCCGTTATCTTAAAATCTTCCTCCTCTGTGTTTACCTGCCAGAATTCTGAAAGTTCTTTGGTGAGAAAGTCCACTAAGTTGTCCCCCTAACTTTCTGGGACCAATCTAAGTCTTAAATTCCTCTCTTTCCTCTGCATCTCCCATAAAGACAAAGCGGCCTCATGTTCGTCCAACCTCTTACAAACTGGTGCTAATTTTTCCTGTGTATTGTCTGCAGTGGATTTCGCTTCTTCCGCTATTTTTCGGGTTGTTGCATTTTCCTCAATTAATTTATTTATAGTTGCTGTGTTGGATGTTATACTTTTGGTGTTCAAGTCCAATTTTGTAGTAAGTTCTGTCAGCTGTTTGGTATTTTCCGTACTCTGCTTTGTCAGATTTTCTAAAGATTCATTTATCTTAAGCAAAGCTTGTGTCACTGAATCCATCAATATATCTGTCCCTCTTTCCTGTCCTGCTGCGCCTGTTGACAATGTACCTGATGTAGAGCCCCTTTTCTTTTGTGCGGCTTTAGCTTTAGACCTTGTTGCTATCTCCTCTGCTGGGCCGCTCATGTCCCAAGGTCGTTCCCACAGGAGCAGCTTTGAATGGAAAAATCCAGTGACTTGTTTTATTTTATTTTTTTTACAGTCTATGTTGCAACTATTGTCCTTAGGTCCTCTAGAGGGAGCAATTCAATGTATCCACAAGGCAGAGAAAAGACAAAGAAGCCAAAAGTCCCCAAAGAGGAAAATTTTTAACCAGAGTCTTCTAGTTGCAACAAGCTATCAAATTGATCTTTCAGCAAAATCCCAAAGTCACGAAAACCAAGATTGTATCAAATAAAGTCACAGTCTATCCTTTCTGACAGTCCCTGTCAAGTGTTTCACCCAGGCAGCTCGCTCCCAGAGTCAGAGACAGCGGAAAGTTTTTCCCTTTGCTTCCTTTCATGCAGGTTAAATCAAGTTCCCTTTTCTTCCCCCCTCACTCCTGCTTGCTGGGGGGGAGGTTCAAACTCAATGCCAGGGTTAAACCACTTTAAAAAGTTCAAAATTACTTCTCCTTCAATTGCAGCTTTAAATTCCGTTGCTTTAAAGATCATGCAGCCGGGGGGGGGGGGGAGGCAGACTTCCTTTATTTACCGTCCCCGTTTTCAGCCGAATTTCAAAGAAATTTTATAGTCCCAATAGGTTTCTCAATCCTACTTACGGATGTTGAATTTCAGTCCAAATTTCAGGAAGAAGTCAGCGCTCTCCGCTTGTGGCGACGCGGCTTCACTCCACGGGCTGGGTAGCGACTCTCAGCACCGCGCGATCCCCCAATGCTCCTCCGGAGCCTTTAAAAAGGCTCTTTTGCAGTAAGGGGGGGCGCAAATGGTGCCCACCGAGTCTCCTTGTTCACAGGCTTCTGTGCCTGTGATTTTAGGGGTCCCCGCTTTGCCGTAGCGGTCAGACCCGAACTCGTGGAGCAGCCCTCTCTCCGGAGATCAGAGAGAGAGCCGCCATTAAGCGCTGGCGCCGAAATGAAATGTTGTTTCATTTCTTTCCTTCTTCTCTAAAGAATTCGAGAAATCGTTTCTCTATTTCTTTAGGGTTGTTTATTATTTTGCCTTCGCACTTAACTCTATTTATAAGCCTTTCTGCCTCTCTCTTCTTTAATTGCCATGCTAATAACCAGGCTCAGGTTCTGTTTCAGGCTGTGTCTCTGTTTCAGGCTCCGGCGCTGTATCAACCACTGTTGCAGACTCAGGCTGTGGCGCTATGGCTGTAGCTGTGGCTCTGGTTCTGTTTCAGGCTCTGGCACTGTATCAAGCACTGTTTCAGGCTCAGGCTCAGGCTTCTGCCCTTTATTAGGCTTTGTCTCAGTCTCCGACGCTGTTTCAAGCCCTGTATCTGCCTCTGCCTCTGTTTCAGGCTCTGGCACTCTATCAAGCACTGTTTCTGGCTCTGGCTCTCTTTCAGGCTCTGGTTCTGAATTAGGGTTTTGTTCTGGCTCTGGCTGTGTCTCTGGCTCTGGCTCCTGCTCCAGCTCCGGCACTGTATCAAGTACTGTTGCAGACTCAGGCTGTGGCTCTAGGCTGTGGCTGCAGCTATGTTTTGCGCTCCGGCTTTGTATCAAGCCCTTTTTCTGGCTCTGGCTCAGGCTCAGGCTCAGGCTCATGGTCTCACTCTGACTCTGCTCTTAGATTACTTCGTAGTCCAAAAGAAGTCTATACATTTTTGCGATTATTTTGGTTTTGTGATAAGGAGACGCTGGAGTCGCTCCAGCACATCATGTTCACTTGCCCCCTGTTCAATGTGCCACGGGCAAATTTGTTGGGATCAATCATACAGAAACTAGAGGGTACCCCACCAAAATTCCACCTTGCCCAAATCTTGCAGGATAAGGATACTCATACGACCCTGAAAGTGGCAAGGTTCCTGGTCGCTGTCCTTACCCAAAAGCGACGCCAAGGAGCACTACAAGCTAACTAAGGCGTAGTATGCCATTCTATTTTATAGTATTTTATTGTTATTGTGGTGTTCTAGCGGCTGTTTTTTTTTTTTGTTTGTTTTTTTGTTTTTTTGTTTTTTTCTTCCCACGTACACAAGCTGTTATTTATGTGTTGTTTTTACTTGTATGGGCCTATGGCCGTAATAAATATTGTTGTTGTTGTTGTATTTTGGTTTTACTATTCAGTAGTTCTCTTTCAAATCTTGAAGGCTCCTTTTCAAAACCTATCTGCTTATCCTGTCTGAACACTTCATTCACCTGGAAGTAATCTAGTCAACTAGAAAAGTGACCCGCTCCGATATCTTCCCGCGGGGTGGCCCTCCCAGTCCGATTCCTCTTCCTCTGACGCCTCTCCTCCCTCCTCTTCGGAGGCAGGAAAACCCACAAAATCCTCTTCAAGATTGTCCTTTCAGGGCTCTACCATCGCCATCGATCCCCGGCATTGAATGTGTTGGCCTAGTGTTGGGCTCCGAGGAGAGCTTGGCTGTTTGGCTGGTGTACCGGCCACCTAGCGCACCAGCAGCCACCCTGTCAGGCCTATTGGAGGCGGTGGCTGGCTGGGCCTTGGAGTTCCCTAACCTATTGGTATTGGGGGACTTCAACATCCATGCTGATGCCACTCCCTCCTCACATGCTCTTGACCTGGTGTCTTCCATGGCGACACTAGGGTTCTCCCAGTTTGTTTCGGGCCCCACACATCAAGCAGGCCACACGCTGGATTTGATCTTTGGCATAGGTATAGATGTGATCATGTCTCCTTCGATGAAAGTGCCATGGCCTGATCACTACGCTCTGAAAGCCAGGATTGACTTTCCACCCCCACCCTGCTTAGGTGGCAAGCCAATTTGGGCTCGCCTGCAGAGGCTGATGGACCCTGATAGATTCTGTCAAGCCTTGCAGGACCTTGCTCCCCCTGGCGACTCATTGACTGAGCTTGTTGAGGGCTGGAATATCCAGCTCCTGGCAGCCATTGATGGGATCGCATCTAAGCGCCCTCTGCGACCCCGCAGAAACCGGGCTCCCTGGTTTACCGAAGAGCTCCGGAAAATGAAGCGGGACCTCAGACGGCTAGAGCGAGTATGCCGGGGTGCCCGTGACGGAGCCTCAAGAACATCTTATAGGGCTTTTATGAAAACCTATGAGATGGCGGTGAAGGCTGCTAAGAAGTCTTACTTCTCGGCCTCCATTGCATCCGCTAGCTCTCGCCCGGCACAATTATTTAGTATAATCAGGTCTTTAACGTCCCTTGAGGGACAGCCAAATTTAAATAATAATTTGGCACATAGCTGTGAGGCATTTGCGAGCTTTTTTGC
This sequence comes from Podarcis melisellensis, assembly GCF_964234715.1. Lineage (NCBI taxonomy): Eukaryota > Metazoa > Chordata > Lepidosauria > Squamata > Lacertidae > Podarcis > Podarcis melisellensis. Next base: position 27,880,012 of record NC_138535.1, read on the forward strand.
GGAGAAGGTCTTGGTGCTCCGCCATGACCTCCCTACCAATTTGGATACAATAAAGGAACTGGAGGCCCCTCGACTGTCCTCGGGTCCAGTATTGGACCACTTCGACCGGATATCCCCAGCCGATGTGGACAGACTCCTCCGAGCTGGAAAGGCCACCACCTGTCCTCTCGACTCGTGCCCGTCTTGGCCGATTAGAGCGTGTCCAGACGAGGTGCGGGCCCTCCTGGGGGATATCATCAATTTGTCCCTTGGCACGGGGACATTCCCTGCAGAACTGAAGGAGGCAGTGGTGCGCCCGCTCTTAAAGAAAACATCATTAGATCCTTTAGATCTATCCAATTACCGCCCGGTTTCAAATCTTCCGTTCCTGGGTAAGGTGATTGAGAGAGCGGTTGCCGAACAGCTTGGTAGGTTTCTGGATGAAACATCGGCTCTGGATCCATTCCAGTCCGGCTTCCGCGCGGGTCATGGGACCGAGACGGCTCTGGTTGCCCTAACAGATGATCTTCGTAGACAGCTGGATCGAGGCGGGTCAGGGCTGCTGATTCTTCTAGATCTGTCAGCAGCTTTCGACATGGTCGATCACGAACTCCTGGACCACCGCCTTGCCGACGTGGGGATTCAGGGCACAGTCCTTCAATGGCTGCGCTCGTTTCTCTCTGGTCGGGGACAGAGGGTGGCGCTTGCGGGGGAATTGTCATCGCGCCACTCCTTGGTGTGTGGAGTACCTCAGGGTGCAATACTCTCCCCGATGCTTTTCAACATCTTTATGCGCCCCCTCGCCCAGCTTGTCCGGAGTTTTGGGCTGGGTTGCCATCAGTATGCTGATGACACCCAACTCTATCTGTTGATGGATGGCCATCCTGACTCGGCCCCAGACACACTGACCAGATGTTTGGAAGCTGTGGCTGGATGGTTACGAGGGAGCCGGTTGAAGCTAAATCCTTCGAAGACAGAGGTCCTGTGGCTGGGACGGGACGATATGGGATTGGGGGGGGGCAACTCCCATCTCTTGCGGGGGTGCACTTAGTGCCAGCACCATCCGTTAAGAGTTTGGGTGTAATCTTCGACACCTCCCTTTCCATGGAGGTGCAGACTGCAGCTATAACAAAGGCAGCATTTTTTCATCTCCGCCAAGCTAAGCAGTTGGCTCCTTACCTCTCTCGCCCTGACCTAGCCACTGTGATCCATGCGACGGTCACCTCCAGCCTGGATTATTGTAACTCGCTCTACGTGGGGCTGCCCTTGAGACTGACTCCAGCAGGTGCAGAATGCTGCAGCGAGACTCCTTACGGGGTCTTCGCTGCGAGACCACATTCACCCGGTGCTATACCAGCTGCACTGGCTCCCGGTGGAGTACAGGATCAGGTTTAAGGTGCTGGTTTTAACCTTTAAAGCCCTATACGGCCTAGGACCCTCGTACCTACGGGACCGCCTCTCCTGGTATGCCCCACAGAGAAACTTATGGTCTTCAAATAAAAACATCTTGAAGGTCCCAGGCCACAGAGAAGTTAGGCTGGCCTCAACTAGAGCCAGGGCTTTTTCGGCTGTGGCTCCGATCTTGTGGAACGCTCTGTCACTAGAGACAAGGGCCCCGCGGGACTTGTCATCTTTCCGCAGGGCCTGCAAGACAGAGCTGTTCCACCAGGCCTTTGGCCAGGGCACAGCCTGACTCCCTCCCTCGGCAATCTTCATGGAGCTCTGGCACAATGGTTGCCAGTGGCTTGATTTGAACCAATTTTATAATGAATGATTTTAGAGTGTTGTTTGTGCTGTACTTTTGTACTGTTTTATTGTTGTTAGCCGCCCTGAGCCCGGCTTTGGCTGGGGAGGGCGGGATATAAATAAAATTTATTATTATTATTATTATTATTATTATTATTATTATTATTATTCATCTGTGGTTCCAAATTGCTCCTCCCAGAATCTCGCTAGTGGTTTAGGTTTATCTGGGAACAGGCTGTGGAACTCCTCCGCAAGATACCCATCATTGATAGCCTCCGCTGGAACCCACGTGTTTTCTGACTCGGGTTCTCCCTCCCAAGCTACCAAGTACTCCACCTGGCGCCCTCACCATCTTGAATCGAGTATTTCCGTGGCTTGGTTGTGGTGTTCCCAAGTTCATCTTAAGTTCCTGGTGCAAGGCCTCCATTTATTCCACAAACTGCTCTGCCGCAGGTACGCTCCCCCCTTCCTCCCCCCTCCCCGGGAAGGCCCTGGGATAACACCCATAATTGGCCATGAACGGGCTCATTCCCGTGGAAGCCCGCCTCGACCTGTAGCAAGCCCATGAGCTTCCTCCAGAACCGGGAAGTAAATTGTTTCCCGCGATCCGAGATGACCCTCAAGGGAGCCCCATGCAGCCTGAAGATGTGATCTACAAACAACCTGGCTGTTTCCTCTGCCGTTACCGCATGCGAGCAAGCTATGAAATGGCACATTTTTGTTAGCAGATCGACTACTACCATGACTGCTGTCTTCCCCCTTGATTTGGGCAAATCTGTCATAAAATCTATGGATACCACCTCCCAGGGTCTTCCCGGCGTGGGTAAGGGTTCCAGTAACCCTGCGGGTGCAGCCCTCTCCCCCTTTGCCCTCTGGCAGCGGTCGCACCCCCGTACATATTCCCGTACATCTTCCCTTACCCTTGGCCACCAGAACTGCCTGGTGACAAGCAACATGGTTTTGTGTTGACCAAAATGTCCCGCTGTTGGATTGTCGTGGAGTTGTTTGAGTACCCTTCCCCTCAAGGTCTCCCCTGGTACGTACAGCGCTCCCTTGTAGTACAGTACCCCTTCCTTTTCCTCAAACCCTCCCTGGTTTTCCCTTCCGTTCCGGAGTTCCCTGATTTTTGTTTGAGCGAATTCGTCGTTTCTAGTAAGCCCGGCTAGTTCTCGTTTCCCAACCAACACTCCCCCCCCCCCACCCATCGGTTCTCGGGGAACACGTGTCTGACTTGCGGCGGTCCCTCTCCTTCCATGTACTCCGGCTTCCGGGAGAGAGCATCTGCTCTTACGTTCTCCTCCCCCGGCACGTACCGGATCTCGAAGAAAAACTTGGAGAACTCCTGTGCCCATCAAATCTGTCTCTGGTTGAGTACTCGCGCAGTCCTCCAGTATTCCAAGTTCTTGTGATCCGTACACACCTGGATCTCGTGCTGCGCCCCTATTAGCAGATGTCTCCATCGTCAAAATGCTGCATAAATTGCAAGCAGTTTGCGGTCATACACCGTGTAGTTTTGCTCCGACTTGCTCAGCTTCCTCGAGAAAAAGGCGCACGGCCTCCAGCTCTGCTGGGGCCCCGGCTGCAACAGTACCGCTCCGATGGCCCGGTCTGACGCGTCGGTCTCCAGCCTCATTGGCTTCTGCAGATCCACGTGCAGGAGCTGCTCTTCCGAAGCGAACGCCTTCTTCAGCCTTTCGAAGGATTGCTGGGCACTTTCTGTCCAGACGAACTTCTTTTTGCTACTGAGACAATCTGTGATAGGCGCTGTCAAGTGGGCGAAGTTCCTGATGAACTTCCGGTAGAAGTTGCTGAACCTCTGCCCCTGGCTACGTTTAAGCGTCAGGCTCAGTTTCAGACAGTGTCTCTGTTTCAGGATCCAGCACTCTATCAAGCACTATTTCAGACTCAGGCTGTGGATCTCGGCTGTGGCTCTAGGCTCCGTCTGTGGCTCTGGCTGTGGCTCTGGCTCTGTTTCAGGGTCTGGTTCGGAATGAAGATCTGGTTCTGACTCTGATTCAGGGTCTCATGATGGCTCTTCCTCTGCCTCTGACCCAGCTATATTTCAGGGTCTGGCTCTTTTTCAGGCTCTGGTTCTGAATTAGGGTTTTGCTCTGGCTCTGGCTGTGTCTCTGGCTCTGGCTCCAGCTCCGGCACTGTATCAAGTACTGTTGTAGACTCAGGCTGTGGCTCTAGGCTGTGGCTGTGGCTGTTGCTCTGGTTCGGGCTGTGGCTCTTTTTCAGGCTCTGGTTCTGAATGAGGGCTTGGTTATGGCACTGATTCAGGGTCTCGCTCTGTCTCTGGCTGTGTCTCTGTTGCACCACAAACGGTGGTTTGTTGTTGTTGTTGTTATTTTCTTTCTGGGGTGGGACAAATGTTTAGTTGGGGCGGGGATTATTTTAAGTTTAGCATAATTGTTTCTTGCTTTGTTTTTCTTTTACTATTTTTTTAGGTTATTGTATAGTTTGTATTTTGCTTTTTAAGGGGAAAGGGTCAGGGCTGCCTGGGAGGGGGCCTCAGCCAACAGAATGGCTGGGGCAGGTTCCCTACGGGGGGATGTATTGGAACACCCAATCTCTGTTATCGCGGGTGGGAGGAGCAGTTGCGCTAAGACCAGACCACATCTTTACCGAAGATCTGGTTCTGACTCTGATTCTGATTCTCTGATTCTGGCTCTCTATCTGGAAGGAGCCATTTTCATCATGTTCTCTCTTATATTATAGCTGGCTGTAAATTTGAAATTTACATTCCATCAGTTTTCCCCATCTTTTAGCATAATTGGACGGCCCACATCTTGGGCCCACTTTATCATTGAAGCCTTAACCTCCTCATCCATTACTACGTAGTCTAAAAGAAGTCTATAGATTTTTGCGATTATTTTGGTTTTACTATTCAGTAGTTCTCTATCAAATCTTGAAGGCTCCTTTTCAAAACCTATCTGCTTATCCTGTCTGAACACTTCTGTCAGAGCTGCCTCCAGGTCCCAGCTCACAGAGGACCAACGCTAGCCGGTAGTAATGTACAAAAGTCTTTATTGAGATTCAGTTTCCATTTACAAGCCGCAGCGTGCAGCCCTACGTCTAGACGCTAGATCGGCGAAGCCCCGTCTGAGTCTCCACCCCCTGTACACCAGTTTAATACTCTCGCTTTACTCCACCTTTTCCGTCTCTCCTTTCTCCTCTGGGTCCTTCTGCCCCCCTGTGTCTCCTCCTTCCTGGACTCTTCTGATGCTGATCCCCCGGACTCCTGTCCCTCCTTTTGGCGGGCTTTAGGACCTGGCTCCCTACCCGGGCTACCCACTGTGCCGCTCGCCTGTACATTTGAACTTGGCGCGCGCGCCCAGTTTCCAACCTTCCTCTCAACCGTTTCCTCTCTCTCGGATGAAGGCGTGTCCAATCCTGACTCATCTCCTCCCGCTGGCGGTGAGCAGCCTGATCCCGATACCTGGGACTCCTCCCCCCTACTGCTCTCTGGTGGGGAAGCTGGTCCTGATTTCCAACTGCTGCTCTCTGAGTCCCCTCTGGTCCCTTCTTCCTGGGGTGTTCCCCTAGGCAACCCCCTTGCTCTGACCATGGGAGCCCCTTTCTGTGAGTCTTCCGATTCGCTGGAAAGACTCAGAGACCTCGGACCACTGTCATCGCTTACGTTCCCTTCGGATTCCTCCCCTTCGCTCTCCATTTCCTCCCTCTCCTGTGCCTCTGCTCCTGAGCCCCTGACATCCATCCCCCCCTCGAAGCCCCCCCTTCCCCCCTCCCCTCCTTCAGGTGTGGGTACTGGGCGCTCCATTGTTGTGGGGGTGAGTGCCGGATACAGTTCGTCTCTCGTGGCGTGCAGCCAGCTGGAGGAGTTCTGATCGTCCTCCATGTTCTCGTCGACATCGATCTCCTCTGCTTCCATCTCTTCGCCTCCGTGCTCGAAACCAAGGTCCTCTCCCAACGCGTCCATGTCCGCCTCTCCCCCGGTTTCCTCTGGAGATGTTGCCTGCCAGGGACCCTCCAACCACTTCCTGCGCCACTGCTCCTCTGGTCTATCGTCCCACCAATAAGAGCGGTCTGAGGCAAACCCCGAGGGCGATCCCTCCGGGGAACGTGTGTCCATTGCCGGTTCCTCGTCCGAGGAGAACCCCTGGAACGTGCTGGCTGAAAGTGTGGGTGTGAAAAGATATTCGTCGAAATAATCTGCCGGCATAGGTCTGTGTGGGAAGAGTGCGTGGAACTCGTCCTTGAGGTAGTGCTCCTCCACCTCATAGTACGGCACCCAGCTGTTGGCACTTGCCGGGGTACCTTCCCTGGCGAGGAGATACTCAACCCCCTCTTTCCCCCATCTCGAGTCTAAAATCTCTGTTACCTCGTTGATGGGTTCCCCCCTTGGCGACCCCCTGTCTGTGGGCGTTTCCCTGAGTGGTTCTGGTGCCTTTCTTGGCTCCTGAAATCTGTGAGGTGCCTTGTAGGGCGTGAGCACTGATCTATGAAAGACCGGGTGCATTCTGGAACCTTCCGGAAGTGTTAACCGAAAGGCCACTGGATTGACCTGTGCCTCGACTTGGTACAGCCCTAGCTGCTTATGTCCGAGCTTCTTCTTCGCTAACGATCTGGCCGGCACTGCCTGGGCTGCTAACCAAACCCAGTCTCCCACCTGTATGTTTTCCCCGGCCCTTCTGTGTTTGTCAGCCTGTAGTTTGTATGCATGCTTTGCTAGTTCTAACTGCCTTCGGAGCTGTTCGTGGATCTCCTGCAACTCTGACGCGAAGGCGTCCGCTGCCTGTGGCTCCCCCTCCCCCACTCTCTCTAATCCCGGGAAGGTTCTGGGATGTCTCCCATTGTTGGCGAAGAACGGTGTCACCCCCGTGGACACGTGCTTCGTGTTGTTGTATGCAAACTCGGCGAGCGGCAGGTAGTCCACCCATGTCGCAGGTTGCTGATTCGCGTAGCATCTTAGGTACTGCTGCATGATGGCGATGACCCGCTCCGCTTGCCCGTTGGTCTGCGGGTGTCTCGCCGACGCTAGGTTGATCTTGACGTTCAGGATGCCCATCAGCTTTTGCCAGAAATTCGAGATGAACTGTCGCCCCCGGTCGGACAGGATAGATCGTGGTAGACCGTGAACCTTGAACACGTGGTCTATGAACAGCTTGGCGGTCTGTTCCGCTGTGGCCACCTTCGCGCACGGAATGAAATGGGCCATTTTGGTGAACATGTCCACCACTACTAGAACTGCTGTCTTGCCCCGCGAGCTGGGTAGATCCGTGACAAAGTCCAATGCCACCCTCTCCCACGGTTCGAGCAGAGTCTGCAGCGGTTCCAGCAGTCCCGCCGGCGGTTTGTGCACTGGCTTGGCCCTCTGGCAGGTGTCGCACCTCGAGACGTAGTCCGCTACTTCCCCTCGCATCCTGGGCCACCAAAAGTCTCTGGCTAGCAATTCTACAGTCTTCTCTTTGCCAAAGTGCCCGGCGGTGGGTGCGTCGTGCAGCTGCTGCAGTACCTTCGCGCGGAGGTCGTCCCCCGGTACGTAGAGGGCCCCTTTGCGGATGAGCAATCCGGCGCGTATCTGGAACTCGTCGTCCTTCGCCTTGCCACTGTGCACCTCCTCCATCTTGGCTTGCGCGAAGGGGTCCTCCTGCAGCGCGCGACGTACAGCATCCAGGTCCACGGTTGCCAAAGCGCATGCCCACGCCTTCGGTGTGAAAATGTGCTTTGCCGCCGCTGGAGCCGCCTCCTCGAGGTATTGCGGCTTCCTGGACAGTGCATCTGCCATGACGTTGTTGTCGCCTGGGATGTACTCTATCTTGAAGTCGAAATCCGCAAAGAACTCCGCCCAGCGTATGTTTCTCTGGTTCAGGAACCTCGCCGTGCGCCAGTACTCCAGGTTCTTATGGTCAGTGCAGACCTGCACTGTCTGCTTGGCTCCGATGAGGAAGTGCCGCCACGCCTTGAATGCTGCATGAATGGCCAGCAACTCCCTGTCCCAGATGGTGTAGTTCTGCTCCGACTTGCTGAGCTTCCTGGAGTAGAAGGCGCACGGCCTCCAGTCCCCATGTGGGTCTTGCTGCAACAGGACTGCACCCACGGCCCTGTCTGAGGCGTCCGTTTCCACCCTCATCGGTCTGCTGGGGTTCACATGCAGTAGCTGCTCTTCGGACGCGAAGAGACGCTTGAGTTTCTGAAAGGACTGCTCCGCCTGCTCCGTCCAGACAAACTTCTTCTTCTTGGAGCTGAGCGTGTCGGTGATGGCCGCCGTCTGCATAGCGAACCCCTTGATGAACTTGCGATAAAAGTTTGCAAAGCCGACAAACCGCTGGACCTCCTTCCGAGTGCGCGGGCTTTTCCAGTCCAACAGCGAACAAACTTTGGCGCTGTCCATGGCGAGACCCTTGTCCGATTGGCACTTCTCCAGCTTGGCGTACAGTCTGTGCTCCTGCAGTCTCTGCAGAACTTCCTTGACGTCCCTCTCGTGCGCCTCCTGCGAGTCTGAGAATATCAGGATGTCGTCCAGGAAGCAGACGCATTTTTTGTAGAGGAGTCCCGCTAACACGTGATGCATGAAGGCTTGAAAACAGTGGGAGCCATTTTGTAATCCAAACGGCATAACTCTGTATTCATAGGTGCCCAGGGGCGTGAACATGGCTGTCTTCCACTCATCGCCCTCCCGCACACGTATGAGGTTGTACGCCCCTCGAAGATCCAGCTTGGTGAAGATGCGTCCCTTCCTCACCGTCGCGAGTAGGTCGTCGATCTTGGGCATGGGGAATGCCGTGGGCTTCGTCCTCGAGTTTATGACCCGGTAATCAACTACAAGCCTCTTTTGGGGCGTGTCTTTCTTCTTCACGAAGAATACGGGGCTGCCCCCCACTGCCTTGGACTCCCTGATGAAACCGTGCTTCAAGTTGTGATCTATGAACTCCCTGAGTTCCTGTAGTTCGTCTTCAGACATGGAATATAGTTTCCCGGTCGGTAGCGTCGCCCCCGGCAGGAGGTCAATCTTGCAGTCATAGGACCTGTGGGGAGGTAGCTTGTCCGCTTCCTTCTCGCAGAAAACCTCCAAAAAAGCTGTGTACTTGTGGGGCACTGCTTGCAGCGTGCCTAATTGTAGCTGCGGGTCATCCTCTTCCCCTTCCGGGCTAGGCAGAATGCAGTGTTCTGCACAGTAGGAGGAGCTGAAAGTCAGTTGGCGCTGGTACCATGCCAACGCTGGGCTGTGCCTGTGCAGCCAACTCATGCCCAATACTACAGGCGTGTCCGACAGTTGGGTGACATTGAAGCTGATGACTTCCCGGTGATTGCCAATCTGCATCACCATCGGCGGCGTTTGCTTCACCACCTGCCCCCCCCCCCCCCAGCAATTCCCTGCCATCCACCGTGACAACCTTCAGGGGCAGCGTGGCAGGCAGGAGCGCTATGCTGTGTTGCTTAATGAAATCCAGTCCTATAAAGTCAGCGTTACTACCAGAGTCAATGGTAATGGGTACTTCCATTGTGAGTCCATTGGGTAACTGGAGCGATGCAGTGAGTTGCACCACTGGTTTGGGCGGGAGAGGGTCTGTGGGCTGCAAAATCTCTGGGGACTGCTTCACTGACTTGTCTGGCTGGGCCCCAGTGCCTCTGATTCCAGCCAGACTTGGTTGTTTCCCTGCTGTGGTTCTCTTTGCTGAGCTGCTTCTGTTACTGTTGCTGAGGCTGCAGTGTGCTTGTGGAGCCTCTGGGGACACTCTCTTGCCATGTGCTGAGCACTGTCGCAGATGTAGCACTTCCTGTTCCCTCTAGGAGGCTTCGCTTTGACTGCTCCCGGTGTTAGGGCTCTGGCTGCTGACTGAGCCCTGGCGCCTCCAATCTCCATTGGTTCTTCTCCCCCTCCCTGCGGAGGTGCGGATTGCGTACGCGCTGCATCCCTGGGAAAGAGGGGAGGTGCTCTCGCTGGCGCGCATCCCCAACGCCCTTCTTCTTTGCCCCAGGGACGCTCTTCCAGCCTCACCCCAATCGTCAGTGCCCTCTGCACAACTTCCTGAGTGCTTTGTGGTCTCTCCCCCCTTGCGATTTCGTCTTTCACAGCTCCATTCAGCCCTTCCCAGAAAAGTTCTCTGACTGCATCTGAATCTTTCTCCCATCCCAGAGCATTCACCAATGCAAAAAAGCGGGAATGATACTGCCTCACAGTGGCTCTCCCTTGTTTCAGTCCATGAATCTCTTTTCTGGCGATATCAATGTCTATTGTTGATAAAAAACACGAATCCATCGCTTTAATGAAGGCATTCGCACTTCGGAGCGCCGGATCCTTATCTCTCCACAGGTTGCGCAGCCACGCTTTAGCTTCTCCATGCAAATGAGATAATATAAATCCCACTCTCTCCTGCTCATCTCTAAAGTCTTTATCCAGCAATTGCAGCGCAAACATCACGTCTGCTCGGAAGTTAGGGTACTGCTGCAAATTCCCATCAAAATGAGACACAAGGCTGGCTCCTCTCCTCCCCAACCCAATCCCCTCCGGTTTTGGGGGGGGGGGGTTGCTCCTGCTTAGTAAACGCGTCCAACCTGGCTTGTAGATCTCTGCAGGCAGCAGCTGCTTCGTCTTCTCTCTTCCTAGATGCGAGAATCTCCTGGTTGAGTCGCGTCACTGCATTTTGCAGGTCAGCCATTTGCTGTTCGGTAGTCATCTTTCCTTGCTTTTGTGAGCTCGCAAAGCACCAATCTTGGCCCCTCGCTGCGTCCACTCACTTGCGAGGTTCTTGGTGACAACCAGAGACGGGGCTTACTGTCAGAGCTGCCTCCAGGTCCCAGCTCACAGAGGACCAACGCTAGCCGGTAGTAATGTACAAAAGTCTTTATTGAGATTCAGTTTCCATTTACAAGCCGCAGCGTGCAGCCCTACGTCTAGACGCTAGATCGGCGAAGCCCCGTCTGAGTCTCCACCCCCTGTACACCAGTTTAAGACTCTCGCTTTACTCCACCTTTTCCGTCTCTCCTTTCTCCTCTGGGTCCTTCTGCCCCCCTGTGTCTCCTCCTTCCTGGACTCTTCTGACGCTGATCCCCCGGACTCCTGTCCCTCCTTTTGGCGGGCTTTAGGACCTGGCTCCCTACCCGGGCTACCCACTGTGCCGCTCGCCTGTACATTTGAACTTGGCGCGCGCGCCCAGTTTCCAACCTTCCTCTCAACCGTTTCCTCTCTCTCGGATGAAGGCGTGTCCAATCCTGACTCATCTCCTCCCGCTGGCGGTGAGCAGCCTGATCCCGATACCTGGGACTCCTCCCCCCTACTGCTCTCTGGTGGGGAAGCTGGTCCTGATTTCCAACTGCTGCTCTCTGAGTCCCCTCTGGTCCCTTCTTCCTGGGGTGTTCCCCTAGGCAACCCCCTTGCTCTGACCATGGGAGCCCCTTTCTGTGAGTCTTCCGATTCGCTGGAAAGACTCAGAGACCTCGGACCACTGTCATCGCTTACGTTCCCTTCGGATTCCTCCCCTTCGCTCTCCATTTCCTCCCTCTCCTATGCCTCTGCTCCTGAGCCCCTGACAACTTCATTCACCTGGACGTAATCTAGCCAACTAGAAAAGTGATCTTTTATTTTCTCATAACTTATCAATATTAGTTGACCCTCCTCCTCCCCCCTTAATATTGTGTTATACGTTATCCAGTTCTCTTTGATGTTGTTCCTTTTTTTAACAGCGATTGCTTCTAGTGGAGAGTTCCATCTTGGGGTTTTCTGTTCCAAATATCTTTTGTATTTTCCCCATACCTTATTGTAATGGGAATTGTTTTTTTTAAAAAAAATATTTTTTATTAGTTTTCACAAACATAACAAAACACACAAGACAAAAACAACTAAACAAGACAAACTAACACATAATGTGACTTCCCCAAACCTCCCCTTCACTGCATCCTTAGTTTTAAAATATCATTTTTTAACAATCCTTCATTCAGATTCAAAGCTATTTTCCCTTAGATTTTCTCATATTTCAAATTTAGCAGCTATAATTCTGTATTTCATACCCTTTGACATTTTAACATTCCAAAATTTTACAGTTGTTCTTAAGATATATTTTAAACTTTCTCCAGTCCTCTTCCACCGTCTCTCTCCTCTGGTCACCGATTCTGCCGGTCATCTCTGCCAATCCCATAAATTCTGTCACCTTGGTTTGCCATTCTTCCAGAGTAGGTATTTCTTGAGTCTTCCAATACTTTGCCAATGGAATTCTTGCCGCCGTGGTTGCATACATGAAGAATGTTCTATCTTCCCTTAATATCGTTTGGCCGACCATGCCCAAGAGAAAAGCCTCCGGTTTCTTAGCAAATGTCCGCTTAAGAATTTTCTTAATTTCATTATAGATCATCTCCCAGTAGGCCTTAATCTTCGGGCAGGTCCACCAAAGGTGATAAAAAGTTCCTTCACATTCATTGCATTTCCAGCAATTATTATTGGGCAAATGATAAATCTTTGCTAGTCTGGTTGGGGTCATGTACCACCTATAGATCATTTTCATTATGTTCTCCTTTAAGGCACTACACGCCGTGAATTTAATACCTGTGGTCCATAACCATTCCCAGTCTGCAAACATGATGTCATGACCAATGTCTTGTGCCCATTTAATCATTGCTGATTTTACTGTTTCATCCTGTGTATTCCATTTCAGCAGCAAACTATACATTCTAGACAGATTCTTAGTATTGGGTTCCAATAATTCTGTTTCTAACTTTGACCTCTCCTTCTGAAATCCTACTTTCCTGTCTTGCTTGAACGTTTCATTGATCTGCTGGTAATGTAACCAGTCTCGAACCTTGGGTTTTAATTTCTCCATACTCTGTAATTTAATCTTTTCACCATCATATTCTATAATTTCACCATATTTTGGCCAATCTGAATCCATATTAAGTTTTTTTACCGCCTTGGCTTCCAGGGGTGACAACCACATGGGGGTTTTATTCTCCAACAAGTCTTTATAACGATTCCATACGTTGAACAGTGCTTTCCTAACGATATGGTTTTTAAAACCTCTATGCACCTTTACCTTGTCATACCATAAATATGCATGCCAGCCGAAGTTGTTATCATACCCTTCTAAATCTAAGATGTCTGTATTCTCAAGAAGTAGCCACTGTTTCAGCCAGCAAAAAGCTGCTGCTTCATAGTAAAGTCTTAAGTCCGGCAGGGCGAAGTCCCCTCTTTCCTTTGCATCAGTTAAAATTTTAAACTTAATTCTGGGCTTTTTGCCCTGCCAGACGAAATTAGATATGTCTTTCTGCCACTTCTTGAAACAGTCCATCTTATCCAAAATTTGCAATGTCTGAAACAAAAACAACAGTCTCGGCAACACATTCATCTTAATAACAGCCATTCGGCCTAACAAGGAAAGTCTCAACCTAGTCCATATGTCAAGATCTTTCTTCACTTCCAACCAACATTTCTCATAATTATCTTTAAATAAATTCACATTTTTAGATGTTAAATTCACCCCCAGGTATTTAACTTTTTTTGTTATTTCCAAACCAGTTTCCCTTTGAAAGTTCTCTTTTTCCCCCAACGTCAGATTTTTCCCCAGCACCTTTGTTTTTTGCTTATTCAATTTAAAACCTGCCACTTGACCAAATTCTTCAATAAGTTCTAAAACTCTTTTTGTGCTGGCTTCGGGTCTTTGCAAAGTCAAGACTAAATCGTCTGCAAATGCCCTCAGCTTATAGTGCTTAGTTCCCAATCGTATTCCTTCTACCTGCTGGTCCCTTCTTACCATGTTCAACAGTACCTCCAGGGCTGATATAAACAATAGAGGGGACATTGGGCATCCCTGTCGTGTCCCTTTTTCTATTGGAATTTCGTCCATAACCATACCATTCACAATTAATTTAGCTTTTTGTTCAGAATATATAGCACCTATACCGTTTTCAAAGTTTTGGCCTACCCCCATCCCTTGGAGATTCCTCTTCATAAAACTCCAACAAATATTGTCAAAGGCTTTCTCCGCATCCACAAAAATCAAGACTGCTTTTCTGTTTATGTCAGTCTCCAACAATTCCAAAATGTCTATAATGTTCCTCACGTTATCTGACATATGTCTCCCTGGGAGAAAGCCTGTTTGATCTCTGTGAATCTCCTCTTGCAACACTTTTTTGAATCTTTTTGCTAAAATGTCTGCAAAAATTTTATAATCCACATTTAAAAGTGATATAGGGCGGTAGTTCTTAACTTGATGTTTCTCAGTTTCTGTCTTCGGTATAAGTGAGATGAATGCTTCTTTCCACGACTCGGGAGCCTTTTTCCCCTCCAAGATTTGGTTGCAAACTTCTTTCAGTGGTTGTATCAGCCATTCCTTCAATGCTTTATAATATCTTGCAGTCAGCCCGTCTGGTCCTGGTGATTTCCCCAATTGCATGTTTTGAATGGCACCCTCTAATTCTTGGTCTGTAATTCTCTCATTTAAGATCCTCCTGTTCTTTTCCGAGATCTTTGATAGACCATATTTTTAAATAAAATCTTCAATTTCTTGTTCCTTCTTTGGCCCTTGAGCATATAACTTCTTGAAAAAGCTTTGAAAACAATTACTAATCTCATTTGGCTTATTTATAAATTTACCTTCTACTTCAAGTGATGTCACCGTGTTCAGCTTTTGTCTCTTTTTCAATTGCCATGACAGGAGCTTCCCACATTTATCTGCTGATTCAAAAGTTTTTTGCCTCATTTGTTTTATTTTCCATTCTATCTCTTCATTCACCAATTCCATATATTGAGTCTGGTAATACTTTATTTCCCTTAGAATCTCTTGGGATTTAGGTTTAGACCTCAGTTTCTTTTCTCCTTCCTTTATTTGTTTCCAAATTTTCTCTTTCTTCGCATTCTGTTGTTTCCTCTTTATGGAGTTTTGCTGAATCAGGAAGCCTCGCATCACGGCCTTGCTTGCGTCCCATATTGTTCTTCTTTCGACATCTGATCTTAAATTTATCTCGAAATAGTCTTTCAATGTCTTTTGGGCCTTTTTATAAATTATTTCATCTTTAAACAGGGTGTCATTCATTCTCCATCTGAAGGTTCCAGCAGTGGTCAGTTTCATTTCCATCTTTACTGCATTGTGATCTGAACAGGTTTTCGGGCAGATTTCTATTTTCTTAACCCTTGGTGCCAGATTGCTAGAGATCCATATTTGGTCAATCCTAGTCCATGTCATATTTGCTTCAGAGAAGAAGGTCCCCTCTCTTTCCAGAGGGTTCCTTGTTCTCCAGATATCAATCAAGTCCATGGTGTCGGTCAGTTCAAAAAAGGTCTTCGGCAGTCTCCCATTGTTTGATATTGTTTGCCTTTGTGCTTTATCCATATTTGTGGAGACTACTCCATTCAAGTCGCCCATCAATATTATTTTTAAGTCCATGAAGTCCATTAAAGTCTCATGCAACTTCTTAAAAAACTCGGCCTTCCCCTCATTAGATGCATAAACTCCTACAATCAAAATTCTTTCTCCATACATTTGAATTTCCACTGCCAGGAATCTTCCTTGTTCATCTTTGAAAATCAGTTTAGGTTCCAATTTTTCTTTAACATAGATCACCACACCTCTTTTCTTCACTTTGTCTGAAGAGATGAATTCCGATCCTAATCTTTTATTTATCAAAAGTTTCCTGTTTATCCTGGCAATGTGGGTTTCTTGCAGACATATTATATCCAAATTTTCTTTTTTTAAAATATGAAACACCTGTCTTCTTTTTCGAGGGTGGTTCAAACCATTACAGTTCCAGCTCACAAGTTGCAGAGACATTTTTGTTATTGGGCTGCTTTCCCACCGACTGCTCCAAGTTCTTGTTCCTCGTCTGTAGGTACTGGGGGTAATCCAAATGGAAGATTTGCTACATCCGTTATTTCTCTCTCACTTGCAGTTCCTTTTTCGAAGTCCTCAAAATTTCTCTCCAAAAACTGATCTTTTTCTTGGGTTGTTTTGATCTTGATTTTTTTCCCTTTAAAGTTGAAAGACAATCCTTGAGGGTATTCCCACCTAAATGGGATCTCGTGTTTTTTCAGCAAATCCGTTAGAGTCTTAAATTGGGACCTCACCTCTAGAAAGTACTTAGGAACATCCTTGAAGATCTGTATCTGGGAATTCTTTACAATCAAAGCCTTCTGGTAATGTAGATTCAGTATTTTATCCCTTTCTTCCTTGGATCTTAAACTAATTAAACAGTCCCTTGGTTTCTTGCCTTGTTTTCTGCCAATCCTGAAGGCCGAAGTGATTACAAATTCGTCTTCTTCCCCTTCTAATTCATCAGTCCAAAATTCTTGAAACTTGTCTGTAAGAAATTCTCCCAGGTTGCCTTCTTCCTCCTCTGGTACAGATCTCAGTTTCAGATTTTTATTTTTCCTCTCTAGTTCCATAAAGGCCAAAGCTGCGTCATGTTCGTGGACTTTCTTTGCAATGGGTACAAATTTTCCCTTAGTGTCCTCAGCCGTGCACCTTGCGCTCTCGGCTATTTTCCTCGTTTCTGTGCTTTCTTGCACAAGGCGATTTATAGAATCTGTGTTACTTGCTATTGCTGTTGTGTTCAGGTCTAGTCTTGTTGTTAACTCTGTCAACTTCTTAGAGTTATCTGTCAATTTCTTGGAGTTCTCTGTGGACTGCTTAGTTAATGCTTCTAAAGATTTATTTATTCTGAGCAGTGCTTGTGTCATAGAATCCATTGATGCTGTTGTTCCTTTTTCCTGTGCAGCTGCAGCTCCTGTGGAGCCTCTTCTTTGAGTCTGCTTTTGAGCCTGTTTTGTTTTGCTTCTTGTTGCTATTTCCTCCAGTGGAGTACTCATAACTCAAGGTCGTTCACACAGGAGAATTGCAAGTGGAAAATCCCACTTCTCTGTTTCTAGCACAATGCAACTGTCTCTCTCTTTTAGTCCTCTAGAGGGTGAAATTGTATCCAAACATTGGCAACAGCAGTAACCATCCAAAAAACAGGGAAAAAGTAACCAATGCAAAGTTCCATAGATCAAAGTCCAGCCAAAGCCCTGTTTGTTACAATCCAAAATACTGTAAATTCCACCCAAAGTCCGTTAAATTGTATCCATTAAGTCTAACCTTTATATCCAGCAACTTTTCTGACAGTTCACTTCCAGGCGCTAATCTCTCCGGCAGCCTGAGCAGAGGTTTCGGCAGCGGAGAGCTTCAATTCTAGTCCCTTTCCCTCTGGCAGATTAAGTTATTTTTCTTTCCTCTTCCCCCCCCCCTTTTCCTGCCTATGGGGGGGGGGAGAAATCTTCAATGTCAAAAGTTCGATTGAGTTTTAAAAGAGATATTTCCTTTAAGAATAGCTTGGTTTTCCCCTTGCTTGAACAATCATGCAGTTCCGGAGGGCTGACTTCCTTAATTTTGCCTCTCCGTTTTCAGCCGAATTTTCTTAGAAAACTTTAAAAGTCCCGTTCACTTTACTTTGTAGATCTTACTCACGGGTATTGTTGCCAATCAGTTGTTTCAGGAAGGAATCGGCGCTCTCCGTCAATGGCGACGCGGCTTCACTCCGTAAGCTGGGTTGCGATCCTCAGCACCGCGCTCACACCCGGTGCCGTTCCGAAGCCTTTAAAAAGGCTCCTTCGCGATACCGGGGGGCGCAAAGGTGCCCACCGAATCTCCTTGTTCACAGGCTTCAGCGCCTGTGATTTTAGGGGTCCCCCGCTCGCCGTAGCGGGTCAGACCCGAACTTACGGAGCAGTCCTGCCTCGGAGCTCAAGGCAAGGACCGCCATTAGACGCTGGCGAAGCCCCGTCTGAGTCTCCACCCCCTGTACACCAGTTTAAGACTCTCGCTTTACTCCACCTTTTCCGTCTCTCCTTTCTCCTCTGGGTCCTTCTGCCCCCCTGTGTCTCCTCCTTCCTGGACTCTTCTGACGCTGATCCCCCGGACTCCTGTCCCTCCTTTTGGCGGGCTTTAGGACCTGGCTCCCTACCCGGGCTACCCACTGTGCCGCTCGCCTGTACATTTGAACTTGGCGCGCGCGCCCAGTTT